>NW_027266268.1:6237500-6838750 GCF_022045235.1 Haliotis cracherodii
GACATGCATCAACCCATGGGATGCTGAAGACCTATTCTCTACCCGGAACTTCATGGGTCCAGTATTCACTCCTAAATCAGAAAGATATTCCCAACCTGCTCACATCACCTCATGAAAGAGGTACTGAAATTGGACCAAACACCCCAACAAGCATGGTGGTGAGGTTAGGTGTGTGCTTTTACTTGTCTGGACTAATGCCGAGTTTATAGTACTAACCCTCTGAGATACCATACCAGTTTAATATGGATACCTCACACAGACACAGTATACTGACTCAGAGCGAATCAGTTTATGTTTTATCCCCTTTATGCCGAGCACCAGGCAGGGTAACAACAAGTACCATCTTTAATTTAAGGTTCTGTCTATGACACACTCTCAAACATCACACAAGTTAGGTGGTAAAGGTGCACACCATGAGCACGAAATACAGTAGAAAACATTATACATCATTTTTGACCACACAAAAACTTTTATCAGGATTTTTGTACCGTTTCTGTGACTTTAGTTTGGGTAGTTTCTCTCCAGGCACTTGCTCCTGTGGAAGAAAAGAAAGATAAGAGTGCAATTAGAAGAAGCTTGCTATATTTTGAAATGTGACAATTGTTACACAGGTTGTACAGAGAGTACACCCATTTCATCTACCTCTACATCTCTACCCTTAACATTTCCCATCTACCCCTTGCATATCTACCTACACCCCATCTACCCCTAACAAATCTTCCTATATCATGTATATCCCATCTACCCCTTACAAACCTTCCTATATCATGTATATCCCATCTACCCCTAACAAATCTTCCTATATCATGTATATCCCATCTACCCCTTACAAACCTTCCTATATCATGTATATCCCATCTATCCCTAACAAACCTTCCTATATCATGTATATCCCATCTACCCCTAACAAATCTTCCTATATCATGTATATCCCATCTACCCCTTACAAACCTTCCTATATCATGTATATCCCATCTACCCCTAACAAACCTTCCTATATCATGTATATCCCATCTACCCCTAACAAATCTTCCTATATCATGTATATCCCATCTACCCCTAACAAATCTTCCTATATCATGTATATCCCATCTACCCCTAACAAACCTTCCTATATCATGTATATCCCATCTACCCCTAACAAACCTTCCTATATCATGTATATCCCATCTACCCCTAACACAAAGCATTACCATGTCTAACCTACCACACCTTCCCCTTTTACATCTACCAACTGCATCAACGTCTGCAACATCTACCCTAACCCCACTAACGACATATACCCTGATCTCACCATTTCGCCATCAACCCTGACAGTCCGAACTGAATCTATACCATCCACATCAACATCAGCCACAACTATACTTACTGCATCCACCCCTCTTGTTTCAATATCTACCTAAGTACTCTACTGCATCTAACCTAAGCCCACACAGCCGACGCCAATTCCATCCTATCTACCACTGCCACATCCACCCCACTTATCTCTAACACAGCCACCCATCTACCCCATCAACCTCTGCAATAGCCATCCCATTTACTTCCACCCAAACCACCCTTCTACACCATCTACCCCTGCCATATCCACCCTTCTAACCCATCAACCTCTGCAATAGCCACCCTTCTATCCCATCAACCTCTGCAATAGCCACCCTTCTAACCCATCAACCGCTGCAATAGCCACCCTTCTATCCCATCAACCTCTGCAATAGCCACCCTTCTAACCCATCAACCTCTGCAATAGCCACCCTTCTATCCCATCAACCTCTGCAATAGCCACCCTTCTAACCCATCAACCTCTGCAATAGCCACCCTTCTATCCCATCAACCTCTGCAATAGCCACCCTTCTAACCCATCAACCTCTGCAATAGCCATCCCATTTACTTCCACCCAAACCACCCTTCTACACCATCTATCCCTGCCACAGTTTCCGTTCCTACTCTGCAACATCCAACCCATCTACATGCATCCCGTCGACCCAATCTACATCCACCTCCACTCCATCTACCTCGAGCCTCCTCTGTTTCTCAGCATCCATGTCAGCCTTCCTCTTCTGCTGGAACTCCTTGTAGTTGGTGTAACTCTTGTTCCTGGGAGGCTGAGAACAACATTGTCATTTCAGCAGCCTGTTCATACACTTAAAGTCCTCAACAATCGATCTAGTCTCTTCATAATTATAAACTTTTAATACTTTTAAACCTGAGCCCACTTGCACAAAGTGACCTTGGCACAAAAACCACTGTAAGTCTATGTTGGGAATGACAATAGTGTTTGGGTTAATATCACACTAAGCAACTGGGCACATTAGAGGCTGTATCTCACTAGAGAGCCTGACACCCATCCCTTCTTCTGTTCATATCTAAGAGAAGGAATGCTTGAGTCTCAAATATAATGTGCTCACAAACCTAGAAAGATAATCAGAGCAAACTGGGATTTGAACCCACAATCGTAGGTTTGGGGCATGGCCAAGGAACGTATCTGCAGAGCGAATTGCAGCATCGTAAACGACTGGGCCACCCATGCCCTGCCCTTAGTAGAGATCGAGTTGTTATTTCAAAACCTTACCCAACCCCTAATAGGGGTTCGCATTCAAGATCACTGCACTTATATAGCACCATATATGCACATGTGTGTGTGTGGCTGCTTGTACTGCCAATTTATAGTGCTAGCCCACAGAGATACCATGCCGCAGTTTAACATGAATACCCCACTCAGACACAGGACACTGACTTTGAGCCTATCAGTCCTTGCTTTAGCCCCTTAATGACAAGTGCCAGGCAGGGTAACAATAAGTACCATCTTTTAATGTCTTTCACTTTGACACCAGAACGGGGATCAAACCTCGGACCTTCCAAGGCACTCTACCACTAGACCATGGAGGCGGTTATCCCTAACAGAGGTTTAATAGAAGACATATAGTAACCAATGTTCCGACTGATGAAAGACACTGAAACCCTCATAGCCTCACAGTGAAAAGCCTGAGCTTGCAAATATATTACTCTTTATAGTTTTCAAATCATTCTCAATTTGTCTCACTGTTTCAAAATCAATATAAACAATAACTTGGAGGTTTGTCATAAAAATGCCATTCACATCTTTACTTGCCACACATTTACAACAGATCACAATTACTATTTACTTTGTCCACAGCCATTGTTAACCATGGTTAAGCAGCTTCACACTGGTATCCATGGCGATGGGACAGATTAGCTCACCTTGGCACCCAGACTGATGAGCAGCGACACCCTGGCTTCAGACTTCTTCTCGCCACCGAATCCACTGATCCCGAGCTTCCTCACTTCAAACCTGGCAGTGTTCATGTTGAAGTGGTTAGCAGTCTCGAGCTCGCCATCCTCGTCCTCGTTCCTCCTCGCCTGGGGAGATACAGGACTTGCAGAATACACCAACACATACAACACAGCACGAGTAACTTTTGAGTAAAATAGTTAAATGCAGCTTTGAATTCTATTTTAGAGGGAAGCCACAAATTAACTAAAAGACTATTGATGAGTGAGTTGATTAATGCTGCTTTGAACAGCAATCCAGTTATATCAAAGGATGTCAGCTTACTGTAAGAGGAAATTCTGAAGTGTTGCAGGTCTTAGACATTTACCACTTCAGTGAAACCCACGAACACATGTATGGTGCTGACAAACCTAGAAACATAATCTGGATGAACTGTAAAACTCGAACAGACGACCATAGGTTTCTGGCGTACTCAAACGGCACAACAGATGCAAGAAACATATTTTTCAAACAAAAGTGAAAACACCCGATACAAAGGTTTAAATGTGAAACAGCAAGGCCAGACAAACATTTCCTTTCTTAGCGCAACAACAATCTGCTTAATGTAGAAGGTATGCCCAAAGACATGCAGGTCACTGACATGCCTATCATATCCCACTTCCCTGAAACCATGGGCACTGAGATCTGAATTTAATGAGACAACTATTCACTGTATTCAGGCTAGAAAAGAAAACTGTTGTTATGTCACTATGTTTTCATCCACGGTACCTTCTTCCGTTTCTTGGCTGGATCTTCGAACACGATGACTTCAGGTTCTTGTTTCCTCTTCTTCTCCACTTTCACTTCCTCACCAACTCTGCCAGTCTTCTCCACGTCCACGAGCCCCTCACTGCCCAGAGCTTCCTTGAGCCACTTCATCTTCTTGCTCATGGGTGTCTTCTTTTGTTTTTCCAGATCTCCATTTTGCCTCTTTTTTAAGAGTTTTCTTTGTTTTTTGTTTAATTTTTTCTTTGTTATTGGAGTTTGGTTTGATTGTACATCACACTGAGGGACACTGTTTTGCTTTGTTTTTTTCTTGTTTTTCTTTGATGTTTTGGTTTGGTTGTCTTCATCAAGTATACTGTCTCCTGGGAAATAAGTTTCATTTATTATTTTGGCCTACAATGAACATAACACATATATCCATAATCCAATTGGAGAAATGCAAACATATCAGACACCTTGAAAGTTTGTTTGTTTGTTTGTTTAACAACGCACTCAGCAATATTCCTGCTGTATGACTGTAAATAACCAAGTCTGGACCAGACAATCTAGTGACTGACAACATGAGCATTGACATACACAACTGGGATAAAATGCCATGCTTCCACCATGTCAACGAGGCTGACCACCCAATCCTGTTAGTCACCTCTTACGACAAGCAGGTTCTGATGGAACATGCCCTCTTAGTAGCAACCATTTAAGTGGCCAAATGCAACTTAAATCAATGATCATGATGATTGGCGACCTAAATTCATCTACTGCTCACCGCATGACTACCTAAAAGTCAATATAACTGGCAACAATATCTGTTTAAGAAACCTGTTGGCTCCTAAAAACTTGTTACGAGCCACTTGGCTCCCTATGAAAAAAAGAACTTTTAGGGCTATATGTATATAAGGTTATAGCTCAGATAACATATCAAGAAAAAATGGGAGTGAGTGAGTGAGTATGGTTTTACGCCGCTTTTAGCAATATTCCAGCAATATCACGGCAGGGGACTCCAGAAATGGGTTTCACACATTGTACCCATGTCAGGAATTGAACCCGGGTCTTCGGCGTGACAAGCGAACGCTTTAAGCACTAGGCTACCCGACCGCCCAAAGTTAATATGGACCATGTAACCATGTGAAGGTTTCATTGCACATCACTCATTCAACATTGTATGCTGTTACCAGAGCAGGGCATTACTGTTTTAATGCCCTTTGACTAAATGGTGCATTGTTGCACAAAAGCCTGTCAAGCAGTAGTTGAAGCTATAGTAACCATGCTAATGTACCAAGTACTTTTACCAGTAAACATGGTAAAGCATGGTCAGCGAATGAAGCAATATATTGGAGTCTCGACCATCACACCATAAATTTAAAGGGGCACTGATCTAAAGAAATTCCCCAGCACTGGTGGTTGCTTTTGTTATTGTTTTTTCCCCGTGAGTACCGGGATGATACCCAACGCAACTGAGCGTGACAAGAGACTGGGCTACCGTCTGCAATGACAGCTAAATAAACTTGGAGGCAATAATTGTTTTACTCATTTTTTTAACACTGGTTAACCGTGATCTATAAAGATTTCGACAAAGGGCGCATGTTAATTAATTTCTTCAGCCTAAACAAACAGACAAAAAGAAGCTCATAGGATGTTGTCATTTGGAAATAGTTATTTGATTGTTATATTCTTCATCATATTTATGTATTACTTTTAACCAAATTCATTTCAATCGAAATATTTTGATTTACATACACATGATAAAGGTAGATGGATTGGGAAAAGGGGGGCACAAAATAATCCATGATATTCTGTCAGTGTGAAAGTCTACATGGTCCATGTAAATGAAATTTCACACGAAAAAAAGAAATTTTATTAATGTACGGCATTTGTAGCTATTGTTAAAGTCACCAATAACAGATGAGGAGACGTGGAAACAGGAGCTACCATATATGTCTGATAGGTGTTACTATGCAACAGCTAGTTACCATATTCTTCCAACTTCTGAAGAAGTGCCTTCTGTGATTTCCTTGCTGCCATTTCTATCTGAAACAAATTGGTAAGGAATATTGACTTTCACAGTGATTACAAATTGAATTTTAGAGACTACCCCGATATGTATTCTATGTTTCAATGTGATCGAAAAATGAACACAGCTAAGATGTTAAACAATAAGCGAATGGCAAGGAAAACATTAAAACATACCATAGAAAGGTACGTGTAACTGTGCGGTTTTTTTCTTTCGCTCACATTAAAGTTAAACAAAACACCAAATTAATCTGACATTTGAAGCGAATATGTTCCAAACAATGCTTCATGTGTGCCGTATGGGCGCAGACATATTTCAAACGGCGCCACCTATTGGTAAGGGGACATCACTCTAATATCTCATGTATGTCCAGCATGGGAATCGGTCGCCTGCACTGAAACTGTCGAAGCATGATCAGCTCATTCAGCTGATGACTGTCTTCGAATGTAAACGGTAACCAATAACAATGAAGCTCATGTATTTGTAAGACATATTATGCATTTCGTTATCGGATTGACTACTGACGGTACAGGACTATTTGCAAACAGGTTACATCTTACAGTATCCTTGCGTAACATAACTTCGATCACATAAGAAATCAGTTCATTAGGCGTCAGTAATAACGTTTGGAATACACCAAAATTATCTCAAAACATACGATTCATTTTGGACTAGACCGTACTTTGCAATTATTGGTGTAACTGGTGTAGCTGTTTGTGGATGCCGGGTAAAAATAGGTGCCCAGTTACAGATGTTTGTCTTAGAGGCGACTGAATGGATCGAATGGTCAGACTTGGTGTTCATAATATCAATCACTAGATTGTCTGGTCCTGACTTGATTACAGGCTGCCATCACATAGCTGAAATTATGCTGAGTGCAGCAATTAACAACAGACAAAACAGCACCTATTGTTATACATATGAACTGTATGGGTTGTGTGAAATTGTGTGAAATCTGTTTTTAATGAAATAAGACAATAATGTATGTAAAATAGATCTGTTTTTGCATTAAAACTGTGCAGCCATTTTTGAATTGGAATAATTATTTTAGCCTGATCCCATTCAAAACAGTACATGTGACATTTTCGGGTGCATCTGCTGACTGGTATTATTTCCACACTTCAGGTAACAGCCTCCCTTCCATGATGAAGTTTGACTGGGGGCCATCTTTGTTCCGACGCCTCAGTGGAGTTTTCTGTATCTACAAGCCGACTGGTCCCCCGGTGCATAAGGTCCTTGAGATCATCCGAGGCAATCTCAACAGAGGTAATATATCAGGGTCGACATTCCTTGAATGCAAGTGGCAGGGTTAAAATCATAATAGCGGCACTGTTCTTTGTGCCCGAAAAGCAAACACAAGACAAATGAACATTTGAACATGCTGACTGGTAATGTACAGAATGATTCTGGCGCTCGGCAATAAGGGGAAAAAACAAGGACTAGTCGTCTCAGAGTCAGTACACTTTGTCTAAGTGGGGTATCCATGGTAATCTGTGTCATGGTTTCTCTCAGTGGGCTAGCACTATAAAACTGGCTTTAGTCTATGGATTAGTACAAGCCCCGTCACACTGGGTCGCCAGTTTATCAGATTACAAAAATATAAAATCTCCATAAACCGTAGTCATATTCTGAATACATGCCAAGAGTAGATGAATCCATCCACTGAATGAGAAAGACCACACATCAGATGTCCAGTTATGTGGAGCATGCTGTATTTGTTTCCAGACATCAACGCTTTGCCATGTTACAAGTACGAGCGGAGGATTCAACGAGTGAAGGCTAACACGGAGGAGAAGCTGCCGTCCCTGTCGTCACTGCCAGTAGACGCAGATAACCTTGCTCAACACAGGCTCAGTATGTTTGTTTGTTGTTTACTGCCACACTCAGCAATATTCCAGCTAGATGACGGCGGTCTGTAAATAATCAAGTCTGGACCAGACAATCCTGTGAGTGACATCATGAGCATTGATCCACGCAGTTGGGTTACGATGACATGCATCAACCAAGTCTGATAATCATGGGTTGCATGAGACCAATTCTAACTCAAATCTTCACGTAGGGTGGGTGGTGATGTTCCTAAAATAAATTTATTGAGTTAACTTTTAGGAATGCTCGGTATTAATATTTGCAAGTTTTAGACTTGCAGTAGGGTGACCAAGTATAGATGGATAGCTGAAATATTTAAAGGGCCAAGTGAGAGACTATCTTAAAGACATTTTCTACCTTTGTAGCAATGCTACCAAGCTGATTTTCTTCAGAGATTTGTGAGATATAGGGTTGACAGGGACTTACTCATGGCCATCTTCCCGAGGCAGAGAGTTAATTGATTATAAAAGTCCAGTTTCCACCCTTGCCGGACTAGACTGGTATTATGGAGTTACATTTTGGCTGTACTAACGAGTGTATGCATAGTCCATTCAAAATCGCACAACAAAATCGAAAACTGGTTCGTATACTGTCGTGCACCATTACGGGTCACGTCAGTCCGATCTTTCATCCCAGCAATCAAAGCATCGCTTACCAGATCATGAAAGTGACCGTCGAAATATGTTTTCTAAATATGCAACCTCAAAAACGTTAAAACGGGGTATTCAGTGGTCGGTCAAAGTTCGCGAAAGATCGTTTTGACGTGACCCGTAATGGGATGTCCTCAGATCGTTGTTTAGCGGCAGCGAGAATTTAGATCTGATTTTATGAGATTGGGTGTGTCGGTTTGCCTTTATTATGCTACATCAGTCACCTCCTTCCCCATTGTACACAGACACAGACATGTTTTCAGGTTGAACTACTCAGTACTGGCTTGTGTTGTGGTGTTGATCAGTGACCTCAGTGATGCAGTGTTCCTTCTATTTCTCTAGCCCTGGGGCCACGATACATCCCAGAGGATTTTATACTGGAACCACTCCATGGCCTGTCCCGACACGCTGCAGGTGTTCTAGGTAGGCCAGCCTTAACGATGATGTCACTGGTGTTTTCACTGATGTCATTGATGATGTCACAGATAATGTCACAGATGTCATTGATTATGTCTCAGATGTCATTGATGATGTCAAAGATGTCAAGGTTGATGTCACAGATGTCATTGTTGATGTCAATGATGATGTCACAAATGTCATTGATGCTGTCATTGTTGATGTCATTGATGTCACAAATGTCACTTATAATGTCACAAATATCAATGATGCTGTCATTGTTGATGTCACAAATGTCATTGATGCTGTCACAGATGTCACTGATGATGTCACAAATGTCATTGATGTTGTCATTGTTGATGTCACAGATGTCACTGGTGATGTCGCTGATGATGTCACAAATGTCATTGATGTTGTCATTGTTGATGTCGAAGATGTCACTGGTGATGTCACAGATGTCACTGATGATGTCACAGATTTCATTGATGATGTCACAAATGTCATTGATGCTGTCATTATTGATGTCACAGATGTCATTGATGATGTCACAAATGTCATTGATGTTGTCATTGTTGATGTGGAAGATGTCACTGGTGATGTCACTGATGATGTCACAAATGTCATTGATGCTGTCATTATTGATGTCACAGATGCCATTGAAAATGTCACTAATAATGTCATTGATGTTGTCATTGTTGATGTCACAGATGTGAATTGTGCTTAATGTGTTTCTTGGCAACATTGTTCATGTTGTTGATAAGACTTACCCCTAGTCAAGTACCGGTGAACTTACCGTTGTCAGTTAGACTTGTGATACTGTCTGTAGTTAGGCTGCGCATGATGCCCCTGGACTTGTCTTCACAGTCAGGCTTAATCAACTTTAAGATTATGTTTGAAGACAAATAATATGATTGCAACTGAAAGTGTTGATGCAGCATGACTTACAATTATTTTGGAAAGCCAACCTTTCGATATACATACTTAATGGAAAAAAGAACAAGTACTTTAGCTTGTTGGATAAACGAGTTGTATTATTCCCTTGATATTTAAATATTAACTGCTGTATTTTGGGTTATTTCAGTGATTGGTATGGGACGAGGCTGTGAATATCTGGAACACATTGCCCTTGCCAGGTACCTAAGGGTAAGTTCAGATGCTCAGCATATATTCCCATGGGAGTCGCACCCGTGAAGATCCAGGGTAGAATAGGTCTTCAGCAACCCATGCTTGCTATAAAAGGCGACTATGCTTGTCTTAAGAGGCAACTAACAGCTTAGTGTGGTCAGGTTCGCTGACTTGATGTATGTCATCGTATCCAAGTTGATACTCATGATGTCTATCACTGGACTGTCTGGTCCAGACTCCATTATTTTACACATCGCCATCGTATAGCTGGAATGTTGCTGAGTGTAGCGTTAAACAACAAATAAACAGACATTAGAAGGTATTACCAGTATACCAAGATATGAAGTACAAATAATTCCTTTTTTTTTAAATAAATACCTATCACAATATGTTTGGACAATACCCATATACTGAGATTTTCAAAATCATGCAAATCGTCTCCTTGTTGGAAAAGTCAACATGAGCGACAACAATGGACAGCGCGAAATAAAATTATAAAAGTATCAAATTTGCAATTGTTTCCTGGAAGTGAAAAAGCATAACTTTTTGCGGCCAGTTTGTATGTATGTAATGTGTCTATTACGCCTCAGTTGTGACCATAGCAACAAAATATGGAGTTGTTAATAATGTGCAAGGGAAGGTTTTTCATTCAGGTACCTAACCAATTACAGATGAAAGAATGCATGCAATATATTGTGGTATGTATCGCAACACAGGAATCATTATTGCAATAAATTGCATTACGAAATTCAGGCCAATACCAATGCCAGTACATGTGAAAAATGCAAATGCTTACCGGTACTTCCGGCTCTCTACTCACGGATGTTGATTGTTTTACCCTGTCAGCTGGCTTGACAATCTGGATCGAGGCGAGAGTCATTTCAACTTTATTTGCAGAAAATATTCAACTTTATTCAAGGAAAACAGATACAAATCATGTTTATGTTTGGAAATAGTTATTGGAACAGTTATTTAAGACGAAATGCGAATGCTAGGCTGGCTATCAAAAGCTGGTTGACATCACCAGTGGAAGCTGAAAGTAAAACACCTGGAAACAAACGTGAGATCTTCGACTCTTTGTATAAGACGACCCCCCCTTTTTAACCCCCTCATTCTAGGTTCTTATACACAGCGATATACAGTACCCATCACTAGTATCCCTGTTTGTGTACCATGTGTTGCCAGGTGTATCATGTGAGGGGAAGGTTTGGCTGGGCCACAGACAACTACAGCCCCAAAGGGAAAATCCTTGAGAGAACAACTTTCCGTAAGTTACAGGAAACAAGGGCAGATAACTCTTCTCACATCATTCTCCACATTTGTCTTAATCGGTGTGGAATATGAGGAAATATCAGTTCAGTATCTCCTACTGGTCCGGAGGAGTCGACTGTGAGGATCAAGTGGTTATAATGTGTGACCTGGCTGGTGTCATTGAAGGCATCGAGCATTGTATGGACTGTCATACCGGTATGTCTGTGATATGGTATGGGAGTTAAGATCTTCCTAGTGCTACCACCATCATACCGGTATGTCTGTGATATGGTATGGGAGTTAAGATCTTCCTAGTGCTACCACCGTCATACCGGTACGTCTGTGATATGGTATGGGAGTTAAGATCTTCTTAGTGCTACAACCGTCATACCGGTACGTCTGTGATATGGTATTGGAGTTAAGATCTTCTTAGTGCTACAACTGTCATACCGGTACGTCTGTGATATGGTATTGGAGTTAAGATCTTCTTACTGCTACAACCTTCATACTGGTACGTCTGTGATATGGTCTGGGAGTTAAGATCTTCTTAGTGCTACAACCGTCATACCGGTACGTCTGTGATATGGTATTGGAGTTAAGATCTTCTTAGTGCTACAACCGTCATACCGGTACGTCTGTGATATGGTATGGGAGTTAAGATCTTCTTAGTGCTACAACCGTCATACCGGTACGTCTGTGATATGGTATGGGAGTTAAGATCTTCCTAGTGCTACCACCATCATACCGGTACGTCTGTGATATGGTATTGGAGTTAAGATCTTCTTAGTGCTACAACCGTCATACCGGTACGTCTGTGATATGGTCTGGGAGTTAAGATCTTCTTAGTGCTACAACCGTCATACCGGTGCGTCTGTGATATGGTATTGGAGTTAAGATCTTCTTAGTGCTACAACCGTCATACCGGTGCGTCTGTGATATGGTATGGGAGTTAAGATCTTCTTAGTTCTACAACCGTCATACCGGTACGTCTGTGATATGGTATGAGAGTTAAGATCTTCTTAGTGCTACAACCGTCATACCGGTACGTCTGTGATATGGTATGGGAGTTAAGATCTTCTTAGAGCTACAACCGTCATACCGGTACGTCTGTGATATGGTATTGGAGTTAAGATCTTCTTAGTGCTACAACCGTCATACTGGTATGTCTGTGATATGGTCTGGGAGTTAAGATCTTCTTAGTGCTACAACCGTCATACCGGTACGTCTGTGATATGGTATTGGAGTTAAGATCTTCTTAGTGCTACAACCGTCATACCGGTACGTCTGTGATATGGTATGGGAGTTAAGATCTTCTTAGTGCTACAACCGTCATACCGGTGCGTCTGTGATATGGTATGGGAGTTAAGATCTTCTTAGTTCTACAACCGTCATACCGGTATGTCTGTGATATGGTATGAGAGTTAAGATCTTCTTAGTTCTACAACCGTCATACCGGTACGTCTGTGATATGGTATGGGAGTTAAGATCTTCTTAGTGCTACAACCGTCATACCGGTACGTCTGTGATATGGTATGGGAGTTAAGATCTTCTTAGAGCTACAACCGTCATACCGGTACGTCTGTGATATGGTCTGGGAGTTAAGATCTTCTTAGTGCTACAACCGTCATACTGGTACGTCTGTGATATGGTATGGGAGTTAAGATCATCTTAGTGCTACTGACGTCATACTGGTATGCTGTGATATGGTATTGGAGGTAAGATCTTCTCAGTGCTACAGACATCATACCGGTACATCTGTGATATGGTATGGGAGTTAAGATCGTCTTAGTGCTACTGACGTCATACTGGTATGCTGTGATATGGTATTGGAGGTAAGATCTTCTCAGTGCTACAGACATCATACCGGTACATCTGTGATATGGTATGGGAGTTAAGATCGTCTTAGTGCTACTGACGTCATACAAGTACGCCTGTGATGTGGTATGGGAGTTAAGATCTTCTTAGTGCTACTGACGTCATACTGGTATGCTGTGATATGGTATATGAGGTAAGATCTTCTCAGTGCTACAGACATCATACCAGCACTTTTGTGATATGGTATGGGAGTTAAGATCGTCTTGGTGCTATGACTGTCATTAGCATCGGTTAAGGTATGGGAATTGTGATCGTCTTTGAGCTAAGATCACTTTTTGGAACGTCCAAAATTTTTAATTAAAAATGATTAATAGAATATATCCTTCATCCTGTTCAGTGGTGAGTATTTATGATATATATGTTTATATGATGTATTTGTCATTATGGCTGTGTATCCTG
Organism: Haliotis cracherodii; assembly: GCF_022045235.1. Lineage (NCBI taxonomy): Eukaryota > Metazoa > Mollusca > Gastropoda > Lepetellida > Haliotidae > Haliotis > Haliotis cracherodii. The sequence goes on from NW_027266268.1 coordinate 6,251,083, forward strand.
GTAACAACAGGACATGTTGTGTAACAGTGTTGAAAAAAAATGCTGTAATCACGGAGTTGGATCAACTCTGGATCTGTAGGTGATAGTTGTTGATCCCTCACAGTGGACTGTGGTTTAATCAGGTGTTTGTTCATTGATTGTCTCAGACAACATCACCAAGCCCAAGTTGGACAAAGTTTGTGCTGCGGCTCAGGCTAACCACACAAAGTACATGTTTGAGTAAGTACAACAGTGTTGCCATGGCTACCAGCCACTCCTATAAGCCCTGACTGATCATGTGACACATATTAGCATCTCTTGTTACAGAGGCTGGGAAAGACAGCTGGCAAGGGTGAATTTATCAATGTCAATTCAACATGAAATTGGGGGAAGATAGCAAGGGTTAATCTATCAATGTCAAATCAACATGCTGGGGAAGATAGCAAGGGTTAATCTATCAATGTCAGATAAACATGAAGCTTGGAGAAGATAGCAAGGGTTAATCTATCAAAGTCAAATCAACATGAAGCTTGGAGAAGATAGCAAGGGTTAATCTATCAAAGTCAAATCAACATGAAGCTGGGGGAAGATAGCAAGGGTTAATCTATCAATGTCAAATCAACATGCAGCTGGGAGAAGATAGCAAGGGTTAATCTATCAATCTATAAATCTTGGTAATACATTCATGAGGACCCTAAATATTTCAAGATAAATCTACTGTTTTAAATGACGCGGTTTTTTTATCAGAGATTTGATACCTGTAGTCATGGTCATTTTCATTCCAAACCAAATGTTTAATTTACAAATTTCTCTTAAAAATATTCATTGATGTGGTATGGCTCCAATTGTCTTCCAGCTATGCTGGTGTCAGGTCTGACAGCCAAGAAGCGTACACGCTTGCTGCCTCTGGACTGGTGCGTCCTGAGAATGGGAAGACGCCCCCCATCCTATATGGCGTGAAATGTATAGAGTTTAACCCTCCTGACTTCACACTGGGTAAGAAAATATTGTAGTATTTCTAAAAACTGCAAAAATCTGTGAACATTGTTGTGCCAAATAGCCCTACCCCATTGGGATTGAGAGTGAATTACTGGAGGTAAGATGTTCCAAATACTACTTCCATGTGGGGGTTCTGCGTGAATTACTTGACCAAAGACGGCACAAATACCCCTAGCCTACTCATCTTTCCAAGGCAAGGGCATTAATTGATAATAAAAGTCCAGTTTCCACTCTTGCCGAACTAGGTTGGAATTTCTGGGCTCGACCGTAGCGCCACCATTTGCTATTAGAAGTTATGTCCCTTCTATGTCCTTCAAAAAAAATGGCAGGGCCCAGTCAAGACAATCTGATCATAATCAAAATCTATTTTTGTAATAAAATGATCTTACTTCGCGAAGCGTATCAAATCATTTTTGCCCCATGATTAAAAACATGAAAAGACGACGATACACAGGCTGTGCAAATCCAAGTTGACCGAAATCTGCCTGTTGAAATCCATGTTGTTTATGAACTGGATGTTAGACCTGCCAAAATGTAACTCCGGAATTCCAGCCTAGTTCGACAAGGATGGAAACTGGACTTTTATAGTCAGTTAATGCCCTTGCCTCGGGAAGATGTACCTCATTTGTTGTACATGTAATAGCTGATTAAAGTTCTGTTGGTCAGGGACAAGGCTGACTGCATGTGACCCTGCTGGCATGGATCTCATGGCCTCTGCTTACAGTCACTGAACAAGGTCATGGGGGTCCCCGTCTTGTAGTAGCCCTTGTTCAATCCAGCCAGGTGATAGCGCTCAGCCTATCTGGTAGTGTATCTTGTTCAATCGAGCCAGGTGATACTGGTCCCCATGTCTCAGAGTAACTCTTGCTCAATCGAGTCTAAATCATATGTCACTATTGTTTGTTGACTATTTTATAAATCACCATTCACTTGCCCACTTTGTTACTCTTTCAGAGATCCATGCCATCAATGAGAAATGCACATATTTGATGAACTTCATCGGCGACGTCGGGTTGAGCCTCAAATCAACTGCAGTATGCACACACATCCGACGTGTCCGTTATGGCCATTTTGAGTTGCAGCATGCGTTGCTGCGGAAGCAGTGGACAGCTGAACACATCCTGGACAACATCCAATCCTGCAGCAGTTTGCTGTCAGTTGATAAGTTAGCCACAAGTGACAGTGTCCGCCATCTGGATCAAGATGGCCGACAATACAGGCAGTTGGGGTATGGAAGGGAGGGACTCACAAGAGACAGTTTGAAAGGAGGGAACAGAAAATTGTTGTCCAGTTGAGATTTGTGATGTGTTCTGTGGACTCTTGTATGACAGATAGTTGCAAGCTCCTTGCAGCAATAGCCCGTTCACAGAGCTCTCTATACTATCGCTGCCACCAGTTAAAACTCCCCACAGTGATAGATGACCACGACCATGCTTGGAGTTGAACTCTCAGCCGATTGACCATCATGTTTACAAACAAGTGACGACTGTTGTGACGCCGAATACACTTACCCCTGTTAAATTACTTTCTTTGTTTGTCAATTTGAATTTCTATTTCATTAAAACTTTCATGTAATTGATAAAGTGAGAATGTAAGAATGTAAGAGAGAAGTTAGTTGATTTTCCGTTAGTCCCATACTCGCATGCTCGAACCAATCTGATTATACAAACAACAAAGTACATTCATCTGGAAAACATGGTCACTCGTAAACGTTTTCAAAATGAACTATGATGGCATTCCCAAACACATAAATGAAAGTATGAATGTGACTACATTTGGGGTTAGAGTGCAGATTTCAAGATTCTTGTAATGGCCGCGCCCACACTGGTGGCAGCGATGTTACGAGTCTATACCGAGAGTGTAACGAAGGTGTCATGCCCTGGGAAGGAGCTTGAGATAGTTGGAACAAAGGGTGGTAATCGTGATAAATTTTATTTATGTGTTTTCAAATTTGCAGGCAAATGGGAACACTTAATGTTTATCAAAATTGAAAGATATGACATGAACTTGTCGGCTTTGAAATAAATGTTGGTAAAATAGGTATTGTCGTTTGTTTGAATCGTTAATTTTCAATGGACTTAACTCAGGGTTTTGGCAGTCTTAGCATTTTTCAAGTTCATATAATTAGAACATGTTGATCTGCTACACTGAGGAATTGTCAACGTTCAAACCTTCACTCATGGCACTAATTACAAGATCTCCACCTGGAGAGGGTCAGTGATTGAATGAATTTGGTCTAAAGCCGATAGTATTACGGTATGCCAGCTTGATGTGGAGAAAAGCCTGAAGTGATGCAGGTCTTAGATGTTCACCACTTTGATGAAACCCACGAGCACAGGTAGGGTGCAGACAAACCTAGAAACATAATCGGGGCGAACCAGGATTCGAACACAAATACAAAGGTTTCTGGCAAGCCCAAAGGACACAACTCTACATAGCGAATTGTAATGATGTAGACGAATGGGCCACCCATGCCCCCACTGGGGCACCAAGCAGTGCAGCTTAATGTAATGTCTAGATGACCCCTTACAACTAAAGAGGTCACAATTAGGAGTATTAGTTTTATTAGAAGCATGGCCATCTTAAGGCACCCTTTCAACCTTACCCCATACAATTATAGAGTTTATGAGGTCAATACTTTGTCTTCAGTCCATATCACTTTTTCTGGTTCATTAAAACAGGTATTAACCTCAAACTGAGTCTATAATTCTTTGGACCGACTCTGTGGTCATGTGGTAGAGCGTCCGCTCGGAGAGCGGAAGGTCCGGGGTTTGATCCCCGGCTGCGTCATACCAAAAGAAGTTCAAAGATGGTACTTGTTGTTACCCTGTCTGGCGCTCGGTATTAAGGGGCTAAAACAAGGACTGATCGGCTCGGAGTCAGTTTACTGTGTCTGAGTGGGGTATTCATGTTAAACTGCGGCATGGTATCTCAGTGAGCTAGCACTATAAATCGGCATACACGTCGCTATATAGGTGCAATAATCTTGGACGCGACGTTAAACCAAATTTCAACTCACCTATAATTGTTTCATTATATAATAAAGAGACAAAGGCAGATTCAACATATGAAACTAACGATAGGAGGTTACATTAACTGACTGGGTTCCGTCTTATGTAAGTAATAATACGAATGATGTACAGCGAGAGTGTACTAACATGCATGTACATATAAGACAACAGATGAACATAACATAAATAACATCAGTTACATTTCAGTTTCCCCAATAACCTAAGGATATAACATTTTCCACATTTGCATAATGCAAAACCTTTGCTTTATTTGGACATGGAAATGGTAGCAGTAAGTCAAACTTACGTATTTTGGTATACATGTATACAATATTTTGATTTGAGGTACATTTGTCTATTAAATCTTTTCTAATTGTTTTCTCCAAGCCCCAAATCTCCGACCCATGTACAAGTATGGACAATACTCATCTAGATGGAGCCAAATTTCCAGTCGAAGACTTCATAGTACAGGACCTGCGGATCCTTGCATAAACTAAGGGACACAACTCTGACATGCACAGCCAATTTCGGCGTCATAGACGATTGTGCCACTCGTTCCCGACTGGATAAATCCAACGCTACTTTAATTGTTTTATGAGCAGGCAAATGCACGACACACTTGACAAGTATTATTAAAAACTTTTCCAGAAAACCGAGCATTGCCTATATTCGACCATATTGCTGTACCATATTAAGTGTACAGTATGTGTTTTTTCCTGACATAGTGCAAGCCATCTGAGTGAGTGAGTGAGTGAGTGAACGAGTGAGTGAGTGAGTCCCCCTTATGGTAACCTGTGTTTAAGCTGAAGTACCCTGATTAGAGATAATACGTTAGTTTCTATTCTGAAAAGTAATATGGGCCCCATCTGACATCCGGCTGTATGAATGGACGGGACACTTACTGTAACCTAATGGCTTGAAGAGCAAATAAATCTGCCCTAGATGGGAACAATACCTCAGGCAATTCTAAACCGTGTGTCAATATAAGCTGCCACTTTAGGAAAATTGTTCACGATGTGGGTCAGCCATGTTGAAAAAAATGTTTCACCATTTTGCAAATTTTCGTTTTTAGATATCCCTGCGTCATACTATTTCACACATTTACAAATCTCTATATTTCTTAATATAACCTGCGAATGGAAAGATGTACATTACAAACAAACACATTTGTGTACCATGATAAAAGTAGTTTTATTCAAAGCACATGTTTTAAAACTAATATGTTTTAAAGTTGGTTGATGACGTGTTGTCACGAAAGTTTGAGAGAACAGGGTGTCAGTCACAACTAATAAAGACTAACAACGTCCAACAATTAAAGAAATGTTTTTCTCCTATTGGTAGTCTTGGTCACTCGTTTCATCACCAGCATTATCAGATTCAGAGTCACTTTCTTCCTCTGTGATATCGACATGGAGTCTTTCATGACTGGTTTCATGAGAACTTGAACTTTGTCTTTCATCACTTTTTGATCTGTGGTAGGATCCATGTCACTCAATCCATCTAGTATAGAACAAAGCAATGGTGCCTCTGAGAAATAGGCAGTAAATTCGAGGATAGATTTCAATGTATTGACAAACATGTCTTCCAATGCTTTTTTCAGTTTCCTATCAGTCCATGCCTCTGCTTTTGCTTGCTCTCGATACTTTTGCCGTTTAAGTTTCATGTCCTCTCGATATATATTATACACGCGAGCCCACATGCGTTGCAGGCCGACTTCTTGCCATTCATTTCCAGTTGTGTTATTGCAGTTTGGTCTCCTTTCTGGATAGGCACGTCTTCATTGTCGTCGTCGCTGCCCTCGTCATACCCCGCGCGTTTTCTTAACGACTTCCATTTTTTGTCAGGGCACCACATCCTGATATGATGCAGTAGGTCTTGCATGTTGCCTATCAAGACCCCACAATCGGTACAAGCAGTAGCCATGACGTGGGAACTTGTGTCGTTGTTAGGAGAGTCGCTTGTTTATGTCATCAAAACTTTCACTGGTGAAGTTCTCCCTTGGATGATCATTTGCCTCACGTGCTGATGTAGTGGTGAAAAAGACGTTAAAAGATGGTACTCGTTGTTACCCTGTCTGGCGCTCGGCATTAAGGGGCTAAAACAAGGACTAGTCGGCTCGAAGTCAGTATTCTGTGTCTGAGTAGGGTATTCATGTTAAACTGCGGCATGGTATCCCAGTGAGCTAGCACTATAAATCGGCATCAGTCCGGACAAAACAAGCAGCCACACAAACACACACACGTACATGCACGTCGCTATATATAAGTGCAATAATCTTGGACGCGACGTTAAACCCCATTTCACCTCACGTGCTGATGTAGTGGTGAGATGTTGGTGAGAGTGTCCATACATCTGGGTCCTACTTGGTTGAATCAGCGGTTTTACAGGTTTCACGGGTTGTGTTGACGGATTTGTCTGCTTTTTGCTCTGATAAATGAACACACTCTTTCCACAACCACTTGGCCCAACCAAGACCACATTAGAAGGAATAGAAACATTGAATGGTAGAGCAGTGTTATGTATCTGTTGAAGAGAGGGGGGGTGGAGGAAGAGGAGGGGTGTGAGGAGGAGGATGGATGTTAGGAGGAGGAGGGTGAAGGGCCTGATGCATCTATCTTCTGTGTCTCATCATATCATATCTGGAAAAGTGTTTCCTACATTCTTGACAAGATGTTGACTCCATGGTGACGACTGTAACACTGGGTCTCAGTAAGACATGTCTGCTATTTAGGGTGGTGCTGGTAGTGGTAGTGGCAGATGAACAGTTTTCTTACACAGTATGTCTGAGCATGGCATGGCATCTCAAAAAAAAATTCCACTCGGAGAGCATGGTACATCCTACTCTATGTTGCCTTACAAATGCCTTTCCCCAATATTATTACGTCTTTTCATCTTGCCCTTTATCCTCTGAAGGACAAATTGCATCGTAGATTTTACTTTTAATGTAGGTTGCCCTCGTTTTGACTTCACTTTTCTTTGTTTGGTCTTCTTCATGGTTTTTCTATGGACTTGTTTATCTTAAGGCGTCCTCCCCTCACAGCTTCTTCCGCTGAAAATTGTTTGAATAAATGTGGTTTTCAGGTTACACACAACCAAATGTTTTCCCATAGACTTCTGTAGTAACATTATATTTTTTAAAATAACTAAACATTCAACAGCTATTACCTGTACGTGTGTGCACAGTTTGGCCTTAGAACAGCAATAAAAACATAAAAAATGACAAGCTTAGCCAGCTCCTTTTCCGAGTACAGGAAGCTAAACACACCACCCCCAGTTTCGCACCAAATGTCACCTACTTGAAAATAGCTGTGGTCACATTCAGCATAAGTCATCATGTTGAAAAAGACGGTACTAAATATAGAAAAACATGGCTATTTATAATAAATGGATGGATGTACAAGACATAAAAATCTTACAGAATATCCTACCAATCACAGCCTGCAGATATCTCTCGATCTGCACTGAAGGCTACGAAAATCGCACTGTCCAAACTGATTCTGATTTGGTGTAGTAGAACCTTCATGTCTTATAGTCCATCGTCATTAGAAAACATGAGTATGTGCAAGCTGATTAAATAGTTTATACTTCAATACATGAAAGAAACATAGGACTCTATGACAACAGTTTATTGCATACAATGGGACATTCGAAATAAGGTGGCATCTTGAATACGTCCAAACTCGACGGTTAAGCTTCCTTAAGTCTTTCTCAGTCAGTACAGACATTATGGATCAACAAATATATGATAAGCAATAATCACAAAACAATCAGACAGTGATCAGAAGAGTATTTTATTCATGTAAACACTCGTTCTACTTGCAGCATGTTTACAACACATGTCTTTAACTCGTCAATCCATTTAGCTGTCTATAATTGTCCATTACGATAATCTACACAAATGTCATTGATATTGACATATGGTGAATATCGACACGTGTGTTTAAAGAGGGGTTGACTCGAGCCAGTTGAATCCACTTTTCAATCACGTGATTATCATTGACCTCAGACATGCCCATGTTAAAGAACTGATTGACTTTGTCTTGTTCAGACAAGTCACGACAAGTGTCAACTTCTTCTCCTTCTCCGTCAAACATACAACCAAAACAGAATTCAGTAGACAAACGCTTGATGATTTTATTGAGTTCCAAACTGTAACACAATGTCAGCAAGGATTCAGTGTACTGGATGACATCGACAGCTTCCACTTTATCCGTTGCAACTTCCTCAGGACGTATTTTCTTGACGATGACCCGCTTGGCTGAGTCCACATCATCATGGAACTTGGTCTTCGCAACCAGCACACACTGGCCTCTGTCTTGAAACCATGGGGGAGATTGTACAAGAACTGTTTCGTTGAGGTGATCGACTGCTCGCAACACATATTTCCACGTGTAGAAGGTGACCTTTTCAATGGTCTTTCTGTACAATGCAACAAATATTTTCTGTCATGATAATCTCTCTGACTTCCATTAATATTTTCCCTAATAAATTCTCTCCTCTCCATTTCGGTGGAAAAACAATGTTCGAGTCATGTGGAGATAGTCCAACACCCCATGCCTATCATAAGGACTAGCCTCTGCGAGAATTCTAGGACAAGAGTTGATCAGAATATCTTTTAAGTACGCAGACTGACGATATTTTGCAAGAGATGCTTTAAATTCGCACCACATCACAGCCAACACTGTCCCACTTCCATTGGTTAAACTGTCAAACACGTTTACCCAGTCGTTTCTGCTCTGCGGCTGATGAACATTTGGAAATTTCCTCGGCCGTGTCCCAATCTCCAAACGTTACTGCTTTGGTATACATGTTATATTGTTCATCACAGTTAAATTCTTTATCATCGATATAAATGACAATGGCGTAGTGTTGACTGAATAGGGGGAACTTGGAATAAAACAATACGAACCTATCTGCTATCATTGTTGCCATGATGAGACGTTCACACACACAAACGGACGTTTTCACAACTCAACTCGGCAGTTGAAAATGGAAAGGGGTGGGGGTGAAATGGGGTTTAACGTCGCGTCCAAGATTATTGTACTTATATAGCGACCTGCATGCACCTGTGTGTGTGGCTGCTTGTACTTGTCTGGACTGATGCCGATTTATAGTGCTAGCTCACCGAGATACCATGCCGCAGTTTAGCATGAATACCCTACTCAGACACAGTATACTGACTCCGAGCCGATCAGTCCTTGTTTTAGTCCCTTAATACCGAGCACCAGGCAGGGTAACAACAAGTACCATCTTTAAAGGTCTTTCGGTATGACGCGGCCGGGGATCAAACCCCGGACCTTCCGTTCTCCGGGCGGACGCTCTATCACATGACCACAGAGGCGGTCTGAAAATGGAAAGACAAACGAATGTACGCATGCATTATATCTAGAATAAGTTTTAAATTCATTGGCTGTTGATAGGAAAAAGTGAGCTGATTGGTTAGATAACCTTTTGGCATCTTGTCTATAATTAACATTTAAAATGATTGGTTCTGTTTTATTTAGGTGAAGAGAGATTGGCTACCCTTAGCAGAGAAGACACATGTCCCCATTCTTTCACGAAAGGGTGACATTTCATTTGATGACGATCATTCTACGATGTAACTGGAGGTATCTACCCCGACTACATTCCAAATAGCTAGCATTCCTAAAGAATTCCTAGGCCAAGACATTTTAACAAAGGCCGCATTCTTCACATTCTTAATATTCATGCATAATGACTCCGTTCTCATTGTGACGTCATGCATGCTATTTACACAACACTAGGCTCATGAATATTCATAGGGCGACTGTGGCATGCGGGATAGGTCCACAAAACCTACAAGGCCGTAGATAACTTTTTTTGAAAGGGGGGGGGGGGGGGGGGATTATTCCTTTCCTATTTAAGTTAACTTCCACAAGGAAAAATGTTTTCTATTTAAAAAATCCAGGGGGGCAACTGTCTGCCCCTGCCCCCCATGGCTGGCTACGGACTGACCTACTACTAACAAAGTCTATGGGATAACGACAACACTTACATCTACAGACATGACGTACGGAAAATGACGACACATGCATATGTATTGACACACCCCTTCTTGATTTTACCCCCTGCAATAAATTAGCACAGCTTCCTTGACCCCGTTCTCTGCCAGAGCAATTACCATGCGTGGTCACGTGTGGCACGTTCAGCTCTCAGCGTGTGATCCGTCAGCAGTGAAGAGACGACATGCGCCATAAGGTAAGTGTTCTCAGGGAGGGTCTCTGGCCAGTGTTGACTTTTCAATTAATGACCTCGACTTATTGCTCTGCAGCTTTTAGTTTGTTAGTCAAGTATGATCATTCCGTATTTTGGAATATGTTTTCCTATGTCAAACAGATCTCAGCAAATATTCAAACCTCGATACCTGATATTCTCATCACAAAACGGGTCGCCCTGTCGATGTGTCTAGGTTTGCCCGTGCTCGTGAGTTTCACCAAGGAGGTAAAAGTTTAAGACCTGCATCACTTCGAGCTTTGCACCCATATCAAGCGGACACGCCGTGATATAACAAATACTTTTCATAGAGGCGTTAAACTAAACCCAATCACTTACTCAACTCTTATTTTAGGGGGCTAAAGTTCGCTGTACATTAGAAACATGGTCCTCTTATCGTCAAGGTCGCCATTAGAACTAACTCATAGCGTTATAGGCCTAAACCAAGGGCTAAGTACAAAGAAACTAGCGAGACTCAAAAATAGATTATTCTACAAATCCAAAGAAACCTAACTTGCTATCATAAATTGTCTGCCCTCAGCTTCAACGTTAAAACCTTGTTTTTCATCAAGAATGATCACACATGGTGCGATCGATTATTGACATAAATAGTTGTAAAGTTGTAAAAATGGTCTGGATGTTTTAACAGTTGTAAATTGACATAAATAGTTGTAAAGACATGGTCAGAGAATAGCTCGGGGTCATTTACAGCCAATGACATCTCCCCCAGAGTGATTTGACCGAAATTAAAGATAATTGTGAAAATCCAGCACAGCAATTATTGACTAAATACAAGAAACTCTCGGGCAATGTTTGTCCAGCTGCAGTATATTCTCGCTAGTCCGGACCCCGTCAGTTCGGATGACTAGTTTGGTGAAAGTCTTCATGTTATTCCTACTTGGAGGGGACACAAGTGACCGTGCTGTCTAAGGCCCATCAGTTCGCTGTGCTGGACCGCCTCCGTGGTCTAGTGGTAGTGCGTTTGCTCGGAAAGCGGGGGATCAGGGGTTCGATCCCCGCCCGCCTCATATTTGGTTGAAAGATGGTACTTGTTGTTACCCTGCCTGGCGCTCGGCATTAAAGGGGTTGTTGCCTTTGTTATTGTTTTTTCCCCGTGAGTACCCGGATGTATAGCAGAAATCTAGACCGGTTCGCAACCTGTGTTGCGCCATTCGTTAGCGCATTAGTCACTTTAATTGATAGTAATAAGGGCGTATGGTCACATTGATCGATGCCCTGCCTGGCGTCCGTATACTGTGTCTGACTGGGGTATCCATGTTAAACTGCGGCATGATATGTCAGTGGGCTAGCTAGCACTATAAAATCTGCATTGGTCCGGACTAGTACAAGAACCCCTAGCCCATCTCCCACCCCACCCTACCCAAACCCATCCCACCCTAACCAAACCACACACACACACACACACACACACACACACACACACACACACACACACACACACACACACACACACACACACACACACACACACACACACATACACACACACACACACAATTCACCTCACCCCGCTGCGCTGTGTTGTGTTCCTTGGGTGAGCCAGAAACGCTTGATCATTGATTCGAATCCAGGTTCGCACTGATTAGCTTTTCTAGGTTTGTCAGCGCCATACCCGTGGTCGTGGGTTCACCAAAGTGGTAAATGTATACATGACCTGCATCAAGCCGACACGATGTAAAATAACTGAAATACTGTTCAAATCGACGTTATCCCTAACTCACTCCATTATTACTAAACTGTAGGGGCGGTGGGGTAGCCTAATGGATAAAGAGTAAAATTGCTGGAATATAGCTAAAAGCGGCGTAAAACCATACTCACTCACTCACTCACTCACTAAACTGATCTTACATTTCCTCTACGAAAAGGGGCAGTGGGGTAGCCAAGTGGTTAGAGCGTTCGCTCGTCACGCCGAACACCCGGGTTTGATTCCCGACATGGGTACAATGTGTGAAGCCCATTTCTGGTGTCCTCCGCCGTGATATTGCTGGAATATTGCTAAAAGCGGCGTAAAACCATACTCACTCACTCACTCACTCACTCCTCTACGAATTATTGGTGTACTGACTTGTTGCTTATGAAGCCGCCTCATCTGTTTCATATTTAGAGTAGAGAATTCAGTCAAATTAAGAGTGACTATTCCCAAGACTATGACAAAAGGGAAGACTTCAACCTTCCAGTTGTTATCTTTCCTTGTATGTCGAACACTGCTCCAGCAGCTCCAGCCTTTGGTGTCTGTCTTTCACATCTCTTGAGTTATAATCGAGCATGCTCTTTCTACGAAGAATTCAAAACTTGTTTCAACAGGGTTGCAATAAACATTCAAGGCTTCAAAGGCTTACATCTATAGTCTCTGAAATGAGCATATTTTACAGATAAAACAGTTGTTTAATAATAACAGAGACCATATAATAGATAATTATTATATGGCCTCTGATAATAATTATGAAATAAGAAAAAAGAGCCCAGGGACTCTTCATTTTCAGATACTGCAGTGATCTAGACTTGCCAAATATTATAGACTTGCATGGGCTGTATTGGCTATATTTGTATCAGGGTCTGTATGACAGACTAAAGGCCTCAGTAAATCCTTGGTTGACATGTGGAGGATCAGAGTGCATATGTATGGTCTCTGTTGGAATATTTCCGAAATTTGGAAATGACAAAAATTAGGCTCGATGTAAATCCTTATTTTGACTTGTAACAAGTGTTCCGTACTTTTTCAGGTGAAAAATTGACGTGACATTTTCAGGTGATGATTGCATTGTGATGGGTGCCACCGGTAGGGCCAGATGCGCTCACCTTTTCGCGAATGGTATCATATCACTATTTGATAGTTATTCATATACAGATAGTCTTATGATGTAGTCAGAGTCTAACAGTGGACTTTGCTTTTAGCTGAGATTTCTTATGGTTAAGGAAATTGTCGTTTTTATATAAATATATAATGTGAGACTTTAGGTCCTTCCAGATTAAATGATCATGTATAACAAAAGCCCAAATCGGATTCAAGTAATTCGTAAATTCATATCACCGAGCCCCTGGTCGGATTTAGCTCAATAACATTCAACGCTCTTTTACCAGTACCTCAAACGTCACAAGCAAATGTAAGATAACGGTGCTTTACATTTTTATCGGCTAACAAATGCGCTTCCCCTGAATAGAGTTATCTACCTTTGATTTGGCACATGGGATTTTCTTCGAAGCCAAAGGCGATATGATATTTTAGAAAACTATTCCAGAAAGTGATGAAAAAATATGACAAGACATCAAACATTTAACAGTTCGAGGAAGGTGAATATCGGATATCCGCGAAAAGAGGCCAGGCCTCGAGCTGAAGCCGATGCCTCACCAGCTTCTCACACGACTCGATGGGAAAGTTCGACACACTACGATAACAAGATCATTCCTAATTGCTTTAAACTTGTACCAATATGATAATTTACCGTTAATATCTATAGCTTGGAACGTTATACACTAAACATAGACGCGCCTATCGTTGTTCGATGTGTATATCAGTGTTCACTCGAGCAATTGTGACTGCTAAATAAATGCCATTTTGTTTGTCTAATAAATCATAAACAAACCACTTTTTCCATAAAACACTTAATGAAATTCATATAACTTATCGCAAAAATGGCAAATGAAAAGCTTAATTTGAAAAACAAACATCATACGAATATGCATTCGAAAAGATCTGAACACTTCATGTATACATGGTATAAATTATATCAATAAATAATTTTTGGGAATCCACCTGAACATGTAACAAGTATTGAACTATGCGCAGATAATAAGCATAAAATTCTGTGAATTGAAAATATATACTTACATTGAATGGATAGGTTATGAATGTGAGAAAATGTTATGACCCCAAAATGAGAGTAATTACTTTTGTGACAAGCATGATCAGTTTATTCTCAAATGTGAAACAGTATCATTAAAAAAAAAAATGAAAATATAAACTGATTTAACATGATGATCCTGGCAGGATTGAACCATGATGACAGAGCTTCTTTTGTCTGTTTTAAGTCATATGTTAGCATGTTGAGAAAGCCATCCTGTTTTCAATCATATGGTGTCCGGGATATCTTTCAGTTTACAAATGGTTGTCAGCAGATGAAACTATAGATTTTTGATAATCACTACTGGTACTCCTGACAGCTAAGGGACAGTTTCAAAGTGCTAGGGATTTCTACTGATATTATTGGAACCTTAGACTAACATCGAGTCTCTGAAATGAACATATCGTACAGAAAGAAACAGTTGTTCAGTTATCTTAATAAAAATATAAGAAAAGGGAGCCCAGTGAGTAATCATTTTCAGATGATACTGCAGTAATCTAGACTTGCCAAACATTATAGACTTGCATGGGCTGTATTTGATATATATTTGTATCAGGGTCTGTAAGACAGACTATTGAAACCTTAGCCATTAGGAATTTTGGTTGGGACTCTAGGGGTAGTTTCTCACAGTGTTTGTTTTATGTTGTAGACATAGCGGAGGTCCAAGATGTTGCGTCAAGGTCTGCGTAACTGCATCCGACAGTTCTGTTCCAATGGGTCCGAGAAAACACCCCCAGCTGGGTCGTTCCGGTCGCCCTGGAAGATTTTGAAGGAAGAGTTCCAGGCTGTGCAGCAGGGTCAGCCCCTCCCCACTGAGCTGCCTGTCCCCCGGGAGGTGGACATCCTGGTGGTGGGAGGGGGGCTGATCGGATCAGCTGTCGCCTACTGGGTCAAACAGAGGCATCCCAAGGGAGTCAGCCTCATGGTGTTGGAGAAAGATATGAGCGTAGAAATTATATTTGTTTGACTTTTTCACCTTCTCACCCTGGCCTGTCAAGTGAGGACAGAGCTCCAGATAAGCCGTGAATTTGTGGAAAATATGCAAACTAAATCACCATTATCCAATTACCTTTGAGCTGCTTGCATACAAATACGCATGAAGAAATTCAGCAACCCAATAGTATAATATATTAACAGTGTGTGATTACTCATAGCTTATTCAGCTTGCATACACGTCTTTACAAAAAAAAACATTTCTGACTGAATGCAGGCATCATGATTAGATGAACTCTACTGCTTCAGACCCATGAAGATCAGGGTTAGAATAGGTCTTCAGCAACTTATGCTTGCTGTAAAAGGCGACTGTGCTTGTCATAAGAGGCAACTAACGGGATCGGGGGGTCAGGCAGCTGACTGGGTGGATGCATGTCAACGATCCCAATTGCGTGGATCGATGCTCATGATATTAATTACTGGATTGTTTGGTCCAGACTCGATTATTTCCAGACCGCCATCATATATCTGGAATATTGCTGAGTGCGGCGTTAAACAACAAACCTACCTACCTACCTACTGTTTCAATAATGTGCAGTTGTGCAACACTTTCTTATTGTAACTCAGCCATGTATGACTGTTATTGGCTTATATAGATAGCTATGAGATAAATCCCAAAGAACAAAGCATGGTTGTTTTCATGATAAAACATTGTTCTATCATGACGCCATTTGTGGAGATTCGAACAAGTGCTCGCAACTTGATGACGTCGTATATTGGATGACGTTATTTTTGAGAGGGAAATGTAAAGTGAGCTGTTCCTGGGCTAGATGTAGCTGGGCAATGCAGATAAACGCTATGGCCAAACATTCACTTCCAAAAGTGGGAGACATATGATAATCTGTGTTGAGAGAAAAAGTACAGATAATCGACTGGGAAAGACCCCTGTTCATGAAATGTACTTGTTCGACATTGCCGTGGTCGGATTCTATTCAGGGAGTCATCATTAATTAAATACGGGTAATTATTTTGTAAAGCGTGTACTTTTAACTAACATCCTTAAAGAGGCTGAACGTAATATTGATATCTCATATAAGAAATAAACAACTGCGCCCCTCATGGTTTATTCTCCCTGCAGTGTTTTGTTCCTACTCTTCATTTAATTCTTAAATTTGACATGCGTCTCACTCTGGGTACACACAAACGGATGCTCATCAGTTAAACAGCATAGAAGTAGAATTGTTTTTAAAAAAAGTCTACTCATCGGTTTACAAAACACAATAGACTAGACCCACAAGAGTAAACATATACTGAATACTCAAAGAGAACTATCTATTCCAAATGTGGATAAGATGTGAGTATACTCAGCGGCTCAAAACATTATCTGGAGCCCTGGAAGACATTTCAAAGCCAACTAACCCCAACTCCCACACTAACCTAGGGCTGGCATTGGTGGACATTTAAAGAGGTAGGCTGAAACTATTCACACTGCAATATCAACTATTCGTACCGTGACATTCTACTATTCGTACCAAGGCCATGATATGGTACTCTGTATGCTTCATTTCGTATCAGGTCTGGTGAAGATTCCAGGTTAGAATTAGTCTTCAGCTACCCATGCTTGTTGGAAGCGGTGACTAACAGGATCAGGTGGTCAGGCTCGCTAACTTAGTGGATGCATTAATGTATCCCAATTGCGTAGATCATTGCTCATGATGTCAATCACTTGATTGTCTGGTCCAGATTTGATCATTTGCAGACCGCCCTCATACAGCTGGAATATTGCTAAGTGCGGCGTTAAACAACAAACAAACACTTTGTATCAGTACATATTATCTCACAGTTGCTTTAATCATAAGCATATTATATGTTTTCAAACATGAATGATGAACATGTTGTGTGGCTTCATCTTATGATCAGGGATGAGAATTTTCCACTGAATTCAGCAGGTTTCGTTACATGATGGGTCACTTTTGTGATACATGCCATTACAATATACACACAAATCATATAGTCCCCTAGACCCCTGGATAACTTTCAGTGTGTTTGGACAAAAAAAATAAAACTTTCTCATCTATGAAGGCATTATTCGGTCATATAATTGTCATCTATACAAAATGTCTAAATGTTCATTTGACATAAAAAGAAGAATCTGGAAATTATGTCGGCTTCAGGTGAATACTCAGCATCAAGGGTCAGTGACAGCCCTTTACTAAAACACACATCTCTTTCACAATCCTTGCCTCTCCATCCTTCCCTGTTCCATCCTTCCACTCCCTCACTCACTCCAACCCACTCCCATATATAGCTTTGTATTTGGCTGCAATTGTTTGATTGTGTGATTAACATTTTTATTGCTAACAGATTAACATGGAAATAAGCATGATAGAAACAAATTTGAATTATTTACATAGTTTTTCATTTATGTTTTGATTAACAGGATTAAAATGCCACATTTTTAATGTAACTTCAGTCTTATATTGATAAAATAAAGATTTTTTGTTGTTGACAAAATACATGAAATACTCTGTATTCTGGGAACAGTACATATATTAATATTTTTTAATGTTATTCACAACATAATTATATATTTTTTACATGCACTTGCAAATGTAGACATTAATATTAGGTTGCTTTTTTAAATATTAGGTTGTACTTGTGCATGTGTTGTATAACTAAATCGAGCTTTGTTACATATCCACTCCAACTTTGCCTGACTTGTTTGTGAGTGGCAGAGCACATTCACCTGTGTTTGTGGTTTATTACAGTACACCCGGGCATCGAGCACCCTGTCAGCAGGTGGTCTCAGACATCAGTTCTCAATGTCGGAGAATGTGGAGCTGTCTATGTTCTGCACCGATTTCCTCCAGAACATCAAGGAACATCTCAGTGTTCTTGGTGAGCATCAACACTGTTACGTCACAGCTCTAGATTAGCTTTTGGTTATATGGGTACGTAACCCATGGGTTTGATTTTTATTGGGTGTCAACAACTTTTAGTTTGTATTCAATTTTTTTACCCACGTTTCTTTACATTTGGGTATTTTAGCTTCTAAACCTGTTTCATAACAAACCCTGAATATTACCGATTGTATACACATATAACTGTACCGAATGTAACTGTCAGTAAATGAAATCGCAATCAGCTGATACACAATCGTTATATTTAACATTTGTTGTTTCTAAAGCATTTGTTTTATATCAATGGTGTTTTTATAGTTTTTGTTGCATATTTGATGCATATTTTATGCAGATATGCATATTTTATGCAGATATGCAGCTTATCTACTGCTTTGTTATGTAGGATCGTCAGGGGGGTTTGCCTTATTAGGTTTTAAATATGACTAAAGACGGACACTGCTGGGACCCAATAAGAGTATCTATTTACATGGACTCACATAAAGCTGTCTTGGCGCCAAGAACATCATAACTCTCATACATTAACATGTTTAATGTAGACATAAAATAGTATTTTTCTATGATTTCTTAGTTTAAGTAAAACTGCACCCTTTCCTGTCATCCAGTTTCTATTACGATCCTACTGGTTGAATGTTTGTGAGCATTCCTCTGGACTATTTCCACTGTTTATATATTAACTGGTTGAATGTTTGTGAGTATGTGTCTGGACTATCCCCTGTGTATAAGTTACCTGGTTGAATGTTTGTGAGTATGTGTCTGGACTATTTCCTCTGTGTATAAGTTACCTGGTTGAATGTTTGTGAGTGTGTGTCTGCACTACTTCCTCTGTGTATGAGTTACCTGGTTGAATGTTTGTGAGTATGTGTCTGCACTATTTCCTCTGTGTATAAGTTACCTGGTTGAATGTTTGTGAGTATGTGTCTGGACTATCCTCTGTGTATAAGTTACCTGGTTGAATGTTTGTGAGTATGTGTCTGGACTATCCTCTGTGTATAAGTTACCTGGTTGAATGTTAGTGAGTATGTGTCTGGACTATCCTCTGGGTGTAAGTTACCTGGTTGAATGTTTGTGAGTATGTGTCTGGACTATCCTCTGGGTGTAAGTTACCTGGTTGAATGTTTGTGAGTATGTGTCTGGACTATCCTCTGTGTATAAGTTACCTGGTTGAATGTTTGTGAATATGTGTCTGGACTATCCTCTGTGTATAAGTTACCTGGTTGAATGTTTGTGAGTATGTGTCTGGACTATCCTCTGTGTATAAGTTACTTGGTTGAATGTTTGTGAGTATGTGTCTGGACTATCCTCTGTGTATAAGATACCTGGTTGAATGTTTGAGTATTTATCCAGACAATGTGCTCTCTCAATGTTACATATATATATATGTGTGTGTTCTGCAGACCAGGACCCTCCCAGTGTCCCCTTCAACCATCAAGGCTATCTGTTCCTGGTCCCTCCTCACAAGGTGGAACAGTGTCTCAAAAACCATGCCTTACAGACGTAAGTGTTGCCCAAACAGATCCCACCATGGGTGTGGAAGCAAGGCCTGAAGAAAAGTATGCATGGTGCCAACCCTAACTATTTTCAGTGGTACTCGCTGTTCATGACAGAACATAGAGTGCACGTGAACATATATACCACACACTGCGAACTGAAGTTTCCAACATGGCTGTGCACAGTGTGTGAAGTAGCATCAAAATATTGCCAAGTTAGCCTTAAAAAGTTACAAGCCAGTTTCAAATGTCATAAGCCATGGACTATGTTTAGTGAGTGAGTGAGTATGGTTTTACCAGCTTTTAGCAATTTTCCAGCAATATCACGGCAGTGGACACCAGAATTGGGCTTCACACACTATACCCATGTTGAGAATCGAACCTGGGTCTTCGGCGTGACAAGCGACCGCTTTAACTACTAGGCTCCCCGACCGCCCCCTATGTTTAAAGAAATTTCTTTTCTCAACCTGTTTAAAGAAATTTCTTTTCTCAACCTGTCTTTTACCATGTCAGGGTGGCCATGTTGATACTTAGTGTGGCCTGTGTTCAGTGAGCCATGCACCCCATGGGGATTGTGGGTTGGTTGTCCTCAACCTATGCTGGTCATTTGAGCCGACTTAATGGATCCGGTGGTCAGGTTCAGTGTAACTTGGTTGACAGCTTGTCATCGTATCGATGGCTTGGACTGTTGCTCACAACATCAATCACTGGAAATTGGTCCAGACACCAGTACTGACAGGTGCCTGTCATGGAGGTGGAATATTACCTAGTGCAGCATTCAAGAACAAACACACAATGACTTGTGTCAGGGTGGTCGTCAGAGTTCGAAATAATTTACTGCCTGCCAGCCTGCCCGTGGCTGGTAACTTTTCTGTCAGGCGGCATGAAATTTTCCTCCACCTGCCCAACTGTCTGGCAGATAATTTTAAGACAACTTACATTTGTTTGATCATAACTCCTTGTAGATTCTATTGTGATTGTTTTGCATTATTTCAACTGAATCAAGATGCGATGTGTCTCTTATTTGTCGTGATTTTTCAATATTAATAATGTCTGTATGTGGGCAGGTAACTTTGAAGATGGGCAGGCAAACATTTATGGGTCACCTGACTGTCTGTCTTGTTGGGTTTTCAAATTATTTCAAACACTGGTGGTCGTGGGTGTTTATACATTTTGCCAATCTGTTTTCAGGGAGCTGGGAGCCAAGATAGAGCTGTTAACCCGTGATAGGCTGAAGGAAAAGTTCCCCTGGCTGAACCTCGACGGAGTTGAACTCGGAACTTACGGTCAGTGTGTGAGCAATGATTCTTGGGGACACAAGGATTTGTAATCAGCCATGGCTGAGAGATGATCTTCAGAGTTGTCTCCCTTCCAAGCACTATTCGTTTTCACAATATGTTTCTCCCTTGCCCAAATATAAACACATTAAATATTTCTTCATGAAAGTTTTTATGTACATCAGGCAAGTGCTGAACTGGTGCCTTTTGTTAACCAGGAATTTGGACAATGGATCTGGTGGTTGATCTGTGACTTGGCTGATTGTACCCTGATAGTGACATTGCTCCCAGTGTGATGTGGGGACACGGGTGGCCCAGTCGTCTAAGGCACTGCGATTCGCTGTGCAAAGTTGCGTCTCTTTGGCACGCCAGAAACCTATGGTTGTGGGTTCGAATCCCGGTTCGCCCCGATTATGTTTCTAGGTTTGTCAGCACCATACCCGTGCTCGTGGGTTTCACCGAAGTGGTAAACGTCTGAGACCTGCATCACTTCGGGCTTTCCTCCCACATTAAGCTGACACGCCGTGATATAACTGTAATAATGTTAAAAGCGGTGTTAAACCCAACTCGCTCACTCACACCCAGTGTGATGTTATTAACAAGCAAAGAAACAGAGAACCTTACAGCACTTCAGGAATTGTTTAATTTTGTACCATTTTGTTATGGAATCATATTCAGAATTTTGAAATTATTTTAAGTCACAATCAATCAAATGACTTCGGGCTTCCCTCCCACATCAAGCTGACATGCCGTTTTATAACTGGGATATAAAGCGTCACTCACTCACTCTCACTCACTCACTCACTCACTCACTCACTCACTCACTCACTCACTCACTCACTCACTCACTCACTCACTCACTCACTCACTCACTCACACACTCACTCACTCACTCACTCACTCTTTCACTGTCAGGCCATGTGTTGCAGGTTTGGAGGGAGAGGGCTGGTTTGACCCCTACTGTCTGCTCCAGGCCTTCAGGCAGAAAAACCAGAGTCTCGGGGTCCGCTACGTGACGGGGGAGCTCACCGAGTTTGATTTCCGGGAAGAGAGAAGTATGATGGGGTCCGAGTCCAACACACACAAAATACTCGACTCTGCTGTTGTAAGTTGTAATTTGAATAATGAGTTGTTCAATGAAGTGACGATAGATTCACAGATATTTCGAGGGGTCTTTTTATTTTAGATTTGTTCCAGTCTGCAATAACATCTTAGAATCTTACGTCTGAGTGATCCTCCACAGATACTGAATCTACTTTAGACCATGATTTTGGTGATAACAGCTTCACAGCAAATTTATGTATGGGGTTTTTAATCTAATAAACATGTGTTGCAGGACTATGCTTGTCGTAAGAGGCGACTAATGGGATCAGGTGGTCAGACTCGCTGACTTGGTTGATGCATGTCATAGTATCCTAATTGGATTGATGCTTTGATGTCAATCGCTGGATTGTCTAGTCCAGACTCGATTATTTACAGACAGTCGTCATACAGCTGAAATATTGCAAACCAAACCTAATGTTTACCAAAGGTGACAAAGGTGGCCCTGTCGTCTAAGGCGCCGTCGTCTACGGAGTTGCGTCCCTTGGGCACACCAGATTGTGGGTTAGAATCCAGGTTTGCCCTGATTATGTTTCTAGGTTTGTCAGCACCATACATGTGCTTGTGGGTTTCACGCAAGCACGCACGCACGCAAGCACGCACACACACACACTATATTTACAAAAACAAATTATCCAAAAAGTTCTTTTCTGATCCTGTGACATCATGTTACTGAATGCACAGGGCACTTAGCAGCAGTCAAGCACATTGATAAATATCTCTACATGTTACTACAACTGTACACATTTGTTCTTCAATTGTAATGTAAACCCCTGGGGCACCTGTATTTGTATGTCGTCCTTCCTCTCCAGCATACAGAAAAACACGACCCCACCCTACTTGTTGGCCAGTCCAGTCAGTCAGATAAATATTTAACTTTTCAGATCAAAGGCAAGGATGGAAAGACGTATGAGACAAGGTTTGCCGTCGTCATCAACTGCGCTGGAGCCTGGGCGGGCGATGTTGCTAGGAAGGCAATGATTGGTCTTGGCCCTGGAGACCTTGCAACACCACTTCCTGTTGAACCCCGGTAGGTGTCCTGGTGACCTTGTAACGCCACTTCCTGTTGAACCCCGGTAGGTGTCCTGTTGACCTTGTAACACCAGTTCCTGTTGAACCCCGGTAGGTGTCCTGTTGACCTTGTAACACCAGTTCCTGTTGAACCCCGGTAGGTGTCCTAGTGACCTTGTAACACCACTTACTGTTGAACCCCGGTAGGTGTCCTGTTGACCTTGTAACACCAGTTCCTGTTGAACCCCGGTAGGTGTCCCAATGACCTTGTAACACCACTTCCTGTTGAACCCCAGTAGGTGTCCTGGTGACCTTGTAACACCACTTTCTGTTGAACCCAGGTAGGTGTTCTGGTGACTTTATAACACCACTTCCTGTTGAACCCCAGTAGGTGTCCTGGTGACCTTGTAACACCACTTCCTGTTGAACCCCAGTCGGTGCTGGTCCTCGTGACCTTGTAACACCACTTCCTGTTGAACCCCAGTTGGTGCTGGTTCTGGTGACCTTGTAACAACACTTTCTGTTGAACCCCGGTAGGTGTCCTGGTGACTTTGTAACAACACTTCCTGTTGAACCCCAGTTGGTGCTGGTCCTGGTGACCTTGTAACACCAGTGGATGATGGTCCTGGAGACTGGTCACAGTTGTTTGATGATGCACCAGACAGTACAACATATCAAAGTTCTAATGAATGTATCTCCTAAGAACTCTCAGTTCAGTATTTAACAAACCAAACCAAACATGTTTGCCCGAATTCTGTACACCGCCTACTTATCTCAAACGCGTTTTGTGAGTTGGTTCAACTTATCCTGGATTTCCAGTAATGCAGCACAGGATTTCACTCGTTCATTAACCTGGAATCAACAGCCAGTCACAATAACTCTTCTGACTGAGTGTTCGGCATCTAGATCCACATTCAAAACTGTGTCCTTGTATAGGCAAGCCCTTGATAAATGTATCAAATCAGAAGACTTTTATTGATGAATTTTAAGTGGAAAAAAGTTTTCCTTAATTGTATTGGGGATGGAAATCCTCCGCTCACCAGGTTCTGTACTGAAGGAGGAACACAAAGGTGAATACAGGCGCCTTTTTTAATCTTGAAAGAACAGAGTAAAGATTGGATGACCTTTTACCGTTATTTGGACTGGGCTTAAAATGAAGCTATCTTCAAGCTATGGTGGCATGGGGTCCAGGGTATCTGCCATGCTTCTCGTAAGTGGCAACTAACAGGATCAGATGGTCAGACTTGGTGACTTGGCTGATGCATGTCGTTGTTTCCCAGTTGCATGGATCGATGCTCATGATGTCAATCACTGTATTGTCTGGTCCAGACTCGGTTATTTACAGACCGCCGTCATAAAGCTGCAATATTGATGAGTGTGGCATTAAACAACAAACAAACAAACAAATCATATTAGAATGGTGATTCAAAACACTGGATATTCAAGGATGGCTTTTACATTGATCATGCTTTTGTTGTAGGAAGCGCTTCGTCTATGCCATCCATTGTCCAGATGGGCCTGGAGTGGCATCACCAATGACCATTGACTCCACCTTAACCTACTACAGACAAGATGGCTACGGGGGCCATTATATCTGTGGCTGCTCCCCAACAGAGGTCAGTACTCCAGGGAGGCAGGGTGGGGGATGGGGACGGGTGTGGCAGAGTAATGGATCGTGGATAGATTGGGGGTGGGTGAGGCAGGGTGGTGGATAGATTGGGGGTGGGTGAGGCGGGGTGGTGGATAGATTGGGGGTGGGTGAGGCAGGGTGGTGGATAGATTGGGGGTGGGTGAGGCAGGGTGGTGGATAGATTGGGTTAGGGTGGGGCAGGGTGTAGGATAGATTGGGTTAGGTTGAGGCAGGGTGGTGAATAGTTTGGGGTTGGGTGAGGCAGGGTGGTGGATAGATTGGGTTAGGGTGAGGCAGGGTGGTTGATAGATTGGGGGTGGGTGAGGCAGGGTGGTGGATAGATTGGGGGTGGGTGAGGCAGGGTGGTGGATAGATTGAAATGGGTGATGTAAGGTGGTGGATGGGTGGGACAGAGTGGTGAATGGGTGGGACAGTGGTGAATGGGTGGGACAGAGGGGTGAATGGGTGGGACAGAGGGGTGAATGGGTGGGACAGAGTGGTGGATGGGTGGACAGAGTGGTGGATGGGTGGACAGAGTGGTGAATGGGTGGGACAGTGGTGAATGGGTGGGACAGAGTGGTGAATGGGTGGGACAGTGGTGAATGGGTGGGACAGAGGGGTGAATGGGTGGGACAGAGTGGTGAATGGGTGGGACAGTGGTGAATGGGTGGACAGAGTGGTGAATGGGTGGGACAGAGTGGTGAATGGGTGGGACAGAGGGGTGAATGGGTGGGACAGAGTGGTGAATGGGCATAATCTGGAGGGATGGGTGTCTCCAGGGTGGAGGATGGGTGGTAGACACCACACCCACCCATGTGATACAGGTTAACAAGACAGTCTGTGCTTCTACATTCCAGGAGAACGAGCCATGCACAGACGATCTCGAGGTCAACTATGACTACTTCCACGACAATGTATGGCCATCGCTGGCAAGCAGGGTGCCCAAGTTTGAATGTCTCAAGGTAGGGCACCCAGAAAAGTCTGGCCAGGAAGCAGCTCTCACTAATTATTCATTTTTCACTTCAGTAATGAATTATATCTTCATTTTAGTGAACATTCATGTCCTCTTTTTGTTTCAGTTAAAAAGTGCCTGGGCAGGTTTCTATGACTACAACACATTCGACCAGAATCTGATTATAGGAAATCACCCGTATCATCGCAACATGATCTTCGCCAATGGTCTCAGTGGCCACGGCGTGCAGCACGCTACCGGCGTCGGCCGGGCTGTCATGGAACTCATTATCGATAACGATTTCAAAACTATTGACTTGAGTAGATTAGGTTTTGAGAGACTGATATATAAGACGCCTGTATTTGAACAATGTATCGTGTAACATTGGGAACTTGGGAACAAGAATGTTTTAATAGGTGTGGGTGATAATATAAATGTTGCCCATTTACTACAATCTTTGTAAATGTTCTTGTAAATGAGTGATTGAGGACATTTTAATGTAGATAAGGTCACTAATTGTAAAGTTGATTAATTCAGCTTTTTTATTTGTGAAAGATGTAATAATGAACGGGTTTGGACGTGACTTGTCACTTGCAACAATAAGTTCCACCTCTTATTTGCAACAATTAGGAGCATTCCTCATTTCACTGCCAGATGGTTTGTTTGTTGTGAAGGAAGATAGTTGAATCTCTGAGTCATCGTCAGGCTGTTGTGTTTCTGGATCCATGATACAGACAGATGTCCTCCCGTTACTGGCACCAACGGTCACCATCAGGCTGTTGTATGGCTGGATCCATGATATGGACAGATGTCCTCCTGCTACCGGCACCACGGGTCACCATCAGGCTGTTGTATGGCTGGATCCATGATATGGACAGATGTCCTCCTGCTACCGGCGCCAAGGGTCATCATCAGGCTGTTGTGTGGCTAGATCCATGATACGGACAGATGTCCTCCTGCTACCAGCGCCAAGGGTCATCATCAGGCTGTTGTGTGGCTAGATCCATGATACGGACAGATGTCCTCCTGCTACCAGCGCCAAGGGTCATCATCAGGCTGTTGTGTGGCTAGATCCATGATATGGACAGATGTCCCTTGCTACCGGCGCCAAGGGTCACCATCAGGCTCTTGTTTGGCTGGATCCAAGATAAGGACAGATTTCCTCCGACTACCACATCAAGGGTCATTGTCAGATGCATATTTTGCCTAGTGGCTTAAGGCACTGGAAATTGCTGTGGAGAGTTCTTTCCCTTAGTTATGCTAGGATGTGCTTCTTTTATGTTCAAATCTTTACACAACACAGCTTTGGATCCGTGGTTGTCATGGTTCCTCATGGTTTTCACAAAAGTGGTAAATATCTACAACATCGTCACATAATAAGATGACAGGCTTTGATATAACTGAAAACAAAAATGTTTAAGGCAGCATTAAACTAAAGTCATAAACTAAGGTTTGAGGACACATTCAAGTATCATTACCATGCTGTCCTTGCCGACATGTCCTTGAATATCCAGTAGATGTACTCAGTAGTTCTCTGTGTGTCTGTAGTCAGTGCTAGATTACAGCTGTTGATTAAGCAAAGAGTTGACTGTAACTAACCTGTCTCTAATCCCAGAGTCAATAATTGATGGTAATGTTCAGATGCAAGTTAAAATGTCAGGGCATTGTTGATATTTTATTGTCTTGGAGTGTGTTTGATCTGAGTATTGCTTGTAGTGTGTGTTCATAATGATATGTACAAAACTTTGTTTGAAATAAACGGAAAATATTTTTATTTGGTTCTGTGTAAAGTGATGACAGTTATCTCTCAGTACAATAGCTAGAGATCTTCGTGGAGAGTGAACGATCCAGGTGTCTCTAGTGGCCTGTAAGTCATTGAGTCTCAGGCTATCCAGTGATTGATAGCATGAGCAGTGACACGTGTCTCTAGTGGCCTGAAAGTCATTGAGTCTCAGGCTATCCAGTGATTGATAGCATGAGCAGTGACACGTGTCTCTAGTGGCCTGTAAGTCATTGAGTCTCAGGCTATCCAGTGATTGATAGCATGAGCAGTGACACGTGTCTCTAGTGGCCTGTAAGTCATTGAGTCTCAGGCTATCCAGTGATTGATAGCATGAGCAGGGACACGTGTCTCTAGTGGCCTGTAAGTCATTGAGTCTCAGGCTATCCAGTGATTGATAGCATGAGCAGTGACACGTGTCTCTAGTGGCCTGTAAGTCATTGAGTCTCAGGCTATCCAGTTATTGATAGCATGAGCAGGGACACGTGTCTCTAGTGGCCTGTAAGTCATTGAGTCTCAGACTAACCAGTGATTGATAGCATGAGCAGTGACCCAGCTATCTCTGGCCTGTAAGTCATTGAGTCTCAGGCTTCCCAGTGATTGATAGCATGAGCAGTGATCCAGGTGTATCTAGTGTCTCAGGATACCCAGTGGTCTCAGACGTTTACCACTTCGGTGAAACCCACGAGCACGGGTATGGTGCTGATAAACCTAGAAACATAATTGGGGCGAACCGGGATTTGAACCCACAATCATAGGTTTCTGGCCAAGGGACGCAACTCTGAACGGCAAATGGTGGCGCCTTAGACGACTGGGCCACCCGTGCCCCCTGTTTGTAATAAGAAACATGCTGTTGTACTGTGATGAATGTAGACGCTGTATGATAAGTGTAGATACCATGTGATACATGTAGATGCTGTGTGATACATGTAGATACCGTGTGATACATGTAGATGCTGTGTGATACATGTAGATACCATGTGATACATGTAGATGCCGTGTGATACATGTAGACACTGTGTGATACATGTAGATACCATGTGATACATGTAGACGCTGTGTGATACGTGTAGATACCGTCTGATACATGTAGATACCATGTGATACATGTAGACGCTGTGTGATACATGTAGACACTGTGTGATACATGTAGATACCATGTGATACATGTAGACGCTGTGTGATACATGTAGATACCGTCTGATACATGTAGATGCCGTGTGATACATGTAGACACTGTGTGATACATGTAGATACCATGTGATACATGTAGACGCTGTGTGATACGTGTAGATACCGTCTGATACATGTAGATACCATGTGATACATGTAGACGCTGTGTGATACATGTAGACACTGTGTGATACATGTAGATACCATGTGATACATGTAGACGCTGTGTGATACGTGTAGATACCGTCTGATACATGTAGATACCATGTGATACATGTAGACGCTGTGTGATACATGTAGATACCGTGTGATACATGTAGACGCTGTGTGATACATGTAGATGCCGTGTGATACATGTAGATACCGTGTGATACATGTAGATGCCAAGGTTTGCACTAGCTTGAAAAGAACTTGATATGAATCTGCCTGCAACATGTCTTAACATTTGATAGAATTTCTTGAAATGAACTTGAATTTGACAAATATGTCAATTCATAAAAATAAATATATTATTGGACTTTTGTCAATACATGTGATTATGGTGGGATGTCATGATGCAAAAGAATGGCTGGATAATTGATCTATAAATAATACTGAGACACTGGTGTGCGTACTCTGAAGTTGAAATTTTATCATTATGCAAACGTATAAAGTCAGAAGGAATGTGTGCATAGTCGGAAAGAAATGTGAACATTTGTCACTTATACTGTAACCATAGAGTTCTTGATATTTTTTGCCATTAAACAATATAATCACGTGACTAACGATGGGTCCGGATAGTCCTGTGGGTACTCGGGTCCTACTCTGTACCCACCCGACCCAAGTACCGGAGTTACCCGTCCCAGCCCTACCAGTCTGACAATGAAAGAAAGTAAGAATGTTTTGCGGGTAATGCATCTGCTTGAATACACTATAATTTCATGTTAGCCTTGAAGAGTGTGATCATTGCCATGAACAGGCCTTAAAACGGCCTTACTTTTAGGTGTATCAAGTTTTGTCTGAATGATTGATGGACACTTTATTCTGTTTTGTTGTTGTTTGTTTGTTTTTTAACGCGTACTCAGCAATATTCCAGCTATATAACAGCGGTCCGTTAATAATCAAGTCTGAACCAGTGATTGACATCATGAGCATCGGTCTGCACAATTGGGATCAATGACATGCATCAACTAAGTCTGAATACACGTCGCCTCTTACGGCAAGCATGGGATGCTGAAGATCAATTCTAACCAGGATCTTCACAGGTTCTCCTGTTTTGAAAGACATGTGGAAGCAATAATGGTTTGTGCCGTACATGTCACGGTGTCTATGAGTCACATCATTTGACAGTCATTGCATGCTAGTCTGAACAGTCATTTTCTGTTTCCTTGAAGAAACGGCCAAAACTCCACACAAAAAATAGTATATAAATAATAATAATAGGTTATATTGCTTATATTTCCACACCACTCAGGGGCATGCTCAAAGTGCAATTATTACCCCTTTCTCTAGATCAGTGTGCACTCAAGAATCATTCTCAGCTCCCTGGGGAGTATACAATCCAAGCTGCTTGTTAGGCGCTAGAAGGTTTATAACATGTCAAATATGGAAGACATGTTTTTCCTTGATGACAAGCATGATCTTGTGACACAGGCCTCTTTGAAATGCAACCTTTTAAAGTATGACTAGAATCGTCACATGTCGTTTAATCAAAGCAACATGTTAAAATTCTCGGTCAAACCATCAACACTAGTGTGTATATTTCAAATAATGTATTCTAATAGGAATCATTTGAAACATCTGAGCATTAAACTAGTTTGTTTATATATGAACGATTTGGCATGCGATAGTAATCTAGGGAGGTTCAAACTGCTGTTTGTTGACACAGTGGCGCCAACCTGACGATGACCCAACACTGAAATTAGGGACTGTTCCTAATCTGTGAAAAAAAGATACAGCAAAGAATTCATGATAAATTGTCACGGAAATTTAGATCAAAAAGAAGTTTTCTGTTTAAAACATTTGCTCTCATTGTGAGAAATTTATATAAGAAAAGGAAACGATTATGACTAGGGTTTGTGCATTTGGACTCTTATTCTTATTGCTTTTAGGGTAGTATTCATAGAGAATCTCACCCGAGTGTCTTTTGATATCAAATATATCAACATTGGTTAATAAAAGTGGAAATACTCCGAGGCTTGCTGGGGAGTTTTTCCACTTTTATCAAGGAGTGTTGATATATTTGATATCAAAATAACTCGGGTGAGATTTTATTTATCATCCAACATCATTCTTCCAACTTTTGCAGTTTGTAGACAGTAATAAGCAGTATCTTAGTGTAAAAGGTACTGCTAACAGCTTCAGAAGCAGAGCCATTACTGATGTCATTTGATTGTGACGTCATGGTAACCAAACATTTCACAATGGCCTGAAAAACATTGTGATGCAATTTCATTGCAAGGGATAGATACAATGCATGTAGATATCGCTTGATCTCACTGTAGCATATATCCTGTGGGAGCCAGTTTTGGATGATAAACATTGGTCAGTAACGTTTGGTTTCAAACTTAAGAATTTCAAAAAGTCTACCAAGAAGTGAACACGTATAGATAAGAATTTTAAATTGAGAGTTTAAATCTGTAAAACTTTCTTGAAATGTTTTACAAATATTATCATTTATGAAAATCATGCGATTCACAGCAGCTTCAAATAATGTCAGTCAGTAAGTATTTTCTAAACAATTTCTGATTTCGCAATTTTGACTAAAGTACTAATGGAAATGAAAAAAACCTGTTTTGCTGGATTTAATAATCGCCACAAAGCATTACGTATATGTAGATGTAAATACGAAATAACAAAACAACTGGAAAAGTACTAGTCTGGATTTGCTAGTTTTATCTCAGTGCTAAATACAAAATGTACTTTACAGGAGGTAATTTGTAGGCACTTTCAACATTCAAAAATTAAACTAAGTCCAAATTGACATGGCAGAAACAGGCTATAGGCATTATGCAAATTAGCCTGGATTTTTTTTATCAAAACAACAATAAAAATAACAGCTATGTTTATGTACATAATAATAATGCCATGTAAGTTGTTGTTTGAGAAGGGAATATGTTACTTTTACGTTCTGATATTTTGACGATGACTCACTATCCCACAATGCCACTCACAAATCACTAACCACTGACAAATCACATGCACGTGTGTTTCAAGCACTTGTTTTCACCTGTCAAGGTGTCATAGGTCATGGACATTCACCTTGATCTACTAACACCTGGTTATGCTCAGTTTCACAATAGTCTGTTTTGTTCATATTTTTACACACTTTTACGTGTAAAAAGACATAAAAACCTTTCATACGCTGTATTTGTGGCAAGGCCCAATTAGTACTAATTGAGTTGTTTGCATATTTATATATTTTGTATATTAACTGCATTTACTTAAAATAGGAGATCGAAAAATCTGGGGTTATTTTCATTTCCGTGAGTACTTTAGTTAAGAGAGTATGTAAACATGTGCAATGAATAAAATTAAACGATTTGAAAATAAAAAGTGGTGGAGATGCCGGGGATCGAACCCGGGGCCTTTCACATGCGAAGCGAACGCTCTACCACTGAGCTACATCCCCTTGTTCCGGAGAGAGGAATTTTATAAATTACTTTGCTGTTA
Organism: Haliotis cracherodii; assembly: GCF_022045235.1. NCBI lineage: Eukaryota > Metazoa > Mollusca > Gastropoda > Lepetellida > Haliotidae > Haliotis > Haliotis cracherodii. Next base: position 6,283,085 of record NW_027266268.1, read on the forward strand.
AAATTTTCTAGCGTTACTCTATCTAAAATCAAATCGTTGAATGAACATCTGTGTTGTACACGTGTAACTGTAATTATGATAAATGATTGATGATATTAATGATTCTGAATGTTACATTGAACATGTGTTATTAATATCGACAGGCACTACACAAGAAGCGAAGGGAGATAATTGCTGTAGCTCGAGTATCACAATGTAAATTTCAAGGGAGCCTGAATCATCTAGGCAACAGTGGGTCAATCTCCCGAACACGGAAGTAAATTCGTACTCTTATGATGTCCCGAGCAAGATAAAATAGTTTCATTCCGTTTAGACGAGCACACGGATGGACACGTTGTTTAAGATAAAGTATTAAAGTAAATCAACTGAAATATTGTACATTATACTGTATTGGAAGATACACATTATAGGCCTAATATTTTGTGTCTCGACAGTTGTTTGTTTTGGCATTACCGTACAAAATAACCTGCCCGGTCAATCAAAGTATACACCCGTGTTTGGGGGTCGCTTAAATGAAACAAACACGAAATGGTTCTTCGATGGTGATGTATTTCATATGGGCAACGAATTTGCGGTGTTTCAGCGAATGTTGTCACCGTAGTAACGTTTTGATAACGTTTGACTTTTTGTGGTCAAATCCAATTTTCAAGATTTGACCGGCAGTTTAGAAGTAGTCGCCGATGATATAAGACATATTTTATTTTGACATCTCTAATTTAAAGAATAAAAAGAACATGTTTATGTCTGTCTACTGTATAGTGTTTAAAACTTCCTGGGTGTATTAAATTAACTTTTCATTAAATTTTAATTTGCACAAGAAGGATGTATGACTTAGCTGGATTATTTCGACAATAATAATTATAAGAACGGATTGTTCACCGCAATGTATGTGTGCAAACTCTCACCCTCGTGTATTTTGACATCAAATATGTGGACACGAGTCAACAGAAGGTTTAATTTTAGACTTTTGATGACGAGGGTTCGTACGTATACTTGATATCAAAAGACATGAGGGTGAGATTCTACTTATCATCCCAAATAATTTTTCCAACTTTTTCAGTTTGTAATTAAGAAATAAACGACGAGTACATTACCTTTTATTGTTTGTTTAATTATCAGCCACCAACAAATATAGGTGTATACTTTCTTTTGTCCGGCAGTATATCCCATATCGGTATTTTAATAGGATGTCATTGTTTAAACGTAAACAAATGTGTTTTGTCAGATAATAAATACATTTTATTTTTTTTAAATGTCTTTCTAATAAGGAAATATATATTTAGCAGTGCATAGTTTTTCCCAAGGTGAATAAGATTGTAGTCAAAACGGTTTCATGTCAGAACGGTCTCAAAACGCAAGAGTCAAAAGGGCCACACAAAAATTCAAAATGGCGACAAACCCATGGTCAAAAGGGCCACAAGAAATTCAAAATGGCCACAAACCCATGGTCAAAACGGTCACAAAAAATTCAAAATGGCCACAAACCCATAGTCAAAACGGCAACAACAAAAAAGTCAAAATGTCCATGATAATAAATGAATGTGAGTATAAATGTTAGATGTTGTTACAATGTATTGTCTTCCAGTAGAGTTCACGGGTTGTTTTAACCAATCTCATCACTTTACTTTCATCTGTGTACTGACCAGCGTACTAATCTGTTGTGAAAACATGAATGAACTTTTATCCCAATGAGGAAACCCTTTAGTGTTTTTATTTCAAACGAATCCTACACAAGGATGTCCTGTTCATGTGGCCGCGTTTCGGGTGTGAAGAGTGAGTGAGTATGGTTTTACGCCGCTTTTAGCAATATTCCAGCAACATCAAGGCGGGGGACATCAGAAATGGGCTTTACACATTGTACCCATGTCGGGAATCGAACCCGGGTCTTCGGCGCGACGACCGAACACTTTAACCACTAGGCTACCCCACCGCCCCTCGAGTGTGAAGACCCTGCTCTGTTTTAATTTACCTACAAAATATTATGTTAGTATTGATGACTCCTGCCCCTCAATATCTGATGTGCAGCATCCACTTACATTTGACCTAGATGTTATCACATTCAAATAATGCGTGCAGCAACCAGTTTAGTGATAATGATTCATAGACCGCTGATAAACAGCCAGATGAGGTTGGTAGTGGTTAATACATGCACATGCACGAACTCGAGCACAGAAAAAGTTTCACACTTCACTCAGATAATCAGGTCCATGCGTGAAGGTCAAGGAGACCTAATTGTGGACATCATCCTACTATGTCATGCACAGATGTCTCAGATGAAATTCCAGTGTTTCATTAAACAAATCTTAAACATGAAAATTTGAAAACAATCAATGTTTAGTAAATGTTTGTTTGTTGTTTAATGACGCACTCAGCAATAGTCCAGCTATATGACGGTAAATAACTGAGTCTGGACCAGACAACCCAGTGATTGACGTTATGAGCATCGATCCACGCAATTGGGACACGATGACATGCATCAACCAAGTCAGCGAGCTTGGCCACCCGATCCCGTTAGTCGCCTTTTACGACAAGCATAGTCGCCTTTTACGACAAGCATGGGTTGCTGAAGACCTATTCCACCCCCGGATCTTCACGGGTGAATGTGGTTTAACGTCACCTAGAACAGTATTTCATCTATATCACGGCGTGTCGGCATAATGTGGGAGGAAACACCGAAGTAATACAAGCCTCAGACCTTTAATTACCTTTTCGGTGAAATCAACGAGCAGGCTATCGTGCTGACAAACCAAGAAACATGATCAGGGGAATTCCGACCCACGATCATAGCTTTCTCTCACGCCTAAGGGAGAGAACTCTGCACAGCTATTTACGGCGCCTTAGACGGTTGGGCTGCTGTGTCCTAGATAATGTTCGTCCTAAGCTGGGATACCTGTAGCTTTCCAAATTTAATTCACTTAATCGAGATACGGGTACGACTGTAGCATATGACGTCGAAATGCGCTATGCGGAGTTTCGTCCCTCGGTTGAGCCAGAATCTACCTTTATGACTGAGATGACGTTCAAAGCTGCGTTAAATTAAGCACACCCATTCAATTCTCCTACAGAATCCTACAGACTTAAGCATGAGTTTTACAGGTATTTTGATACTGCACTGTAGGCCAGGTTGTCAAAGTAGCTTATGAACCATTGTCAAAGATAAAATAGTGACACGTGACAATCCAGTCGGTTTTAGTCTCCTCCTACGGCATGCTATAGGTTACTGCAGGCCAAGCCTAACCCGTAATCACCACTGGGGATTTGAGATGGAATTAACTTAAACAGTAACACTGATATTACTTGCTTGATATTACTATAACTCGTCAACTATATGTTACAGTTCTCGTGACAAGGCGAAAACTCGTGGAAGAATTCCCGTATAGCCTTCGACCTCGAGACATACAGGAATTCTCACACTCGTTTCGTAAAATAAATGTGACACACATCTCTCTGTATATAGTATGACCTGTAGATGTTTATTTAGCATAGTCTGTAGATGTTTATATAGTATAGCCCCTAGATGTTGATATAGTGTAGCCAGTAGATGTTTATATAGTATAATCTATATATGTTTATATAGTATAGCCTGTATATGTCTATTTAGTATAGCCTGTAGATGTTTATATACTATAGCCCCTGTATGTTAATATAGTGTAGCCAGTAGATGTTTATATACATGTAGTATAATCTATACATGTTTATATAGTGCAGCCTGTATATGTTACATAAAGTATAGCCTGTAGATGTTTATATTGTACAGACTGTAGATGTTTATCTTTGTATAGCCAGAATATGTTTATATAGTATAAGAAGTAGATGTTTATGTAGTATAGCCTGTAGATGTTTATATAGTATAGCCCCTGTATGTTTATATAGTATAGCCTGTATATGTCTATTTAGTATAGCCTGTAGATGTTTATATACTATAGCCCCTGTATGTTAATATAGTGTAGCCAGTAGATGTTTATATACATGTAGTATAATATATACATGTTTATATAGTGCAGCCTGTATATGTTACATAAAGTATAGCCTGTAGATGTTTATATTGTATAGACTGTATATGTTTATCTGGTATAGCCAGAATATGTTTATATAGTATAGCAAGTAGATGTTTATGTAGTATAGCCTGTATATGTTTATGTAGTATAGCAAGTAGATGTTTATGTAGTATAGCCTGTATATGTTTATATAGTATAGCCTGTATATGTATATGTTTATATAGTGTAGCCTGTATATGTTTATGTAGTATAGCCTGTATATATTTATATACTATAGCCTGTATATATTTATATAGAACAGCCTGTATATGTTTATATAGTATAGCCTGTATATGTTTATATAGTATAGCCTGTATATATTTATGTAGTACAGCCGATTTATATATGTTTAAATAGTATACCGCCGTGATATTGCTGGAATATTGCTAAAAGCGACGTAAAACCATGCTCTTGTTTGTTTGTTTGTTTGTTTGTTGTTTAACGCCACACTCAGCAATATTCTAGCTATATTGACGGTGATCTATAAATAATCGAGTCTGGACCAGATAATCCAGTGATTGACATCATGAACATCGTTTCACGCAGTTGGGATTGATGACATGCATCAACCAAGTCAGCGAGCCTGACCACCCGATCCCGTCAGTCGCATCTTACAAGCATATTCGCCTTTTAAAAACCGATATTTGTTTAAATAGTATAGCCTGTGGATGTTTATATAGTATAGCCTGTATATATCTTTCTGGTATGCCGCCGTGATATTGCTAGAATATTTTGTTCAATAATGCTACTCCCTCACTTTCTAGTATGGCCCGTAGGTTGTTATATAGTATTGCCTATAGAGATTATACAGTTTGTCCCGTATATGTTTATATAGGTAAGGATAAATTTATGGATCACTGTTAGAACCTTGTAATAAAGAAGTTCTTCTTCCATAAATCTTATCCTTAATTAGAACTCCAACTTCCAAATGCCTGTCAAAGAAGTTATGTTTATATGAAACCAACTTATTTTATAGCAATACCTATACTCTACTTTTAGTTTGAAATAAAAATATTTCCGGACGGTCCACTTTTACACATTGTCCGGATAGCTGTTCTGTTTGAATGACTGTGAAGAAATATCAAATATTCTAGTATCTTTATTGATATTTTATTTCATTATTATCTCGTGAACGTAATGTCCTGAGGTCACACAGTATAGAAAGTTCAATCTTACGTCATCAAACAACACTTCGTGTGGTATTCTCTACACTACATTACGCCCAGGTAAAATCTCAGGTACTTCTGATACCTGTAACAAAAACTGTTCAACACGAACATGAAAAGGGTAGGTATAAATAAAACCCAACCTATCCCTTAATCGCTAAAATGACTAGCTTATTGAGACTGTAAGATTACCACACAAAGCAGCCGTGCAGGTGGGCAGCTTCTTGCCGGGGGAGGTCGGACCTTAACGAGTGCAGGAGCACACTTTGAAGTTCAGCGCGGACTTAAAGGCACAGCATGGGACGACACGCTGGTTTAAACTGAGGCGTGCCTTCTTTGTAAGTTGTCTCAGAGATTACGGAATCTTACGCCCACAATCAGAAAACTACATTATATGTGCTTAAAAGTGATTAATCGGTACGTACGCAATCTATGTGGCGAACTATCGCCAAATTAAATCGTGCCGTTTTAATTTCCACCAAATCTGCATACTTCTGAAAATTACTTCCTCACAGACATACTCTAACTTACTCAAGATAGCACATGTACTTTTGTACCAAATGGAAAAAAAACAATATTAAAAAATGAAAAAAACCTACTCGTGATGTATATATACTGGTGGAAAAGAACTGTGTAACACTTAGTGTTAGACACAGTGCAATGAAATGCTCTCATGGGTTCCGAGCCTTGACTTATCTACCAAATACGCGTTGGAAACAATGCATACAAACACTTCGCAACATTTGATGCTGACGTGTTGAATTTGCATGCACCCTATTTCAAATGTATTGACAGTAAAGCTTATTTCCCCATATTTTTCATTGTTCCCTTATTCGTTTCCATCAGCATATAATAGCGATGGGCGCCAGTGCTAAATGCACTTCTACAATTCGAAATACTTGTGCTAAATCAAAAAGCGTAGACTCAGATAATTGTCAGTTCTTCTTCCGGATATGGTTCCTCCTAAAAATGTTAATTTACCTCTTGAAATTAAAGGAGTAAAACTCTGTGAAGATCCGGAGTAGAATAGGTCTTCTGAAACCCATACCTGCCGTAAGAGGCGACTATGCTTGTCGTAAGAGGCAACTAACGGGATCGAGTGGTAAGGCTGGCTGACTTGGTTGAAGCATGTCATCGTATCCCAATTGCGTGGATCGATGCTGATGATGTCAATGGCTGGGTTGTCTGGTCCAGACTCGATTCTTTACACAACGCCGTCGTACAACCGGAATATTGCGGAGTGCGGCGTTAAAGGACAACAAAAAACATGGTCTACATGTCATGTTATATCTATAGACATGTATTATAAAAAAAGATATTCAACGTAGATGTATCATGTGGACATTTGAATACGTCCTCACCCACTAGTCATCATCCAACAGAACAAGGAACGAGGGTTGCCTGAAGAGTTCCGAGCCTAACTCAGATGGACTTCAATAATTGATTTGGTTGCTAGTTATTTTTTCAACATAATACCCCCCGAGGTCCACGCATTGCTGCCAACGACGCTGTAGTGCCTAGATCCCATTGCTGTTGAAGGCTTCCTTCTGGTGGAGTAAAGGGTCATCCACAGCAGAAATGACGTCATCATTTGCTTGCCAGACACTTGTTTGGAGGCGGAAATCTGACGGCTCCAAATCTGGTGAATACCGAGGATGTTCAAGAGCCACAGTCATGCATTACAGGCATGGCGACAACAGACTTGTGCACATGTGTATTGTCCTGATGAAACAACACACCTTTAGTGAGTTTTCCTCGACGTTTAGCCTTGATATTCTCCCGCAGTTGTATGAGCAGATTAACATAATATTGGCCATCAATTATCTGACCTTTCTGAAGGTAGCCCACCAGTAGGATTCTTTTGGAATCCCAAACAACCGACGCATGGAGTAACTGATGAAATAGGCTTTGACTTGCTCTTCGTCGGAGATGTTAGATGTTTCCACTGTTTTGACTTTTTTTGGTCTCTGGCAGATAGTGGTGAACCCAAAACTCATCCATGGTTACAAATTGTTCAGGGGCGGTCGGGTAGCCTAGTGGTTAAAGCGTTCGCTCGTCACGCCGAAGACCCGGGTTCGTTTCCCGACATGGGTACAATGTGTGAAGCCCATTTCTGGTGTCCCCCGCCGTGATATTGCTGGAATATTGCTAAAGGCGGCGTAAAACCATACTCACTCACTCACTACAAATTGCTCAACAATATTAGCTAGCTGGGTCTGTTTCAAAATGACGTAAATTCTGACGAGATGTGATAAACCTGGCGCGTTTCAGACCAGGTGTCAGAAGCCTTGGAGCAAAGTTCCATGCTGAGAACTCTGTCGTGCCCAGTTCATTACACAGGATGTTCTCAACTCTCGTGAGATATGCCCACTGTTTTGGCCATGTGACGTATAGCGAGTTTTCGACCACCCATAATCATATCATGTATTTTATCAACATTTTCGTTCGTGGTGGCAGTTGAAGGTCTTCCTGATCCTGAAGCATCTTCGAGGATTTCTACCCCTCGGGAACTGCTGCCCAAATCCTAATAGTGGCAAAGGAAGGCGCAATTCCCTATATTGACTTGTACCATATGTTTCTGTGTTGTTTTTTGTCTCAGGTGAACAATTGACTGTAGAAAAGGTCTTCAACAACCCATGCTTGCTTTAAAAGGCGACTATGCTTGACGTAAGAGGCGACTAACGGGCCATACTAGAAAATGAGGGAGTAGCATTTTTTAAGCAATATTCTAGCAATATCACGGCGGCATACCAGAAAGATATATACAGGCTACACTATATAAACATCTGCAGGCTATACTATTTACACATATATCGGTTTTTAAAAGGCAAATATGCCTGTAAGATGCGACTGACGGGATCGGGTGGTCAGGCTCGCTGACTAAGTTGATGCATGTCATCGATCCCAATTACGTGGATCGATGCTCATGATGTCAATCACTGGATTGTCTGGTCCAGACTCCATTATTTACAGACCGTCGTCAATGTAGCTAGAATATTGCTGAGTGTGGCGTTAAACAAAAAAACAAAACAAAAAACAAACAAGAGTATGGTTTTACGTCGCTTTTAGCAATATTCCAGCAATATCACGGCGGTATACTATTTAAACATATACATATCGGCTGTACGACATAAACATATACAGGCTATACTATATACACATCTACAGGCTATACAGGCTAAACAACAAACAAAAAAAACTTGAAGACAGCGCGGTAGCCAATTTTACCTAGTCACTTTGATGCCTGTAGAACTATGCTACCTGGTTGTGAATTTGGTTCAAATGCAGCACGTAAGCATAGAACGTATTGTACTTAATACAACCAAACTGTTAAGAGTGTACTATACAGCCTTCGTAGTTAAGCTCAGAAGGTTTCAGCCATCTCCATCAATTTGATTTTTTAAAGATTAATTTTAACAAATTCTCAAATATTACAAATGTGATGTTAGAAGTTCATTTCATAACCTTTAATCACTATACGAGTATTATCATTTTTCAATGCCGTATCTAAACGCTCCGCCAGCGCATGAAACATTTCTCCTCCTATGCACCTGTATCCCGTTAGGCACCTAAACAATTTATTTAATTAACAGGTATTATTTGACATTCACACCAAGAAATCCTGATATGTAGGTAAAATCGTTTAGGCAAACAGCATAGGTAATTAGACGGATGTTTACTATTTCGCGATACGCCATCATCAAGGGGTCTTTCAACTTCAAGGGAATGTTGAGTAAAGGTGAAAGACGAAAACAAATGACAATTGTTTACTTGGGTAATTACACTGTGTTATGGGTTATTTTTAGCACCACAGATATATGGTTATGGCGAAATAACTGCCTACTAATATGAGTAAAAATATTATGTAGAAAAATATAGATGATATGAATGTCTCATATGTTTAATTACGAATTCTGACAAGGTCGTGTCATCTTATTCATGATTTCAAACCATGTGAGATCTACCAAGAAGTAAAAGGCTAAAATATTGGCCTCGTGCCCATAATTACAAACCTGAGATTCTAGTTTCACATGTAGCACATGTTGTGTCACCCTAGGCAGGTGAACTTGTTCGAAGTATGCCCATATTCACCTAGCAGTAAATGGATAAACGTTAGGATGAGACGGTAACTGAGACTCTTAAGACTGCTTCTATCGTAAATCTGGCACAGCTACTTAAGTCCAGGTAAAGGTAACGCTGTATAAAGAGCAGCTAAAAGTTTACACGATGACTACGTCGAGGTAAAAGTAGGACTATCTTATGTCGAGGTAAAAGACGTACCATTATATGTCGAGCTAAAAGCAGCATATCTTATGTCGAGATAAAAGTGGAAATATCTTATTTCGAGGTAAAAGAAGCACCATTTTATGTCGATGTAAAAGCAGCATTAACGTACGTCGAGGCAAAAGTAGCAGTATCTTATGTCGAGGTAAAAGTAGCAATATCTTATGTCGAGGTAAAAGTAGCGCTATCTTATTGCCGGATAAAGATAGTACTTGCAAGTTCTGGTAATAGGTATACTGTCTAAAGTTGAAGTAAATAAGAGCCCACTAATTGTAAGATCAGTTTTATGAAACACTGTCGTAGGTCTTGGAAAAAGTAACAATTAAAAGCACGTGTTCAGTTTAGTTACAGATTCACTCAGAGAAAACACGACGTGAAACAATTATCCCTCCATGCGTCGTAAAGGTTAATGAAACTTACAAGAAAGGGAGTATTATTTATATTTCCGCTTCCGAACCATTCATGTATTTACATTAACTATTTCGTCAATGAAGGATGAACAGAACCCTCACGCCTACAAAATGATAAAATGAAAGTCACACCTCCCTCCAGAGAAGCATCCTTTGTTATAAAGACACAATGTACATGGCAACATATGCTCCACTGCAGAAAGTAACGGGCGAAGGTGGAGGCGTTCGTCCTCGTCATGCGTCGAGTATGCGAGTAGTCGTGACCGTTTACTTAAAGACGTGACCTCGTCGACCTGAACGTCACGCGCGAGCGACGATCCGCCCATCTTGAGAAAGATCACTGTGACTTACCCACGGACAAACCATACGCCTTATAGTCCAGCTTCCTCGTGGTAGTATGTTTAGGTGCGTGGTAGTACAGTCATTCATCCCATGTTGACACTGGTCAAATTAACTTTCTAATGGACAAACACAAGGGACTTGAACTGCTAAGCCTGATGGCATACATTCTGTGCAGATCATTGTCTTGTGTTTCCTCATCTTAATTACCCCTTTCTTTCAACGCAGTTCTTTACAAGAGACTTGTGACGATTCAGGGGTAGTGTTGAATGTACTGAGTGAGTTGAGTTTAACGCCGCTTTTAGCATTATTCCAGTTATAACACGGCGTGGCAGCTTAATGTGGGAGGAAAGCCCGAAGTGATGCAGGAATCAGACGTTTACCACTTCGGTGAAACCCACGAGCACGGGTATGTGGCTGACAAACCTAGAAACATAATTGGGGCGAACCGGGATTCGAACCCACAATCATAGGTTTCTGGCGTGCCCAAGGGACGCAACTCTGCACAGCGAATCGCGGCGCCCTAGACGACTGGGCCACCCGTGCCCCCTTGTTGAATGTAGAGCCAATGGAACTACATAATTGTTATGTTACATAAAGTTTTATGGAAAGGGTTAACGGTAGACATGTGGGGGCACTTTCAACTTTGAGGCTTCAGTGGCAAAAAAGTCATATCCGGCCCCGGAAGCAATTCCCTATTTTGACTTGTACCATATATTTCTGTGTTTTTTTTTGTTTCAGGTGAACAATTGACTTGCCTTGTATGTGTTTGTGACGGGTGCCGTCGGCGGGGCAGGATACTCTTACCTCACGAACACCTCCTACCATCACTATTTCATAGTGATTCATGAACACATGCTTATGATATAGTCGGAATCGTACCGTGGACTCATGCTTTCAGTAGGGGTTTCTTATGGGTATGAACATGTGTTTTTGGTTTATATTTCCTTCCATCGACAGGGGGCACGGGTCGCCAAGTCGTCTAAGGAGCCGCGATTCGCTGAGTAGAGGTGCGTCCCTTGGGTACGCCAGAAACCTATGATTATGGGTTCGAATCACGATTCGCCTTGATTATGTTTCTAGATTTGTCGGCACCACACCTGTGCTCGTAGGTTTTCAGTGGTAAACGTCTGAGACCTGCATCACTTCAGGCTTTCCTCCCACATTAAGCTGACACGCCGTGATATAACTGGAATACTGTTAAAATCTGCGTTAAACCCAACTCACTCACTCACTCACTCACTCACTCACTCAACCACCCACCCACTCACCCACTTACCATCGACTGGTACTCAAGCAACACAACATGGGGAAATAGACAGGCATCGATGTTTTAGTAAAAGAACTGGTCAACGTTTGTACCATTTGTATCCAGATGACTTGCATGCATTTGTAATGTCAGTTTCACATGTTCTGAAGAATTCGACCTGTCACTTTGTTCTGGGGAAATCTTCATGCCACGTTCACAATCTACAGTTTACTTTGTACTGGAGAAACCAACATGTCAAACCTCCATGTCTTTCAACCAAAAAAATATATTAACAGTGACTGTTAGTGAATGTATGTACTTCACCCGCGTTAAAATGACCTTCTACCTTGAATGGATGTGCTCTATTCGGTTTAACAAGGACCTCTATCCTCAATGTATGTGCTCTACTCGGTTTAACAAGGACCTCTATCCTCAATGTATGTGCTCTACTCGGTTTAACAAGGACCTCCATCCTCAATGTATGTGCTCTACTCGGTTTAACAAGGACCTCTATCCTCAATGTATGTGCTCTACTCGGTTTAACAAGGACCTCTATCCTCAATGTATGTGCTCTACTCGGTTTAACAAGGACCTCTATCCTCAATGTATGTGCTCTACTCTGTTTAACAAGGACCTCTATCCTCAATGTATGTGCTCTACTCGATTTAACAAGGGCCTCTATCCTCAATGTATGTGCTCTACTCGGTTTAACAAGGACCTCCACCCTCAATGTATTTGCTCTACTCTGTTTAACAAGGACCTCTATCCTCAATGTATGTGCTCTACTCGATTTAACAAGGGCCTCTATCCTCAATGTATGGGCTCTACTCGGTTTAACAAGGACCTCCACCCTCAATGTATGTGCTCTACTCGGTTTAACAAGGACTTCTACCTTGAATGTATGTGCTTTACTCGGTTTGACAAGGACTTCTACCTTGAATGGATGTGCTCTACTCGGTTTAACAAGGACTTCTACCTTGAATGTATGTGCTCTACTCGGTTTAACAAGGACCTCTACCTTGAATGTATGTGCTCTACTCGGTTTAACAAGGACCTCTACCCTCAATGTATGTGCTCTACTCGGTTTAACAAGGACTACTACCTTGAATGTATGTGCTCTACTCGGTTTAACAAGTACCTCTACCCTCAATTTGTGTACTCTACTCGGTTTAACAAGGACCTCTACCTTGAATGGATGTGCTCTACTCGGTTTAACAAGGACCTCTACCCTCAATGTGTGTACTCTACTCGGTTTAACAAGGACCTCCACCCTCAATGTATTTGCTCTACTCTGTTTAACAAGGACCTCTATCCTCAATGTATGGGCTCTACTCGGTTTAACAAGGACCTCCACCCTCAATGTATTTGCTCTACTCTGTTTAACAAGGACCTCTATCCTCAATGTATGTGCTCTACTCGATTTAACAAGGGCCTCTATCCTCAATGTATGGGCTCTACTCGGTTTAACAAGGACTTCTACCTTGAATGTATGTGCTTTACTCGGTTTGACAAGGACTTCTACCTTGAATGGATGTGCTCTACTCGGTTTAACAAGGACTTCTACCTTGAATGTATGTGCTCTACTCGGTTTAACAAGGACCTCTACCTTGAATGTATGTGCTCTACTCGGTTTAACAAGGACCTCTACCTTGAATGTATGTGCTCTACTCGGTTTAACAAGGACCTCTACCCTCAATGTATGTGCTCTACTCGGTTTAACAAGGACTACTACCTTGAATATATGTGCTCTACTCGGTTTAACAAGGACCTCTACCCTCAATTTGTGTACTCTACTCGGTTTAACAAGGACCTCTACCTTGAATGGATGTGCTCTACTCGGTTTAACAAGGACCTCTACCCTCAATGTGTGTACTCTACTCTGTTCAACAAGGACCTCTACCCTCAATGTGTGTACTCTACTCTGTTTAACAAGGACCTCTACCTTGAATGGATGTGCTCTACTCGGTTTAACAAGGACCTCTACCCTCAATGTGTGTACTCTACTCTGTTTAACAAGGACCTCCACCCTCAATGTGTGTACTCTACCTGTGTCACGGGGATTTATATAAATTCAGAATATTAAGAGGAATCAAAATGGTGACCAGATGAGTGATGATAAGGAAACATGTTGATCATACTTGTTTACTTAGTATATAAATATAGGCCGTTAGTAAAACCCGGGGGTAACTGCACAATGTCTGACACGTCAGCGAAACCTGTCAGCACAATGTCTGACACGACAGTGAAACCTGTTCGCACAATGTCTGACACGACAGTGAAACCTGTCAGCACAATGTCTGACACGGCGGTGAAACCTGTCTGCACAATGTCTGACCCCGACATTGAAACCTGTCAGCACAATGTCTGACACGACGGTGAAACCTGTCTGCACAATGTCTGACACGACAGTGAAACCTGTCAGCACAATGTCTGACACTACAGTGAAACCCTGTCAGCACAATGTCTGACACTAGTCAAACCTGTCCGCACAATGTCTGACACGACAGTCAAACCTGTCAGCACAGTGCCTGACACTTCAGTGAAACCTGTCAGCACAATGTCTGACACTAGTCAAACCTGTCAGCACAATGTCTGACAGGACAGTGAAACCTGTCTGCACAATGTCTGACACGACAGTGAAACCTGTTCGCACAATGTCTGACACGACAGTGAAACCTGTTTGCACAATGTCTGACACGACAGTGAAACCTAGTCAGCACAGTGTCTGACACTACAGTGAAACCTGTCAGCACAATGTCTGACACGACAGTTAAACCTGTCTGCACAATGTCTGATCCCGACAGTGAAACCTGTCTGCACAATGTCTGATCCCGACAGTGAAACCTGTCTGCACAATGTCTGACCCCGACATTGAAACCTGTCTGCACAATGTCTGACACGACAGTGAAACCTGTCTGCACAATGTCTGACACGACAGTGAAACCTGTCTGCACAATGTCTGATCCCGACAGTGAAACCTGTCTGCACAATGTCTGACCCCGACATTGAAACCTGTCTGCACAATGTCTGACCCCGACATTGAAACCTGTCTGCACAATGTCTGATCCCGACAGTGAAACCTGTCTGCACAATGTCTGACCCCGACAGTGAAACCTGTCTGCACAATGTCTGACCCCGACATTGAAACCTGTCAGCACAATGTCTGGCTCGAGTCACTCGACAGTGAAACCCTGTCCGCACGGACTTCCGTAACTGGGTCAGATGTTTTAGACGATATAATTCCGTGGTTCCAGTGTTTCCCAATGTCCACGCCTCTTCTCTAACAACTACAGATAACAGAAAGCTCGCTTGATTTTGATTTTCAGTACGATTACAGACCGTGAAAGCGTGGTCTAACGATCCTTTAGAGACAATATGGTGTTCGATCATTCTGGATTAGCAGACAGACAGACAGACAGACAGAACGATTTGCATAACACAACGCTAAACATAGAAAGTTTGTGTTAAGATGAAGATGGTGACGTCACTTCCGAAACGAAGCAAAGGCGGCAAATTAGTCCAGGGTTTTCAACATAATGGAATTGACAAGATATATATGCATAACGTGTAAGTGACGTACATAACTTATTATACGGTTCAGAATTAATTAGCCCAAATAAAAAAAATGCTAAATCAGCATTTTGAACATTTACTTGCTACGTTCTTCAAATTCACAATAAAATCTGACCTATTTTATGCTCGTTTTGTATATCAAATATATCACCGAAAAAGACACATTTTGTTATTGACCGGTTCTGAAACTTTACATGAATCATACAGAACATCCTGTAAAGAAACCGACCAAATTAAAACTTCATAAGCAGCTCCAAGTTTTTTTTAAATTTTAAGGCTTTTTGTCAGATGCTCATTTTTCTCACTTTGACAAAACCTCGAACAGGATAATCATATTTCACTTTTGTGTGGGGTAAATATCTGTATGCTGTTTAAGTGGCCACACGTGACAACCAGGTGCATAGTTCTCTACACCAGCGAGCCCTTGCCTTCCCAGACCATAAACAAACACCAAGCGAGTTATGTTTAACATTTCCACATAAACAAATATACTGACATCAAAGGACTCTGCCATATAATCGACATGTTTCTTAATGAGGTTGGGAAACAACAACGGACTTGGAGTACAACCTTGGCGCACACTGCTGCAGCATGGACGGTAATTGGATTGGATAGAGGACTTCCTTTGCTGAAAACCACTGTCTGTTATATATTATCTTACCTGTTCAACACAGTGCCAAGCGTACAACGAAAGCTTTCAGTAACAAATGAACTGTATCATGTTTCTACCTATCTTATCATAGTCTCTTCTGAAATCTATAATGTCTAATATTAATACACCTTCGCGCGGCTTACAAGTGCTTTGCTTTGAACAAAGCTATGTAGAAACGTATATCATCCACAGTCAAGAAATTACAAAGATATCAATTTTGTCTCCAAAGCGTTCCGAACCCAATAAGGTATATTACTGGCAAAGTAATAATAATAATAATAATAATAATAACAACAACAACAATAATAATAATAATAATAATATTATTAATAATAATAATAATAATAATAATAACAACAATAAATGATGATGATGATGATGATGATGATGATGCCACAGTTTATGGGATATGGGACATAATCTCATTAGATTAAAAAACGTCAAAGGTCTAACTTTGGTGCTTTGGCTTAGTGCAGAAATACTTCAGTTCATAATCTGGACGAATCTAGTTTCGAAACTACGAGTAACGGATCCTGACGAAACTATGGGAGGCAACTCTACACGGAGATTTCGGCGTCTAAGACAAATTGGCCACCCGTATCCCTCGACGTAGCCTAGATGTGATGTGTGATACAGTATCTTTTATTACCAGCTAATCTATGTGTCACTACTTTTGGCTACAAAGTGACCCATCCAAAATGAGCAATGTAAGATTTACAGCGCACTACTTCACCAAAGGACCGCCACCGTGTGTAATGGGTAGAGCGTCTGCCCGGAGAGCGGAAGGTCGGGGGTTCGATCCCCGGCCGCGTCATACCAGAAGACGTTAAAAGATGGTAATTGTAGTTACTCTGTCTGGTGCTCGGGGCTTAAACGAGGACTGGTCGATTCAGATCAGTATAGTGTGTCTGCGACATGGCATTTCTGTTGGCAAGCACTAACAGTTCGAACACGTGCATGCATGTCGTGCTATATAAGTGCAAAAATCTTGAACGCGACGTTAAAACCCCTTTCACCTCACCTCAACTCTTACCGGATAATTCCTACATACCAATAAGAAGGCATTTTCCCGAGGCAAGGGCGTTAACTGACTATAAAAGTCCAACTTCCACCCTTGCCGAACTAGGGTGGAATTACGGAGTGACATTTTGACTGGACTAACGAGTCTATGCATAGTCCAATAAAAATCGTGTAACGAACTAGAAATCCGGTTCGTAAGCAACATGAATTTCAACGCGCAGATATCGATCGACTGCAGGATTTGTAAAGAGTGTGCACTGCCAACCGGGCGTCGACAAATATTTTGTCAATCGTTTCATTTTTTTAATCAAGATGCTCAAGTGATTTGATGCACTTTGCGGGGTAAGACCCGTTTTATCACAATATAGATCTTGATTATCGAGCAGATCGTCTTGATTGGGCGCCGCCATTTTGTTTGAAACTAATGCAAGTGATATATGAGATGGAATCTGATTGGTCAATAGGAGGGATATAACTCGTAATAGCCACTGGTGGATCGAGCCTGGAAATTCCAGCTTAGTTCGGCAACGGTGGAAAAAGGACTTTTATAGTCAGTTAACGCAACTTGCCTCGGGTAGATGATATGCTTGGTCAAGGTCGGTGTCTTGGCTGATTACGTGTCATGCTTACAATGTCAACCATTGGTTTATCTGGCCCAGATGCTGGAAGATTGTAAACAATATTCTCTCACTCACTGACGCATGTGTCCATAGTACCTATGCGTAAATAAGCATTTACGTATTAACATACAAGATACATATATCAGTATTTTTGGCATGCATTTAATTATATTTGATATTCATTTTGCCATAACCAAACTGGTGACGGCGATGCTTCAATGGCACATACTAATAATCAATGTTTGCCCTGTGAGTTAAGATCAGGACCTCATGTCATAGTAGCCGCAGGATTATGCCCCTTAGCCGTGTCAGGAACCAACGACCGTGGATTCGCCTGATTATGTTTCTAGGTTTATGTTTCAGCGGGGGCACAGGTGGCCCATTCGTCTAAGGCGCCGCGATTCGCTGTGCAGAGTTGCGTCCCTTGGGCACACCAGAAACGTATAATTGTGGGTTCGAATCCCGGTTCGGTCCGATTATGTTTCTAGGTTTGTCAGCACCATACCCGTGCTCGGGGGTTTCACCGAAGTGGTAAACGTCTGAGACCTGCATCACTTCGGGGGGTTTCCCCCAACATTAAGCTGCCACGCCCGATATAACTGGAACACTGTTAAAAGCGGCGTTAAACCCAATTCACTCACCCGTGCCGGTGGGTTTAACCAAAATGGTAAACGCCTGAGACCAGCAACGCTTTGGGCCTGGCTCTCACGTCAAGCTGACTCTCCGTGATATAACTTGAATAACTCTCAAAGCAGCATTAATGCAAACTCATTCACTCACTGGTCGCATTGCGATCGTACAATAGATGTTGGTATTCCATTTATATGAGACGAC
This sequence comes from Haliotis cracherodii, assembly GCF_022045235.1. Classification (NCBI taxonomy): domain Eukaryota; kingdom Metazoa; phylum Mollusca; class Gastropoda; order Lepetellida; family Haliotidae; genus Haliotis; species Haliotis cracherodii. The sequence goes on from NW_027266268.1 coordinate 6,301,269, forward strand.
AACCACTAACCATCATCTTAGGGATGCAGACAACAATAGGAAGAGCTATGTCTCTGTTCTTTCACGAATTGTTTTGGGATACAGCGGCGGGAATAGGGCGACGACTGTATCCTTTGTGTTATTTTATAGTCAGTGAACGCCTTTGCCTAGGGTTGGTTGGTTCGTTGTTCAACGCCGTACTCACTAATATTCCAGCTATATGACGGCGGAGGGTAAATAATCGAGTTCTGACCAGACAATCAAGTGATTGATATCATGAGCATACATCCACACAATTGGAATCCATGACATGTATCAACCAAGTCAGCGAGCCCGACCACCCGATCCCGTTAGTCGCCTCTTACGACAAGCATAGTCGCCTTTTACGGCAAGAATTGGTTGCTGAAGACTTGTTCTACCCAGGATCTTCACGGGCCTCTTGCCTCCGGTGAGGTGAGGTGAGGTGAAATGGGGTTTAACGTCGCGTCCAAGATTATTGCACTTATATAGCGACGTGCATGTACGTGTGTGTGTTTGTGTGGCTGCTTGTACTAGTCCGGACTGATGCCGATTTATAGTGCTAGATTACTGAGATACCATGCCACAGTTTAACATGAATACCCCCGTCAGACACAGTATACTGACTCCGAGCCGACCAGTCCTTGTTTTAGCCTCTTAATGCCGAGCGACAGACAGGGTAACAACAAGTACCATCTTTTAAAGTCTTTTGGTATGACGCAGCTGGGGATCGAACCCCGGACCTTCCGCTCTCCGGACGGACGCTCTACCACAAGACCACGGAGGCGGTTCTTGCCTCCGGAAGATGCAAGTATAGTGAAACATCGATCTATGCAAATCGTATTATTAAACTATAAATCTACGATCACAGTATGCCACAACAATACTGATGTATATTGACGAGGGACATGTATCAAATTGAATAATCGTGAGAAAAGCGTGCTTTCTGACATTAATAACTATATTCATGAGAACAAATAAAAAATATATGTTCATGTGAAAAACATGCCATATTATTTGAAACATTTATTCAGAAGAAAAACATTAGATATTATTACGAAAGATATTCATGAGAAACTGTGCCATATTATCAAAATATATGTTCATAAGAAAAATGTGCAATATTATTAAAATATATATTCATAAGAAAAATGTGCAATATTATTAAGATATATATTCATAAGAAAGAGGTGCCATATTATTTAGATATATACTAGCCACATAAAGAAACTGTGCACGGAGAAAATATATTCTGGATTGAAATACAACACAGCAAGAACAAAATGATGCAGACGCTGTAGCAGCTGAATGATCGGACCATAGGAAAATGTCAACGGGACCTGAACAACATCTGTTACGATGACGTCAGAAGATCAAAATGGAGTAGGGGGTCAAACGACAAAGTCACAAAGTCAATAACGGGTATGACCACCCTGTGCGTGAATCACAGCAGTGCATCGGCGAGGCATGGAGTCCACCAAATGGGCATGGAAGGCCTGGGGAATGGCCTGCCATATCCTCCTCAAATCCTGTGCCAAGTCACGGAAGTTATCTGGAGGATGTGGAAGACGACGCAGACGGCGCTCAATTTCATCCCACACATGCTCTATTGGGGAGAGATCTGGAGAATTTGCAGGCCATGGCAGTAACATGACATTGTCATGTTGAAGGAAATCCATTGCGACCCTAGCCGTGTGAGGACGAGCGTTGTCCTGTTGAAATGTCAATCCCGGGCCATGACGTTGCAGGAAAGGAATGACCACAGGCCTCAGAATCTGATCTCTGTAGCCAACACCGGTGAAATTGCCCTGAACAACCACCAAAGGGGTTCGGTGCCGTGCTGTTATTCCACCCCAAATTTCTCCACCATATTCGAGGTTGGCGAACATGATTTCGACACCATATTAGACGGTTGACGCGATGACGGTGTGTGAGGATGGATACGGCGCAGTCCAGGAATTGTCTGGAAAGTCGTTACTGCCGTTTGGAACCTGTGTCGGAGATGTGTAACTCGAATCCATCTGTCCTGTCTTGGCGTCGTTACTCGGGGACGTCCTGAACGTGGGTGGTCGGCAACGTCATTTGTGTTCTGATAACACATCTCCAATGCCGATATCGTGTAACGATGGCATTAGAAATGTGTTGCCACCTGTTGTTGCCTCATTCCCGCTTGGATCATTCCAATGGCTTCATGACGCTGTGCAGCTGTCAATCTTGGCATGATTTGCTTGTGATATGCTTATGTCTGCGCCTGAGAAGTTTTGAATTTTTGAATGACCACAGATCATGCTTTCCAAAGTGACAGCGAATTTTGAGTTGCACAAGCTGTGTACAGCTGCACAGGATGCACGTGCAGTAACACATTGCACGTCCATAGGCCTCCATCAATGACGTCATATCGCATGGCACGTGCATGAGCGTTTGAATGTCTCCAATAATTGCTGTGTTCAAACCTATATTTCATATATGGACGGTGTGCCCTTATATCTATATTTTCTCCGTGCACAGTTTCTTTCTGTGGCTAGTATATATTCATAAGAAAATATTATTAAAATATATATTCATAAGAAAAACGTTCTGTATTATTCATAAAAAATAAAGTTCAATATGATACGCGCAGAACATACTTTCTTGTGTGATTGTTGGCGTTATATAAGTGTGTATTATTTTGGTCGAAACATCCGTTAATCTAAAAATATAACTCGTCGTAAGGACAACTTCATGTTTGACACCAAAATGGTAACAATTTCTGAAAGGGTTTTGAAAGAGACATTTCCTCAAAGCAAGATTTTATTTGCCGACAAATATAACCTGAAGAGTGAGGTACAAATCGTCATTATAGGTTGATGTAGGGTAGCCTAGTGGCTAAAGTGTTGGCTTGCCAAGAGGAAAATTAAGTTCGATCCCCACATGGGTGCAACGAGTGAAGCACTTTCTTGGCGTTCCCCGCTGTGTCAGTGCAAGACTTCCGTGGTCCAGTGGTAGAGCGTCTGCCCGGAGAACGGAAGGTCCGGGGTTCGATCCCCGGCCGCGTCATACCAAAGATGTTGAAAGAGGGTATTTGTTGTTACCCTGCCTGGCGCAGGACTGGTCGGCTTGGAGTCAGTATACAGTATTTGAGTGGGGTATTAATGTTAGCATGGTAATTCTGTGACCTAGCACTGTAAAATCGGCATTAGTCCGGACTAGTACAAGCACACACACACACACAGAGAGAGAGAGAGAGAGAGAGAGAGAGAGAGAGAGAGAGAGAGAGAGAGAGAGAGAGAGAGAGGCTCACGTGCACACGTGTATGCATGTCGCTATATAAGAACAATAATCTCAAACGCAACTTTTAACCCATTTCAACTCATTGCCGGAATATTGCTTAGAGCGCGTAAACCAATACTTACTATTAATGTTGGTTAGTTGGTTGGTTGTTTAACGCCGCACTCAGCAATATTCCAGCTATATGACGGCGGTCTGTAAATAATCGAGTCTGGACCAGACAATCCAGTGATTGATATCATGAGCATCGATCCATGCAATTGGGATCGATGACATGCATCAACCAAGTCAGCGAGCCTGACCACCCGATCCCGTTAGTCGCCTTTTACTACTATTAATGTAATCAATAACGATCATTAGAACATTCTCAGGGATTAAAATTGGTTTAATTCTGTACACGAGGCGTCTTATAACACGAAGCTGGATATATTGAATATTATTTCTTCGTGTACAGAATTAAACCAATTATAATCCCCGAGAATATATATAAGTGCACACGCACAAGCACCTGTTGACTGCCAGAGCCTTCACTGAAGTACGTGGGCTCATGGAGAGAAACAAATAGTCACATGCAATAGCAATCACGGATGTTAATTACGATCATGCCATGTTATTTTAAGAAATCAACAATAGTCCTCCATGTGTTTCATTTGAACTGAGTATTCAATGTTTACAGATAGTAAATAATCCGACCTCGATACTAAAGTTAAAGGACTTTCAGTTCGCATGTTAACAAACGACCAAACTTGCACTTGAAAAGTTTCCCATAAAAACGTATATGTCACGGGTTTAAAAAACTTAAATCTTTTGGAGTATTTTCTTCAACTTTTCAAGCCATCCTTCGTGTGATTGGCTGATTGCAAATTCCCCCCTATCTGATGATTTGCGCATGGCTGTCGACAGTGTATGTACACCACGCGTTGGGTTCGTCATGTTTACTCTTAAGCCGTGGTCTCCATTCGTGGCTCAGTCAAGGAAGAAAGAAGTTCCTCAAAGCTACACACCACACAAGTGATAATACCAACAAGGCGGGGTAGCCAGGTATACTATATATACTACACGTCCTTCGAGACTTAGCACTCCCCTACTAACACACATCGGTCGGTGCCCGACAGCGCTTCAACGGTAAGGTTAGCATGTGTTATGTCAAGTATTGTACAACCCTGATCAGCAGGTGTGAGTGAACGAGGCTCTGATGCCTCTCGGTAGCATCTCATCACCACTGATCACGATTTTGTTGGTGTACACGATTTTTCTAAAAACTATTATTGTAGAATTTTTGTGTTTTTTCTTTCAAATAATGGTTCATATTTAATGTACTTGTATATAATTTACAATATGTTTTTCGTCTGGTTATTGTTTCTCAAATAATGGTAATATTTTCATTAAAAAAATAAGGTTAAGGGAATACATATTTTTTAATTCTCTAATTTGTTTCATTTGTGGCCAATTTCTATTATATTCAAGCAGTGTTTCGTCTTGGGATTCTTAATCCACACTCTGGAAAGGGCGACGTAGGTTGGTCCAATACATTTGACCATTTAATGTCAATGTAACGTATTTAAAACAAATCCACACCTTTAGTATCCCCAACAAGGAACGTTTATTTTGCAGAGTAGAATTTTTTATCATAAAATCCATGCTCCAATTGTTTTCTAATTGATTTTCCGATAAATAGTGTACAAAATTGATCTGAATATAGTTTATCTTCGGGTATGTTGAAGAAAAAATTCATTTATGATCTATGTTGTTGCAATCACAGTTTACATTTTATCAAAATCCTCAAAGATGTACATAATGTTGATATTTCATATAAGAAATAAACGATTCGTGGTCGTTGTTTATCGTACAATAAAACACTGAGTGAGAATAATCCACTGAGGGCTACGCCTCTATGGTTTATTCTCCCTGCAGTGTTTTATTGTACGATAAACAACTCCCACTCGTCGTTTATTTCTAAAATAAACAGAATACAACATGCAGAATATATCTGAATATAGTTTACCCTTTAGTAGAGTATATGTCATAATGAGCAGTATTGCTGACCCCGTGCATGTAAGTCTTTGAGTAACCTGTGAGTAACCGTGCAGGTCAATCTGTGAGTAACCGTGCAGGTAAATCAGTGAGTAACCGTGCAGGTACATCTGTGAGTAACCGTGTAGGTACATCTGTGAGTAACCGTGCAGGTCAATCTGTGAGTAACCGTGCAGGTCAATCTGTGAGTAACCATGCAGGTACATCTGTGAGTAACCGTGCAGGTAAATCTGTGAGTAACCGTGCAGGTAAATCAGGGAGTAACCGTGCAGGTCAATCTGTGAGTAACCGTGCAGGTACATCTGTGAGTAACCGTGCAGGTCAATCTGTGAGTAACCGTGCAGGTAAATCAGTGAGTTACCGTGCAGGTCAATCTGTGAGCTACCTGGCCCCGACTCAGTGTGGTCAGACAGTTCACCGTTACCGCCCAAGGAAGATGGTTCCAGTTTCAGCAATACATGTGGCATTGTTCTAGATGGGTACGTAATTACGCCTGTATTGCTACATCGCGGCGGCGGTGGAATATTAGTAAAACAAAAACTGATGTCCAACTCTGAGGTCAAGTCGGGTTAATGTGCGTTTCCAGTTCACCTGACTTTCAATTCACACTACAGTTCTTTGGTAATAATATTTGTAGAGTTACATTATATACAGATACAGTTACAGATATATATATGTCTGTGTGTGTGTGTGTGTGTGTGTGTGTGTGTGTGTGTGTGTGTGTGTGTGTGTGTGTGTGTGTGTGATAATCTTTGGTACGCTAACGAACACCATCAAACATAACAAGATCTATGCATTTTCCACTATTAACATATTCCTTTTACGTTTGGGTACAAATGAGTATGTTATTAATAAATTAAATTCAAGAAATTAGAGTTATTAAAAACTAAAATGGAAATTTCAAACAAACTATTCAATTTTCCCCCGACTACCAACAAACTATTCCTTTTAGGCATATTTCTGAACAAAGCATCCATTTTAAATAGATCTCCCCCCCCCCCCCCCCCCCCCCACCAACCCCCCCCAAAAAAATTAATCAAATGGATGCTCCCTAATTGCTGTACAAAGTATGAACGATTTTCTCTAACATTATTGAATAATTCTGTAAAGCTGTCAATTTTCTACTTGTCATAATCCTTTATGAAATCAGGCGTATATGGCACGAGCTTGTTTTCCAGCATCGCAGCCACATGCATTAAGTGCATTTCCATTACGACACAATGCCAGCATTGCTCTGTAGAACATTCCGAGGCACAAACACGGAAAAAAAACTTAGGAAACCCCACAATGTATATTTTTGCTTAGGTTTTATTCTGGATAGTATTTTCCTTTTCATGACACATTTTCAAATGTCAATGTACGTCTTTCAGTGCGTCATGGCCTTGTCGGCTGAATAATGTTATATTAAAAATATCAAATTGTAGCTCCAGCCAAAGTTTCCGCCGTCTCTGTACCGCTACCTTCTGTACGTATACGCTCCCCCATACTCCACCGTGTTGTTCTGAAGCAGAGGAAGTCAATTACCCTTGGGAGGGGAGGAAGGAGGTTGGGGGTTAATGGGATGTTGTCAAATAATGGGGTTAAGTAACTGTTACAGCTTTTGAAAGAATCATAAAAGATCGGTGTTTTACAATGTAAAACATACAATGCACACTACAACCTTGTTGGAGTAGCTCAGTGGTAAAAGTGATTCCTCGTCACGCGGTAAACCCGGGTTCGATTCCCATCATGGTTAAAGGTAAAAACCATTTGTTTCCGTCCTCGTTTGGTTCGAAAACTGCTCAATACGGCTTAAAACTAATGTCACAATATAGGATCAAAAATCCGAAACATATAAATCGCCATTTATTCCAATTTCTGGTAACCTTTAAATATTATTTTGTTTATAAGTTGAAGCGTAAACATTTGTCTAAAAATAGTCGCGATATGGTAATCATTATGCCTATATCTGTAAAGGTCAAGGTGACACGTGGCCCGTCATTGGAAGCCGTAACAGAGGGCTGCTGTGTCTGGTTTAGAACGAAGTCGGTTCCATGTCGTAAGCTCACACACAGTGGGCTAAGCACATACGTATTATATTTACCTATATGGCTCAGATAAATACTTAGTGGTTGGCAACCAGACACAACTGTTAGATAAATATTGGAGTCAGGACGTTGAAATGTGGCTGTGGTCAACCTTCGCCCTTGGTGCATAGCTGAGGATTTGGAAAGAAAATATTGCTATTCTTAGTCGGCCGCTACTTTTGTCCTTTATAATCGGCAAATTGTGAATAGAGGTCACGTGACTTGGATATGTTTTGTCTTGCGGTTGACATGCGACTTTTCGAAAATCTCAGCTGCCTTCCCCGTTTTCTGATGCATATGGGACTAGTTAATGGTACATTAAAACCGACAGTTAATAGTTGATTTGATTAAATTTTCAATTGACTGGTAATGTTTTAAGATTGGAGTATGTATCGACTGTAAAAAGCATTCTCCAACGACGTAGTGTGTGGGCGCGGTATTGCTTTACGTTTTTCAACATCACGACGGGGAGTAATGGGAGGGTGTGTGTGAAGAATCGTCTTCACATATGGTACAATTCTGGAATCAACCCAGTGTTTCGACGTGATGCGCGAACACCTTAACCGCTGGGCTACCTGATCTCAACTCAACAATACACTGGTGTGGGCTAGCCTCGAGGTCAACGCATTCATTCGGGTGGCCAAGTCGTCTAAAGCGCCGCGAATCGCAGTACAGAGTTGCGTCCCTTGGGCACGCCAGAAACCTATGATTGTGGGTTCGAATCCCGGTTCGCCCAGAGTATGTTTCTAGGTTTGTCAGCACCATACCCGTGCTCGTGGGTTTCACCGAACTGGTAAACGTCTGAGACCTGCATCACTTCGGGCTTTCCCCCCACATTAAGCTGACACGCCGCAATGTAACTGGAATACTGTTAAAAGTGGCGTTAAACCCAACTCACTCACTCACTCACCCACTTCTACGTAAGGACAATGAGAATCCGCAGTGAAATTAGAGATGGATGATGGTAAATCTTGCCATATATCTTCCAAAGTAATAATATTCAAATATATAAGTTTATATAACTATTTCACCGATCAGTAATTGATGTGGATGCGCCATCTTGCTTGACAGTAATGAAAGAACGATGTTACCAAGGATACGTTAAATCACAAGGGAGGTAATTTAAACAGCACCATGACGTCAGCCTATTATGACGTAACTCAAAATGTGTACTTTATCGCAAAATTCACCTCACCTCATAGTGTCAATAGTGTAAATGAATAGTGTTGAAGTCCATGGGTAACATTTCAGCAGAAACCTGCTTTTAATCCCGGACAGCGATTTCCGCAACTGTCTTTCATTATCTGTCCTGGACGAACCACAATTCTCTCGGAGCGTTGTTTCGTCTTAAGGTCTTTTCAGTTTTGATCGCCGTCTGCAAGGGTGTAACTTACGTGGGAATTTCAAATGCGCAGTAACCATTCGTAATTAACACACATTTGCCCATACTGACACGTGCATTCACACGCACTCGTACGCACTCTTCGAACACGAAAGGACGCTGCGGTAGCCTTGTTCCATAAAGCGTTCGTTCGTCACGCCGAAGATCAAGGTTCAATTCCCCATATGTGTGAAGTCCATATATGGTGTCCCTTGTCCAAATATTGCTTGAGTATTGCTAAATGCAGTATAGAACAATACTCACTCACTCACTCACTCACTCACTCACTCACTCTCATACATTACACGTCGTGAAACTTTGACGAACACACAGCTGCCCAGTATCTCCTAATTATTCTGCTTTCGGCGTTTCCTCCCACAGTTAACTGCAACGCCGTGGTATAACTGGAATAATGTTGAAGGCGGCCTTTAAAATCCAACTCACTCATTATTCTGTCACATTTTGAATACCACTGACCAATAATGATTAAAATGGACAAGATTCTCAATCCTCAATTTACAATAACCCCGCGTAAATTCAGGGTTAGAATTGATCCCTACAAACTATACTGGTCATAAGAGGCGACTTAGTGGATCCGGAGGTTAGGTTCAGTGACTTGGAGGGGGTACGGGTGGCCCAGTCGTCTAAAGCGCCGCGATTCGCTGTGCAAAGTTGCGTCCATTGGACACGGTAGACACCTATGATCGTGGGTTCGAATCCCGGTTCGCCCCGATTATGTTTCTCTGTTTGTCAGCACCATACCCGTGCTCGTGGATTTCACCGAACTGGTAAACGTCTGAGACCTGCATCACTTCTGGCTTTCCTCCCACATAAAGCTGACACGCCATGATATAACTGGAATACTGTTAAAAGCGGAGTTAAACCCAACTCACTCACTCACTCACTCAGTGACTTGGTTGATACATGTCGGTTTGGTAGGCTGCTCATACTATCAATCACTGGTTTGTATATATTTTGAATATTGGAGTGAAACGCCAAGCAAACATTTTACAATGTATGGGTATTTATCCATAAAAAAAGCTTATGTTAATAGTATATTCTAGATAGTTGGGAAGAGATGATTTGGTAGACTTTAGCGAACCGACTGGCAGCTGGGTATTTGGCCACAGTATAAGAAACAGTCAGTTTTGTTTGTTTGTGCGTTGTTTAACGCCGCACTCTGCAATATTCTTGCTATATGACGGCGGTCTGTAAATAATCGAGTCTGGACCAGATAATCCATTGATTGGCAGCATGAGCATCGATCCACGGAATTGGGATACGATGACATGCATCAACCAAGTCAGCGAGCCTGACCACCCGATCCCGTAAGTCGCGAACCAACAGTTATTATAAACCCTGCGCAAATAGCTTGCGCTGCCTACCCAACAACATACAGCCGCTCGCGTTCGCACGTACGTACGTGTACAAATGCACGAGTGGAACCTTTCAGTGCACATAGTTTGATCTTCTTGTGCCATTGTTCCGAGGCCACAGACATCTACTTGTTCTCCGCGCTCTGCCCAGCGAACAACACCACGATCCATGCTATTTCCGTCCCACATCGTACACGACAGAAGCAAATTGGTTTAAACATGGCCGTGAACGCAAATAAATCCTGTATCTGCACGAATATTTGTCAGAGTTTGCTGATATTTGGAAGTAGAGAGGATAAGCGTTTTACACAATAAGCAAAGTGAGACCCTGACACGTGTGAGACATCCCCCTGTCCTAACGAGAGGGAAACAATTACTCCTCACTCCAGCACGTGACGCTACACTAATCCAGCCTCGCATTTCAGCTTGTATATTTCCTCAAGTGCATATCATAATGTCACGTGTTTGATCATCCAACTGTACCGACATTATTTGATAAGCACCAGGTGGAACGGGTTATCGCAGCGGCCATGTTGCTCGGAGTAACGCCTGTGTAATTGTTGTGGCGGGCCATGTGGTTTCCATGCTGGATAAGGGGAGGAGGGACACACGCGTAATTGAGGTTAAAGAACAGGAAGAGAACACGAGTTTTGCGAGGACAAGAAAGTGGCACTGTCTAAACTCAGATCCGTCTTTAATGGGATAAAGAATATGGTCATGCACTGTCTAAGCTTGGGTCGTGTTTGTCCTGCACCATGACGTGGAATATAAATTATATATTTTATGAAAACCAAACCAATTTGTATAGATGCAGAAGTCTAGCTAGGCTCAATCAGCATCAGGAAAATTATTTGGTTTAGTTTTAGAGAAATGTATTGCGTAATACAAGATTTCATGGACTAAATGTCAGTCAAGGATCATGTCTACATATTGAAATATGCTATAGCTTCATTGACATAAAAGACTAGATAGGAGCTATTTTTCGGGGAAATGACAGAAGTGTGCTGTGGTCGCAGTACTTTCTACCTTTGATTCAATCTAGAACCCACCTAAAACCCATCTAGAACCCACCGAGAACCCATAAAGAGCCCTCCCAGAACCCACCTAGAACCCATTTAGAACCCATATAGAGCCCATCTGGAACCCACCTAAAACCCATCTAGAACCCATATAGAGCCCACCCAGAACCCACCTAAAACCCATCTTGAACCCACCTAGAACCCATATAGAGCCCATCTAGAACCCACCTAGAACCCATAAAGAGCCCATCCAGAACCCACCTAAAACACATCTAGAACCCATATACAGCCCATCCAGAACCCATATAGAGCCAATCTAGAACCCACCTAAAACACATCTAGAACCCATATAGAGCCCATCCAGAACCCATATAGAGCCAATCTAGAACCCACCTAGAAGCCATATAGAGCCCATCTAGAACCCACCTAGAACCCATAAAGAGCCCTCCCAGAACCCACCTAGAACCCATTTAGAACCCATATAGAGCCCATCTGGAACCCACCTAAAACCCATCTAGAACCCATATAGAGCCCACCCAGAACCCACCTAAAACCCATCTTGAACCCACCTAGAACCCATATAGAGCCCATCTAGAACCCACCTAGAACCCATAAAGAGCCCATCCAGAACCCACCTAAAACACATCTAGAACTCATATACAGCCCATCTAGAACCCATATAGAGCCAATCTAGAACCCACCTAAAACACATCTAGAACCCATATAGAGCCCATCCAGAACCCATATAGAGCCAATCTAGAACCCACCTAGAAGCCATATAGAGCCCATCTAGAACCCACCTAGAACCCATAAAGAGCCCTCCCAGAACCCACCTAGAACCCATTTAGAACCCATATAGAGCCCATCTGGAACCCACCTAAAACACATCTAGAACCCATATAGAGCCCACCCAGAACCCACCTAAAACCCATCTTGAACCCACCTAGAACCCATATAGAGCCCATCTAGAACCCACCTAGAACCCATAAAGAGCCCATCCAGAACCCACCTAAAACACATCTAGAACCCATATACAGCCCATCCAGAACCCATATAGACAATCTAGAACCCACCTAAAACACATCTAGAACCCATATAGAGCCAATCTAGAACCCACCTAAAACACATCTAGAACCCATATAGAGCCCATCCAGAACCCATATAGAGCCAATCTAGAACCCACCTAGAAGCCATATAGAGCCCATCTAGAACCCACCTAGAACCCATAAAGAGCCCATCCAGAACCCACCTAAAACACACCTAGAACCCATATAGAGCCCATCTAGAACCCACCTAGAACCAATATAGAGCCCATCCAGAACCCACCTAGAACCCACATAGAACCCACCTAGAACCCACATAGAGCCCACCCAGAACCCACCTAGAACCAATATAGAACCCACCTAGAACCCATCTAGAACCCAACTAGAACCCATCCAGAACCCACCTAGAACTCATCTAGAACCCACATAGAGCCCATCCAGAACCCAACTAGAACCCATCCAGAACCCACCTAGAACCCATCCTGAATCCATCTAGAACCCACATAGAGCCCATCCAGAACCCAACTAGAACCCACATAGAGCCCACCCAGAACCCATACAGAACCCACCTAGAACCCATCTAGAACCCACATAGAGCCCATCCAGAACCCAACTAGAACCAAAAGAGAGCCCATCTAGAACCCTCCTGGAACCCAACTAGAACCCACATAGAACCAATCTATAGAACCCACCTAGGACCCATATAGAGCCAACCAGAACCCACCCAGAACCCACCTAGAACCCATCTAGAACCCACATAGAGCCCATCAAAAACCCAACTGGAACCCATATAGAACCCATCTAGAACACTCCTGGAACCCAACTAAAACCCATATAGAGCACCCAGAACCCAACTAGAACCCATAGAGAGCCCATCCAGAACCATCCAGAACCCACCAGGAACCCACCTAGGACCCATATAGAGCCCACCCAGAACCCACCTAGATCCCACCTAGAACCCATCTAGGACCCACATAGAGCCAATCAAGAACCCAACTAGAACCCATAGCCCATCTATAGAACCCACCTAGGACCCATATAGAGCCCACCCAGAACCCACCTAGAACCAATATAGAACCCACCTAGAACCCATCTAGAACCCAACTAGAACCCATCCAGAACCCTCCTGGAACTCATCTAGAACCCACATAGAGCCCATCCAGAACCCAACTAGAACCCATCCAGAACCCACCTAGAACCCATCCTGAATCCATCTAGAACCCACATAGAGCCCATCCAGAACCCAACTAGAACCCACATAGAGCCCACCCAGAACCCATACAGAACCCACCTAGAACCCATCTAGAACCCACATAGAGCCCATCCAGAACCCAACTAGAACCCATAGAGAGCCCATCTATAGAACCCACCTAGGGCCCATATAGAGCCCACCCAGAACCCACCTAGATCCCACCTAGAACCAATCTAGGACCCACATAGAGCCAATCAAGAACCCAACTAGAACCCATAGAGAGCCCATCTAGAACCCTCCTGGAACCCAACTAGAACCCACATAGAGCCCATCTATAGAACCCACCTAGGACCCATATAGATCCCACCCAGAACCCAACTAGAACCCATAGAGAGCCCATCCAGAACCATCCAGAACCCACCAAGAACCCATATCGAGCCCATCTAGAACCCAACTGGAACCCAATCAGCCTAGCTAGAACCCACCTAGAGCCCATCCACAGCCTAACTACAACCCATCTAGCAACCACCTTAGATTATTGCTACAGTGTAATCCAAGTCGGTCGAACATATACATGTTGGTAAGAATAAGAAACTATCGATTGATCAGAAAGCGCGAGCGTAATTATGGGACATTGTAATTAGCACAATCAATTTGGATAATAAAGTAATATGACAATGTATAAGTGCCACCTCAAATTAAAGTTACAGCGATTAACCTATTGTTTTTATGACCTAATTTAAACTTGCGACGAGTGCAAATTGGTCCCAGTCTCGTTTCTCTTGAACAATTACGGAAAAAACTAGTCCTGGTATGACAGGGGAAGTAGTGATTCAAACCTGGATCCGTCTTTAAATCATTAGTACTGTGACTCCTGAACTCCACACCGCGTTAATGCAATGCGCTGCCTCAGGCTCCGCCATCTCTGCCAATAGGGAATATATACCAGCTTTGTCGACGACCTCGGGGGCGGATAATGAGATTCAGACAGGGGAAATATTCGGCTATTAAGTCTTAATGAAAACCAAACTTGGAAATTTGTTGTTGTCCACGCCACGAAACAATAGCCACACTGATCAACGTTATACGGCCATGATGTTTGTTGTGGTCGTGTTTTCATCTGAATTTGTTTGAAGGATTGTTTGGATACTTTGGTTTATTGTTTTTGTGGGGTTAGGAAAACCCTTAACGAAGAGGCATTATGCTGAACGTTGAACAGTGCTCTCGCTTGTAGATAAACTCACTGTATCGTTGTCCTTGTGGCGCATATTGTATTTTATGCACAAACTTGAGCCCGCCCAGTGAGTGAGGCAGGTTTTATGCCGCTTTTAGCAATACCCCAGCAATATCAAGGGCGGGGGAGCACTATAAATGGGCTTCATTCATTGTACCCATATGGGGAATCGAACCCGGGCCTTCGGCGTGACGAGCGAACGCTTTAACCACTACGCTATCCCATTTAGGTCGTCAACACTGCATTTAGTTTGACTTTTAGCCCAGAAATAAAGTGAAAAAAAATGGCGAAATTCCATAAAAAATCCTGACAAGGCAAAAACCAGCAGCACTGATTCCAACTTTTTCACATCCAAGACTTTTACGCTCCAGTATTAGTATCAGAATATAAATATTTGCTGTGTGGATCTTATTTTAAAATATATATCTACAACATATATATAATATAATCGAAATAGAGCCCAGAACCATCCTTAATTTCAGTACCTAAGGCAATCAAGACTTGAACTTGACTCCATATTCATTATTCCGTATGACCTGGGAGACTTCCTACACTGAAATTGACAGTAGCGCCAGTAGAATGTTGTATCGGCCACTGTTGTTTTTTGTTGTTGTTGACAATACATCATTTACAAGGCATCCGGCATGTTCCCAATTTCCCATGTATATATATATATATATATATATATATATATATATATATATATATATATATATATATATATATATATATTATTTTTCATTTTTTTTATTTCATTTTTTTGGGTGGGGGTGGGGGGGGTGGGGGGGGGCATTTTTAGTTTTATTTGTGTGTGTGCGTGTGTGTGCGTGTGTGCGTAAGTAAGTAAGTAAGCAAGTAAGTAAGTAAGTATGACATGTCAGCCCGTTGTTGTACGCAGATATAAGTCCACTGCTTGCCATGAGTGCTCGGCAACGTGTACCAACTTAAACCCAAACTAGAGAAACTGGTCAACTGTGTATTTCCGGAAACGCCAAAGGCATTGAAATATACTTAATATAGAATATAGAATCTCTAGAAAATATTCCGCATCTGAGACGGATGTATAAGTGGTTAGCACTTCAGTATACTTTAACCAGTTTTATTAGTCACATAAGGTACAATATATTGATGTCCATTCTCCACGTTCAACACCCTCATATCCCCGAGCTACTCCTGAATGCGACGTGAACCCCTCTGACTCTCACTCACTCACCCATTCCTCAATGTGCGAACCTTGAAGCGTAGTGGGGAATTGAACCCGGGTCTATGGCATGACGAGCGAACGCTTTAACCACAACGCTACACCACAGTCCCATTGCTACTGTTAACTCCCATGACGATAAGTTTGTAGCCAAGTGAAACTCACTGACTTAGTAATGGTAATTAAAAATTGACTCATTTTATCAATACAGATACAAGAATGGCGAGCAGCGTAGGCCTGATCACCCTGGTGATAGTGAGTATATTGGGCGTGTCCAACGCCCTCAGTGTGGCCCCACCATCAGACAAACGTTACCAGTTGCCTGACCATCTGCAGTGGCTCGGCAACGCAGGGTTTCCGGCCGGGGGCCAAGCGCCCGATAGTCACCAACTGATCCGGAAAGAGGTGAAAAAGACAAACAAGACGCGTCTGGACGTGAGCTATCAGAATGACCAGTCGCAGGTAGAAGAAACTGCGTACCAGCATGTCGGACAGAAACGCCAGAACGCTTGCAAGAGCGCAAACAGCTTCCTCAAGACAAAACTGAAGAACCTGCGCCATCAATACAAGCAGAAGATGAAGGCTATCAAGAAGATCATCATTAAACTTCTCGACGACAGCTTCGACGACCCCAACGATCCCTTGGCGGATTTCTGTACCGTCAACGGCGAGGTGGTCGACGTTCCAACGTCTAACGCGCCGCTCAACGATGAAAACATCCGGGCAGCGAACAGCGAGGAACCTTGCAAGGTTAGCCCATGGGCGGAGTGGAGCACTCTGGCGTTCGGTACCCTCGAGAGACGCCGGCAGGTGGTTCGGGAGGGGTGCGGCTGCCCCCCTGAGGATGAGCTGGTGCAGGTGATCGACGTGGGCCACTACCTAGGTAGGGTGACCGAAATCCTAATAGTTAGTTAAGATGGGTGAGGGAAATGGTGTGTCTCATGCTCGTGAGTGAGTGTTTGTCTTTTGTTAACGCCGCACTCAGCAATATTCCAGCTATATGACGGTGGTCTGTAAATAATCTGAGTCTGGGCTAGAAAATGCAGTGATTGACATCACGAGCATCGCTCCACGAGTGAGTGAGTGAAATGAGTGAGTGAAGTTTAACGCCGCTTTGAACAATATTTCAGTTATATCAAGGCGTGTCAGCTTATATTGACAGAAAGACCAAAGTGACACAGGCCTCAGTCGTTTACCACTTTGGCGACAAAACCTTGAAACATAATTGGGACAAACCAGGATTCGAACCCATGCCTTTGCTATGACAGACTGTTTGACATCCTGGTGCTCGCTGAATTATTCTTGTATTAATCTGCTAAACACAGCATTTCGTTTTTGTAAAGCAACTGTAGTAGGATAACAATACTATGCGTGTCTTGATGTCAAATGCCTGCTTTCCCATCCTAGGAAACAACACATCGCAGGAGTTTCAAAACCCTGACGTTGTTGGTACTAATTTCGACGACGATTTCCTCAACCACTTCGGGGGCAACAACGGCAACGGCGGTAACAGTGGAGGGAACGGCGGCAACACTGGGGGATACGGGGGCGGTAATGGCGACAACGGTGCTGGCAACAATGGTGGTAACGGCGGCAACAATGGCGGCAACAATGGCAGCAACAACGGTGGCAACAACGGCGGCAACAACGGCAGCCTTGGGAACGGCAATGGTGGCAATAATGGCGGCAACAACGGCGGCAACAATGGCGGTAACGGAATTGATAGTAACACAGGTGGTAACGGCAATGGCGGCACAGGAAACGGTAATGGCGGCTCCAACAGCATCGGTAATGGTGGGTCCGGAACCAGATCAACTATTCGGGATATCCTTCTTGTCCTCGATTCTTCCGGTTCCATTGAAAGTGACGATTTCGAGCTGATGAAAGATGGCGTGGTTATGATGATTGACTTATTTTGCGGTGGTTTTGGGCCCCTCAACACCAACAACCGCCTCGCCATGGTCCAGTTTGCTAGTAACGTCACCGTCATCCACCGATTCAGCGACTCGCAGAATCCTTTTGACTTAAAGGAAAAGGTGCGGAGACTCAGGCACTACAAGGGGAACACGTGTACCGGAAATGCGCTGCAGACTGGCTTGAAGAAAGTTTTCACTTTCCTTTATGGTAAGTCGTAAAATCACTAGGGCTACTGGGCTGTTTAGTTCGGCTTGCACTTAATCACTTAATACGAAATGTGACCGTGGTGTGTTTAATGTACTTGAATAGAAAGTTTAAAAAAATATGTATCATTTACAAAGGCAAAAACGATGGCACCCGGTTCAGTATTTGCTACCATTTACGATTTAAATTCAATTTTTTAAAGTAATTCACATTTAACGACTGTAACAAATCTTGAAATTTTGAAATCTGTGCAGTTTTATTCTTCTATATCTTCTTGCCGATTTATAGATTTTGAGTCTTTTTTTTTAAGAGTTCTTTTTTTTCTTTTTTTTTTAACGTTGGCTTTGCTATATGATACTGCGATGTTGTTGTGTTGGATATAAATAATTATAACGTAGCTGTAGTTACGAAAGATACTCGAGTCATAAAACACTTACAGAACAATAATTATCTTAAATGTCAATTATATAATGAATGCTATTTCTCATGTCACTTTCAATACATTGTAGATTGTATATGTATCATGTTTGGGAGGGGCATTCAAATAAGCAAAATTTGCTTGTTTGCGAATCCTTCCACTGTACTTTACGGCCCCTCAGGGGCGGTCGGGTAGCCTAGTGGTTAAAGCGTTCGCTCGTCACGCCGAAGGCCCGGGTTCGATTCCCGACATGGGTACAATGTGTGAAGCCCATTTCTGGTGTCCCCCGCCGTGATATTGCTGGAATATTGCTAAAAGCGGCGTAAAACCATACTCACTCACTCACTCACTACAGTCCCTCACGTAACACACACGTCATTAGTGGTACCCGGTGATGTTTAATTATATATTCATGCATGTCGTACCGTTAACAAATATATTATCAATTACCTCCAGGCATGCGTGACTTCACCGTGAAAGACACCTTGATCGTGACCGATGGCCAGTCCAACTGTGGCATTGACATCCGTCGCGCGGCCTCCGAACTGCAGCATGCCAGCAACGTCTTTGCCCTTGGCGTCGGCATAGCTGGCAAGGTCAAGGCCAGAGATGAAGTCAAGTCTGTCGTTTCGATGCAGGATCCTCATCACATTTTCTCTCTAGCCAAGTTCGCCGACTTCAAGGCAATGGTAGAAAACCTCAAGAGAAACAGGGCTACCAACAACCCGTGCACGCCCATCCAAGAACCTTGAACCGCCCCAGAATGAGGTCAATGAGCGGTTTTGGTTGGGAGCATTAACCTGGTTTCGGCAGATTTTTAACGGAATATGTTGGGAATGTGAGACTGAGCCTCGATGTGGAAGATTGTTCTGTTAGGTTCTGACTTAAAATTACAATAAATCAAATGACGTTACAATTTGAACCTAGAACTGTTGAAAGAAGCTGATCCATCTTAAGATCGTGTAACAGGTTTCCGCCTGCTTGTCCAACTGTATATATGATACATTTACACCTGTACGAACCCGCAGCCAATACTTGTTTTGTTTGTGAATAAAATTAATTTCACAAACTCCCCCACCCGAGATCATATCTCTATGACTTCCTACCACAGGAGGAATGAGCGAATATAAACTGCCATTTAGTCCCAGAAATACGGTTGTCTTATTTAAAAATATATATTTACAAAATACAAAATAAAATACAATTGGAGCACAGAACAATGCTTACTAGAGCTAAGGCAATCTGGACTTCAGTTGCCAAATCGTTCTAGAACTGAGTTAGTTTCATTTTTTAAATGTATTCTTCAGGTCTGGGAGACTGACTAGAGCGAATATTAAACTTCTTGAATGTACGCCCCTATTTGCAAATGACATGTGTGCCATGCACCAGATTTGGGATTCCGGGGTACAATAGGTCCCAAACGACCTATGCTGGTCGCAAGAGGCGACATTGTGAATCGGGTGGTCAGGCTCGGTGACTTGTTTGATAGTGTGTGTCGACGAACCCGGATGTCGTGGATCGATTATTTACAGGCCGTTGTCATACAGATGGACTGTTGATGAGTGGGGCGTTAAACGACAAACAAACAAACAAACAAACTGTACCGTGGCAGGAAGGATCAGACATAACAAGTGTAAGGGTCGAAATACGTCCGTTGGGTAGGATGACACACAGGCTACCATGAATGGAGACACACACACCACACAATGAGGACACACGCACGCACACGCACGCACACACATGGACATAAACACATCTACAGACAGACGCTCACGCACAATAAAAAGAGACACACGGCGTCAGACAACAGACATACATGTCACCAACAGAGGCAGACGTACACACAAACACACCGACATACTCTAACTCACAACAATAGAAGTCCACACACAACAGATAGACACACACACTGACATATCCACACAGACAATGATGCCAACATACACACACCAACATATCCACACAAACATACATGCCAACATACACACACCGACATATCCACACAGACATACATGCCAACATACACACACCGACATATCCACACAGACAATGATGCCAACATACACACACCAACATACCCACACAAACACAGATGTCAACATACACACACCGACATATCCACACAGACATAGATGCCAACATACACACACCGACATATCCACACAGACATTGATGCCAACATACACACACCGACATATCTACACAGACATAGATGCTAACATACACACACCGACATATCCACACAGACATAAATGCTAACATACACACACACCAACATATCCACACAGACAATGATGCCAACATACACACACCAACATATCCACACAAACATAGATGTCAACATACACACACCGACATATCCACACAGACATAGATGCCAACATACACACACCGACATATCTACACAGACATTGATGCCAACATACACACACCGACATATCCACACAGACAATGATGCCAACATACACACACCAACATATCCACACAAACATAGATGTCAACATAGACACACCGACATATCCACACAGACATAGATGCCAACATACACACACCGACATATCCACACAGACATTGATGCCAACATACACACACCGACATATCTACACAGACATTGATGCCAACATACACACACCGACATATCCACACAGACATTGATGCGAACATACACAGACCGACATATCCACACAGACATTGATGCCAACATACACAGACCGACATATCCACACAGACATAGATGTCAACATACACACATTGACATATCCATACAGACATAGATGTCAACATACACAGACCGACATATCCACACAAACATAGATGTCAACATACACAGACCGACATATCCACACATACATTGATGCCCACATACACAGACACCGACATATCCACACAGACATTGATGCCAACATACACACACCGACATATCCACACAGACATTGATGCCAACATACACAGACCGACATATCCACACAGACAATGATGCCAACATACACACACTGACATATCCACACAAACATAGATGTCAACATACACACACCGACATATCCACACAGACATTGATGCCAACATACACACACCGACATATCCACACAGACATTGATGCCAACATACACACACCGACATATCCACACAAACATAGATTTCAACATACACACGTTGACATATCTACACAGACATTGATGCCAACATAGACACACACCGACATATCCACACAGACAATGATGCCAACATACATACACCGACATATCCACACAGACATTGATGTCAACATACACACACCGACATATCCACACAGACATTGATGCCAACATACACACACCGACATATCTACACAGACATAGATGCCAACATACACACACCGACATATCTACACAGACATAGATGCCAACATACACACACCGACATATCCACACAGACATTGATGCCAACATACACACACTGACATATCCCCACGGACATAAATGTCAACATACACACACCGACATATCCACACATACATTGATGCCCACATACACAGACACCGACATATCCACACAGACATTGATGCCAAAATACACACACTGACATATCTCCACGGACATAAATGTCAACATACACACATCAACATATCCACACAGACAATGATCCCACACAAACACATCTGCCGACTACATATATGATAGATAACGAACACTCTGTGATATAGATACAGTGTTTATTATGAAAAGCTTGTTTAATATATAGACGGCATAATGTCAATGTTTCTGGATTAATACGGTGACCACACATAGATATGCCACACCTAGAATTCACTACTACTTCATCGGGATGTTAGAAAAGGGGCCAAGTTTGGCAACAATATTCATCCACAGATCACGATAACAGGACACGATAAACACATCCAGATGCATTTTTAAGACAACTTAATCTAAGTTTTAGGATGAACATGGTATAAAAAGATTGGGAATTCTTATGAGATGGATACCACTCAAGACAGTTAAAGAACATCTGATAGTTAATCTGCCAGGCATACAGTTTGGGTTTTCTTTAACTTCTTCTGAGTAGCATATATACAGCTTATCATTAGCATTAATGTCACAAACCGGATTTGTAAGAGTTGGAATTGTTTCAGAGAATGAATCTTACACAAAATGTCTCTTAAAGTTGTTGAATGCCCGTTTGTGGCTTCTAATGACAAAATACAACGTAGGGTCATAGGGTTATGGCGTCTTGGAAAAACAAATCTGTCCATATATATCGAAATCAAATGATGCAGTTATTCAAAAGACGATATTCCAGATGATATCTTATAAATGGCGACACACCATTCGTAAATATGATTTTCAGAGGCTGTCTAAAAAACGGGTAATCCGTGAAAACATATACAAAAATGAATGAATAATTATATTGTGTGTCGTGAGTTTTATTTCTTGCCGGCTGGATGCAAGTTACTATCAATGAAGATACAGCCATCAACACAAGTGTGAGAGTTGGGATCATAGCAGTCTGACCCTGGGCAGGTTTTGGTGTATCTGATGCCCACTAGGCTGCACTGGAAGTACTGATGGTGGTTGTTAGGGACGGGGAAATACAGCTCGTTGGCCTGGATGTGCTGCTGAGTGCAAGGATATTCGTACACGCCCCCTGAAGCTCCGTTGCGAATAGTGGTGTATTGTGGGGCTGCTGTGGGTGCACGGGTGTACGTAGGCATTTGTGTCCCAGACCCACAGTTTGGAGTCAACCCGGACAGTCCAAGACATGTCTTCACACAGTCATCCCAAACTTCCTGGTTCGGGCAGCTCAGAACTTGTGGATTAAGCGCGTCGACGCATTCGATGTATTTATGCATGTCCCCTGGGTAGCTGTAGAACCGTTGACCATGGAGAGCCATCTGGGGGCAAGGGTTGTAGGAGGTCCCTGGTTCCTCGCACGTGGTGTGTACTTGCACCCATACATAGGAGGTCTGACAGGACCGCACCCAAGCGTGACCCCAGATGTCGCACTGTATGTATTTAGTGTGGTCCCCAGGGAACTCGAAGTAAAAGTTGTTGTTGAGAAGATTCTGGGCCGTGCAAGGGTTGTTACTTACTTGGGCAACGACAGTGCAGTCCACTTTCGGAACATTTCGCCCGTAACATGTCTCACAGTCAGGGTCAAAGAGGGTGTCAGTTGGACAGTAGCTCACCTGGTAAAGTCCATTTGACAAACACTGGATGTAACGGTTTGGGTCACCGGGAAAGGGATACTTCTTCTGTGACAGCGCATCTGCTTGTGTACATGGGTTGCTCACGGCGGGAACGCCTGGGAGGAGGGAGATAGAGAGAGTGAGTGAGTATGATTTTACACCGCTTTTAGCAATATTCAAGCAATATCACAGCTTGAGATATATTTGTGGGTCTACGCATTTGTAGATGTTGTGTAGTATTCAATGTTGGGATTTGTTTTTTGGAACCAGACACATTTTTCAGACATTACGATTATAAAACGGGGTACTTCTTCGAAGTACTATTCTGTAAAACAGATATTGCCTCAGAGTTCATTTAGCTGTCCTTACTTGCGTTAGCGTGCAAATCGACTCACGGCAGCTAGTGAGCCCTAGACAGCAGAGAAGAAGCCTGAGATTAGTGCCCCTTTAAACAGTTGTGAAGGCCACATCGGGGTTACTAGATAACCATTAGCCTTTGACCCGTGTAGGTGTCTACTCTTATTTGGTGGAATATAGTGACGTCATGGATCAGTGGACATGACCATTAGTCCGCTGTCCCGCTACAAGTGACAGTCATGAAGGACTACCAACAGAGATCGGACATAAGCTGTGGAACAGTTAGGAAATGAACATTTGCGTTTAACATATCTGTCATTACGGCGCCGAAGAATAATAAAAGATCAAATTTTTAATCGAGACCTTTGTCAAATTATTTTTAAAGTGAAGTTGTGGTAATGGTCGCCATTTTGAAACTAGCGGCTTAAAGCTCGAAAAAGCTGTTTTCTGATTGGTTATTTTTAACTTCCTGTTAGTAATTTCATTGGTCGGTCAAAGTTCACCAGAGTTCGTTCTAACAAGACCTGCAAAGGGACGTTCTCAGATTCTTTTATGTACCGGCAGCTAGCACAAAGATCTGATTTTAAAGAGATTGCTGCGAAATCTTGTTGATTAGAAAGAAACGCATTCATTCGACTTGCATTGTCCTGGGGATTACAGGGAATTAAATTGAATTAACCGCTTTTATGATCGAAACAAATTACGGCACAAGATTCTACGATCGCGTAGGAACCTAAAACTTATACCTTTTAGACGAACGTCACGTCTTAATATTGTAAATACTACACTGCATCTCTGAGTGAGTTATTGTTGCGCTCTGTCCTAGTGGACTGTGTTCCGTCTATACTATGTCAGCCTGTATATAACTGAATCTGCGCAAACCCAATAATGACGGGTGCAGCAGTTTTTGAGCGTACGCAGAATATTATCCTGATCAGAGCCCGAGAGCTCCCTAAATATCAGTGTCCAAAAATTACTTCTAAAAGTAAAGTGGTTCCTGGTTGTAGTTGCGCTGCGAAAGCGTTATAATTTCCAGATACGCGTTCTTCCCACGGTAAATCTAGGTGACATTGCATATTAATTTAATATCATATTTTTGAAATATCAAAACATTTATAACAATTTTTCAAGGTTGATAAAGCCGCTTTGACATGTGTCTCAATTATCTGTCTACCTTTGAACAAATTTATGTTTAAAAAATTGTCCATGGTTGATTTGGAACTTAGCAGTAGCTAAAACACTAAATCAGTCATGTCATGGCGTCTCAGATAAATACCGAATCCCACTAGCAGTGAGTTGATAGGACCAGGATGAATAATTACTAGATTGAGGGATTCTAACCCAAGATCAGCGAATCCTGGCAGTTAAGAGGACATAACTCTACAGTGAGTTGCAGGACTTTAACCCAATGGGTCTGCATAGAGTGTACTCACCGTCACATATGAGCGGTTTGAACTGGATCAAATCTGTTTTCGTGCACGTTCTCGGGGTGTGGGACGGCAGATCCCGACAGATGACCTCGAACCCTGTGTAATATGACAACATAAAAGGTTCGATATATCCGAGTTTTCGACACACCAGATAACAACTTCACAACGTAATTTTTAACACCAAAAGGATAATTAATATCATACGTGAACTTCCGTTGATTACAGTATGGAACAGTTCATGTTAACCAAGCAATTAAGTGTTCAGTTAAGAAACAATACATGTGTACAGTAAACTACGTTTATAACGAACACGCTTGTAACGAACTGACGGATATAATGAACTGTTTTTTGCCACCGCCCATTCGTTGTATATATTCTGTATATGTGCTTATAACGAACTACGGTTATTACGAACTAACTTAAGTGGTCCCTTGAAGTTCGGTATAACCGTAGTTTACTGTATTTCAATTGTTCTTTCATGATGTATTTAGAACATACATGTACAGTAGTACATTGTTGAGAAGGATATATCAACAAGCACGTAATCTATGATAGTGCGAACTTGGAGAATATCCAACGGAAATACATTGTAGTTACATATATTGTAGTTTACATATATTTTAAATGGTATCTGTAAACAAATATACATAATTTAGATTTCGACTACGCTTGTCGTAAGAGGCGACTAATGGGATCGGGTGGTCTTGACTGACTTGAATGATCGAGTGGTCAGGCTCGTTGACTTGGTTGATGCATGTCGTCGTATCCCAATTGCGTAGATCGATGCTCATGATGTCAATCGCTGGATTGTCTAGCCATACTCGATTATTTACAAACAGCCGTCATGTAGCTGGAATACTGCTGAGTACGGCGTTAAACAAGAAACAAACAAAAATAATATAGATTGTCATTGGCAACGCGCACTCGTTTTACTACACTACTGGGCAAAAGAAAGTATACAGCTGAAAATTGGAGTTGACATCAAAGAAATACAAACGTTATCAAAACCGCATTGGGTTGAAAACAGTCGCCAAAACACAGCAAACTCAAAATCACATTTGTGCTACCAATATAACAGCGAAACAGTGGGGGCACACCTATCTGTAACCACCTGGTTGCCGACTAGGGGCGTCAAGGTCAGGTTACAGCCAAACACACAGTGGGGGCACACCTATCTGTAACCACCTGGTTGCCGACTAGGGGCGTCAAGGTCAGGTTACAGCCAAACACACAGTGGGGGCACACCTACCTGTAACCACCTGGTTGCCGACAAGGGACGTCAAGGTCAGGTTACAGCCAAACACACAGTGGGGCACACCTACCTGTAACCACCTGGTTGCCGACAAGGGACGTCAAGGTCAGGTTACAGCCAAACACCTAGTGGGGGCACACCTACCTGTAACCACCTGGTTGCCGACAAGGGGCGTCAAGGTCAGGTTACAGCCAAACACACAGTGGGGGCACACCTACCTGTAACCACCTGGTTGCCGACAAGGGGCGTCAAGGTCAGGTTACAGACAAATACCTAGTGGGGGCACACCTACCTGTAACCACCTGGTTGCCGACAAGGGGCGTCAAGGTCAGGTTACAGCCAAATACCTAGTGGGGGCATACCTACCTGTAACCACCTGTTGCCGACAAGGGGCGTCAAGGTCAGGTTACAGACAAATACCTAGTGGGGGCACACCTACCTGTAACCACCTGGTTGCCGACAAGGGGCGTCAAGGTCAGGTTACAGCCAAACACACAGTGGGGCACACCTACCTGTAACCACCTGGTTGCCGACAAGGGGCGTCAAGGTCAGGTTACAACCAAACTCACAATGGGGGCACACCTACCTGTAACCACCTGGTAGCCGACAAGGGGCGTCAAGGTCAGGTTACAGCCAAACACACAATGGGGGCACACCTACCTGTAACCACCTGGTTGCCGACAAGGGGCGTCAAGGTCAGGTTACAGCCAAACACACAGTGGGGGCACACCTACCTGTAACAAACTGGTTGCCGACAAGGGGCGTCAAGGTCAGGTTACAGCCAAACACACAGTGGGGGCACACCTACCTGTAACCACCTGGCTGCCGACAAGGGGCGTCAAGGTCAGGTTACAACCAAACACACAGTGGGGGCACACCTACCAGTAACCACCTGGTTGCCGACAAGGGGCGTCAAGGTCAGGTTACAACCAAACACACAGTGGGGGCACACCTACCTGTAACCACCTGGTTGCCGACAAGGGGCGTCAAGGTCAGGTTACAGACAAATACCTAGTGGGGGCACACCTACCAGTAACAACCTGGTTGCCGACAAGGGGCGTCAAGGTCAGGTTACAGCCAAATACCTAGTGGGGGCACACCTACCTGTAACAACCTGGTTGCCGACAAGGGGCGTCAAGGTCAGGTTACAGCCAAATACCTAGTGGGGGCACACCTACCAGTAACAACCTGGTTGCCGACAAGGGGCGTCAAGGTCAGGTTACAGACAAATACCTAGTGGGGGCACACCTACCTGTAACCACCTGGTTGCCGACAAGGGGCGTCAAGGTCAGGTAATTGCCAAACACACAGTGGGGGCACACCTACCTGTAACCACCTGGTTGCCGACAAGGGGCGTCAAGGTAAGGTTACAGACAAATACCTAGTGGGGGCACACCTACCTGTAACCACCTGGTTGCCGACAAGGGGCGTCAAGGTCAGGTTACAGCCGTTGCTTCCTTGCGCGTCCTTCGCCATAATATACAGGTAGTTTGCGTTGGCGTCAGGCTTGGCCTGGTAGAACATCCTCTCCGCTCCGTCGAGAAGCTCGTTGACGAGGTTGTGTGCGGAGCTGGGGTAGTAGTTGTTCACGTCGGCGTACAGGATGGAGGAGCCGCAGGAGACCGTGGCCTGGAACAGCAAAGATGCATATGTAAAAATCGTGACCGCTTGGCGTTCTTTTCGGGTTGTATACACCGAAGCGTGTCCTTTATGTGTTTTCGGAGGGATACATGTTTCAACAATTAGCGCGTTGACAGTTATTGGGTGGTCACATATATAGTGAGTGGTGACACAGATAGTGGGTGGTGACAGATAAAGTGGGCGGTGACATACATAGTGGGCGGTGACATATAAAGTGGGCGTGACTTACATAATGTGCGGTGACAGATAAAGTGGGCGTGACATATATAGTGGGCGGTGACAGATATGGTGGGCGGTGACAGATATAGTGGGCGGTGACAGATAAAGTGGGCGTGACATATATAGTGGGCGGTGACAGATATAGTGGGCGGTGACACATTGAGCGAGGCGAGATGTTGGCGATGATGTAGCGGCCACATGTTTACCTTGATGGTGAGGCCGTTGTTGTCGGTAAAGGGGAAGGCGTACGTGGGGCAAGTCCCAATCGTACATTCCACCGTCCAGTTGGCGTACAATGGAGCTGCAAGAAGGCATGACATGATTCCCTATGTAAATCCGTTGTAATCAGTTTAACTGGCTGCAAACACTCGTCTAGAAAATCATCTACATTCTAGCCTACCCATGTATATCTATTATAGGTCTCAGCTCAACTGATGGTAATCTAAACCTAATAAGATGAGAGAGCGTGATGGATACTACATAATCGATACCGCCAAGGATGTAACATGTTCCAGAGGCAAGGGAGATAACTGACTTTAAGGTCCAGGTTCCAGTAGGTTGGAATTCTGGAGTTATGTTTTGGCTGGACTAAGGAGTATATGCATAGTCGTATCAAAATCGTGTAAGAAAATCGACATCCGGTTCGTAAACTGCCGTGCAGATTTCGGTCGATTGCAGGATTTGCAAATCATGTGTACCACAAACTCGGCATCACCAGACTTTTTTTTATGTTTTGAGTCAAGGTACCGATAACATGCACTTCGCGAAGTAAGACCCGTTTTATCACAATATAGATTTTGATTATCGATCAGATCTTCTTGACTGCCACTTTGTCTGAAGCAAATGCAAATGATGTGAGAGGTTGAATCTGATTGGTCAATATGAGGGACATAGAAGGGCCATAACTTCCGGCTACATTTATAGCCACTGGTGGCGCTACCTTAGAGTCCACAAATTCCATCCTAGTTCGGCAATGGTGGAAACTGGACTTTTACAGTGAGTTAACTCCCTTGCTTCGGGAATATGATGATGTAAGGATCGGAGAGGACTGACCTTCATAGATACTCACCGCCAAAATAAACGCCAATACGATACGTGTTGGTTAATATATGAAGATCTACTCATATTCAAGAGATATTAGATTGGTTCGATGCACAAACGAACATACTGGTATGTTGTGTGAAGCGATGCTCATGAACGTAACACATGTGACGTCATAGATCCATGACTCGAGATGCTCCATTTGTCACGTGCAGGATAAGCCAGTAAAGTTCGGCATATCGTGCATCTTCCCGAGGTAAGTGTGTTAACAGACAATAAAAGTCCAGTTTCCACCCTTGCCGAACTAGGCTGGAATTCCTGGGCACGACCGTAGCGCCACCAGTGGTTATTACGAGTTAAGTCCCTTCTAAGCCTCTCATATGGACCAATCAGATTCCACCTCTCGTATCACTTGCATTTGTTTCAAACAAAATGGTGGCGCCCAGTCAAGACGATCTGATCGATAATTAAGATCTATATTACGATAAAACGGGTCTTACATAGCGAAGTGCATCAAATCAAGTGAGCACCTTCATTAAAAACATGAAAAGACTTGGAAAATATCTGCTGGCAACGAACCGGATTTCGATTTCGGTGCGCGATTTTGATTGGACTATGCATAGACTTGTTAGTCCAGCCAAAATGTAACTCCAAAATACCAGCCTTGTTCGGCAAGGGTGGAAACTGGACTTTTAAAGTCAATTAACTCCCTTGCCTCGGGAAGATGTATATCGTGATAAGAATAAAGAAGGTTCCTGGTAACACTTGACTGATTGTTAGTTTTGTTATTAATTGGTACACATTGGAAACACCTCTTCTCAACGTACATATTTCTCTGTATGTTTCTGTGGTTCGCGTTTGGCGGTGAGTGATTTCGTTATAAAAAGGTGTATACGTTTTTTCTTGTCACAACAATCAATGGTTTGTCACCGGCTGCAAACGGTGGGGCAGGATGCGCTCACCTTTTCGCAAACACCTGGTATCATCACTATTTGATTGTGATTCATAGACACATGCTCATGATATAGTAGGTGAGTACAATCGACTCTATTTCTGGCAGAGATTTCTTTTAAATATGGTATTGGGTTTGTCGCTTTTATTAAATGGGTGATTATTTCGATATAAAAATACATGTAGGCAAAATGTTGGAAGACATTTCAAATGCATGGAATAGACGTGACCAATCATGTGATATTCTAGGGGTCCTGGGAGTTAATCGAAATTAAATTGTCCCAGAAAAAGCTTGAAAAATATTATATGCTTCAGACTGTTGGAAAAAAACCAAAGAAATTGTCAGCCACAAAAACTTAATTCTTGTAAGATGTTTTTGATTTTAAAAATATTTATGTTCATAGTCTTAATTTAAAAAATGGTTCGTCCCTAATCTGTGGCTACACCCACGAGATCGGATCATAATGAGATGGGAACCGACGAGCAGCGGACCCCAGCTAGCATTGAATTGTGGCGCCGTTGCCACTGGAGTGAAGACGGAGGCAATTGCTGCCGCGATGTGATGGGGGAAGCTTTCATAGACACTCACCCCTGCAGATGCTGTTCTGGATCTCCTGTTTGAGGTTGGCGATGATGTCGTACCCGTTTGTAAGGTAGGAATGGGTACAACTTGGGGGCGTGGCCACTTGCTGCAATTCACTGGCGTCTACTGCATTCCCAACCCCCACAGTGTATATGGCGATTCCATGGTTGCGTGCGTTTTCTGCAGCGTGCCCAGTGTTGATGCTGTCATCAGACTTTCCATCAGTGATGAGGAAGGCCACCTTGACGGCGCTGTCCCTACCGCCTCTGGAGGTGGCGAAGACGTCGTTAATGGAGTCGCTGAGAGCACTAGCCGTGTCGGTGGCGCCGCCTGTGTAGACAAGCTGGCCAATGGCTGTAAAGACTTCTGCCTTGGAGAAGTAGTTGTTGAGGTTGAACTGGACATTAACGGTGGAGGCATAGGTTATCACGGCGACGTGGGCAGTGTTTCGGCCAACATTGAGTCCATTCACGATATTCCTCAGGAACGTCTTGGCTCGTGTAAAGTCATCTTTGCTGAGACTGCTTGAGGTGTCTACGATAAAGACGACGTCTAACTGTCTGTTTAAAGCCTGACAACCTGGAACAAACAGAAGGAAACAATAATAACAACAATGATAAGCATAAGGCACTAGTACTATGACTACGACTACGACTACTTCTACTAATATTACTACTACTACTGCAAAACAGAGAAGACTGGTAGTGAGAACAGAAAACATTAGAAGAGAAAACAGGGGAGATTGGTAGTGAGAACAGAGAAGATTGATACTGAGAACAGAGAACAGTAGAAGAGAAAACAGGGGAGATTGATAATGAGAACAGAGAAGACTGGTAGTGAGAACAGAGAACATTAGAAGAGAAAACAGGGGAGATTGATAATGAGAACAGAGAAGATTGGTAGTGAGAACAGAGAACATTAGAAGAGAAAACACAGGAGATTGATAGTGAGAACAGAGAATATTGGTAGTGAACACAGAGAAGACTGGTAGTGAGAACAGAGAACATTAGAAGAGAAAACACAGGAGATTGATAGTGAGAACAGAGAATATTGGTAGTGAGAACAGAGAACATTAGAAGAGAAAACACAGGAGATTGATAGTGAGAACAGAGAATATTGGTAGTGAGAACAGAGAAGATTGGTAGTGAGAACAGAGAACATTAGAAGAGAAAACAGAGGAGATTGATAGTGAGAACAGAGAATATTGGTAGTGAACACAGAGAAGACTGGTAGTGAGAACAGAGAACATAAGAAGAGACAACAGAGAAGATTGGTAGTGAGAACAGAGAACATTAGAAGAGAAAACAGGGGAGATTGATAGTGAGAACAGAGAAGATTGGTAGTGAGAACAGAGAAGATTGGTAGTGAGAACAGAGGAGATTGATAGTGAGAACAGAGAAGATTGGTAGTGAGAACAGAGAAGATTGGTAGTGAGAACAGAGGAGATTGGTAGTGAGAACACAGAACATTAGAAGAGAGGTTTTAAAACAGACCAAGTTCCATCGCGTTAACCGTTGATGTAAAGTTGTACGGGCTGCTCAATCCGTTTTCGTATTTGTCCCTCCAGAAAATGGCCTGTTCCTCGACCTTCAGAGGGATGGTGACCCCTGGATGGCTGGTTTGTAGGGTGAGGTAGAGGGCGGCAGCCAGTCCGGAGTAGAGGGGCTTCCTGAGGTCAGACCACTGGACGGTCATCCAGTTTATGTGTAGGGCGTCCTGGAGGATTCTGTACAGAGGCTGCAGCTCGGGCTGGTTACCCTGGGTCTGGGCCAGCATGCTGGAGGAGACCTGAAACGCCGTGGAATAGGAGCGATCAGATTTATTGTGGAACACGTAGCTAAAGTATGGGACCGATCTTCATTTTCGGGAGGGAGTGGTGCAATTTAGTATGAAGACTAGATATGTTGTCAGCTAAATCTGCAAAACCAGTTTAATAAGTCTAAATGAATAAAAAAAATGAAACAACATCTTGAAACACAATATTGTTTTGTGGCAATGTCTTTGTTAGCCAACAGTCTGGAGCGTATTTATTGTTTTTAAGCATTTTGTGGCATATTTATTTTTTTCAATAAAATCACATCCTGTCCAACAGCAGTCGGAATGTCCATGCTAATGGGTACCAATTGTACTCCGAAATCCGTTTGGGGTACTTGCTCTGAAAGATATTCCTTGTTTATCATGCTGATTGGCTAACGTAAACCTATTGTTGGACCACAGCCCGTAAACGGCCTTCTGGCATACTATAAGAGGTAGCATAACAACATACTGGCATTATTGGTTAGATGATAAAATTATGGATATTCCTTTTTAATGTTTCGAAACATACCTCAGCATAATTAATTCATTCTCAGATTTGTTTTTAATTACTGGAACCTCGTTGGCTTGAAATGATTTATATAAGATTGTTCATGTTGGGAAAAATGTTTTGAATTCTTCAAGAGGGATCAGATAAATTCTCAGGTATTATATCAATTAACCTACATTAAACTTGTTAACTGTACTTCAAAATGATAAACACTAAAGTCACAAATTTGTAATTCAAAGTCTACAGAGAGTGAGTATGTGTTTACTCATCTTTCAGCACTATTCCGGCAATATCCGACCCGTGAAGATCTGGGGTAGAACAGGTCCTCAGCAACCCATGCTTGCCCTAAAAGGCGACTATGCTTGTCGTAGGAGGCGACTAACGGGATCGGGTGGTCAGGCTCGCTGACTTGGTTGAAGCATGTCGTCGATCCCAATTGCGTGGATCGATGCTCATGATATTAATCACTGGATTGTGTGGTCCAGACTCGATTATTTACAGACCGCCGTCATATAGCTGGAATATTGCTGAGCACGGTGTTCAACAACCAACCAACCAACCAACCAACCAACCAGCAATATCACAACGGGCACACGCCAAGCTGATACCCCACATTTCCAGCATCTTTGTCGAGTACTTTGATGTCACTCTTACCTGCCAGATTCCGCCACTGTTATTTGGGTCACTGTACGTTTTGGGCATGGACCCGTCCTTCGTCTCAACGTAGGCCAGGCGGCGGAGAAACAGCTTGTCCTCTGACAGGATGCAGTTTGATCGAATTATGTCCACCACCGTCGTCACGACATCCGGGCCGTAGGCACCAGGGTGTTCAATCACGTTGACGCTCAAACATCCTGGAACTACCAGAAGCAGCGATAGGAACAACACGAACATCGTTATGTTGGTTGTACAGCGATGCCTCGACGTCTAACGACACTGCCTACTGCAGTATGGAGATAGTGGTGCAAGGGGAGCCTTTCTCAGCACTGCGAACGATGACGATGTTATCGGGATTTAAAGCTCCCAAGAAGGAAGTAGTTTTTAAACTAGTGTCGACTGTCCAGTATTAGGGCCAAGTGGGAAATAAGTAATGCCCTGATCGAGTATTGATATCATTGGGTACGTCTTCATGTGAGAATGCAGATTGTTAAAGGTCATATCAGCCATATCAGAAGAGTTTTATCGTGGGCTATTCCGTGTAAGGTACAAGCTTCCTAGTCCTAGTGACGTTTAGTTTTCTATATCTTTTAAGTGGATGTTAACCTTCTAGCGCCTCAAAGACAGCTTGGTTTGTATACTCCCCAGGGAGCTGAGAATGAACATATACCTTATTCAAGGAGGTGGTGAGGTGAAATGGGGTTTAACTTCGCGTTCAAAATTATTGCACTTATATAGCGACGTGCATGCAGGTGTTTGTCTGTGTGTGTCTTTGTGTGGATGCTTGTACTAGTCCGGACTGATGCCGATTTATAGTGCTAGCCCACTGGGATACCATGCCACAGTTTAACATGAATACCCCACTCAGACACAGTATACTGACTCCGAGCCGACCCGTCCTTGTTTTAGCCCCTTAATGCCGAGCGCCAGACAGGGTAACAACAAGTACCATCTTTTATCATCTTTTGGTATGACGCGGCCGGGGATCAAACCACGAACCTTCCGCTCTCCGGGCGGACGCTCTACCACTAGGCCACGGAGGCGGTCCCCTTATTCAAGGAGTTTGACGCAATATAAGTACACACATTTTTTATTATTTTTTTATTATTATGTACAGATTAAAATATAAAATGCAGCAAAGAGGGTTTGGGTGATCCTGGCACAGTCAGGCTGGTTAGGCTCATCATCAGCTCAGGGCCCTTGCCCCCTCTACACGCAGCCCAGACAGCGAATGGGACTTCTCCCTGGAAGCGCTGGCTAGTCAAACCCACCCAGAGCTTTTCGGAGAATGTGAAGACTCCCCAACACTGCAGCCTTCTGCATTACCCAGATTGTCAGAAGGGCTGTATTCCTGGTAACAAACCCGGGTACTCCCCCAATGTCAGTCAGCAGATTGTGAGGTACCAACCCTAAGGCACCGAGAACAGTGTCACATTAGAGTCAAAAGGGACAAATAATTCAATGAAATACATGATTTCATTGGATTTATAAAAAAAAAAAGACAAGATCGGGTTTGTTGGCCTGGATAGGTCTGAGGCTGTATACGGGCCTATTCCAAAGAATTTTGTATTTATCATTTTCCATGACGCCCTCTACATATCCCGGGTCATACCATGGATGGACCTCCGTGTCAAAACCACAAGCATGGCGAAGACGGTAATAAAATGATCGAGCCACTCCATTATCATGATCCGCTTAAGATACTGTGTTTGTACCAAAGCCGGGCATCCACTTAGTAGTAGTAGTAGTAGTAGTAGTAGTAGTAGTAGTAGTAGTAGTAGTAGTAGTAATAGTAGTAGTAGTAATAGTAGTAGTATTTCAATTGTTTTACGCTGCATTTAGTATTTTTTCAGCAGTATGGCAGTGGAGGTACCAGTGTGAGAGCGGGTTGGTTTAACGCTGCTGTTAACAGCTTTTCAGTTATATCCCTGTATGGCAGCTTCATGTGGAATGACAGGCTAATGTCATACACGTCATTGACTGTTTCTATTTGCTGGGTTATCATTAGGGCTTATCTGGGATTTCAACCCACGAAAAGCGAATCCTGGTACAACTAAGGGACGCAACTCTGTATAACGGTTTGTTATCTGGGGGGGGGGGGGGGGGGGGTATATATATATACTGACGGAAATAAATAAGGGAACACTTAGTTTTAGACACAGTAAAGTGACATGCTATCATTGGTTCCCATCCTTGTCTACAAAATACGCGTTGGAAACAATGTACACAAACACATCTCAACATTTGATTCTGACATGTGTTGAATTTTTGTTCGCGCATTTTTAAAGGTGCTCATTTCCCCATATTTTTCATTGTTCCCTTAATCGCTTCCGTCATCATATAATAGCAGTGGGCGCCAGTGCTAAATGCACTTCTACAATTCTAAATATTTGCACTAAATAAAAAAACGTAAACTCAGATAATGTGTCCGTTGCTCTAGAATCGAAAATAATGACATGTAGACATTTGCTGGTGATTGTTAAAAACGTTTGTTACAGGGGGAAAATATTTTTCGGTTCCGCCTCTCAGAGAGGGAATCGCATACTTTGAAGCAATGTGTTTGTTTGTTTAACGCCGCGATCAGCAATATTCCAGCTATGTGACGGCGGTCTGTAAATAATCGGACCAGACAATCCAGTGATTGACATCATGAGCATAGATCCACACAATTGGGATCGATGACAAGCATCAATTACCAAGTCAGCGAGCCTGACCACCCGATCAAGTTAGTCGCCTCTTACGACAAGCATAGTCGCCTTTTATAGCAAGCATGGGTTGCTGAAGATCAATTCCACCCCGGATCTTCACGGGTCACTTTGAAGCAATGACCAATCAAAACATTCTCTAACCATTCCCTGTGAAGTCGCTCTGATTAACATATTTCCCAAATAAGAAGTCGTAAATTCGGAGTAAGGGATCATACCAATATTTCCATTTTGCAGGACTAGTGTTAAATATTACTCCTTTAATTTCAAGAGGTAAATTAATATTTTAAGGAGGAATCATGTCCGTAAGATAAATATGTGGCTCAATTTTTTTCACATATCGGTTCCGAGCTTTTTCCAGCAAATACGCGTTCGAAAAATGCACACAAACGCATCTCAACATTTGATTCTGACATGTGTTGAATTTGTATGTGCGTTATTTAACATGTACTTCCTTATTCGTTTTCATCAGGATATGTTAAGAGCTGCAGTATTTCCCTGGGTGTGTAACTTTTGTTTGTTTGTTTTTTTCGTATAATTATTATTATGACGGCGGTCCGGACTAAAAAATCCAGTTAATTGATGACATGAACACCGATCCACGCAAATGGGATACGATGACATGCATTAACTAAGACCAGCTATATGACGGCGGTCTTTAAGTAATCGAGTCTAGACCAGACAACCCAGTGATTGATATCATGCTCATCGATCCATGCAATTGGGATCGATGATCAACCAAGTCAGCGAGCCTGAGCCTGACCAACCGATCCCGTTAGTCACCTCATACGGCAAGCAAGGGTTGCTGAAGACCTCTTCTAATCTCCGGATCTTCACACGGGGGGGGGGGGGGGGTTTACAGGCCAGACCTAGAATGTGTTCAGAAAATACATTGGCAACCTTCGCCAGGTCTAGAAGTAGAGCATTTGGATGCTTGATATGAGAGATAAAGAGATTTGCATGCGCGTGAATATTCATTTTCAAATTGTTGGTATTAAGAACTTCACTATGAATTATTACGTATATTTCTGTTTTATTTCAATGTTGATAAATGATAGAATTCTGTCAAAAACAGGACAGCTAATGTCAACCAGTATCAGTTATATCTTCTCGTTATGTAGGCTGGTTTTCACGCCGCCTTTAACAGTATTCCAGTTATATCACGGCGTGTCAACCTGAGGCGATGCAGGTCTTAGACGTGTGCCGCTTTGGTGAAACCCACGAGCACGAGTATGATGCTGGCAAACCTAGAAACACATGAGGCTGCGCCTTACAAGGCAGGGACACCCATACCCCCTCAAAATCTAAAGACTCCCGTGTCTTGCAAGCACTTGTGAGACACAAAAATGGTATTATAATTCTATTGATATCAAACATCCTACCTTAAAGGAAAACATTTCTCGACCATAACTAGTGGAGAAGTTTCTTGAAGACAGAACATTTATAGTTAAGAGGAAGCATTTGGCAAAAGACTGTATTTTTCATTAAACTGTCTCTTGTGGTACCTATTTACAGTTTCACTGTGGCCAGAAAACAAGAATGATATTAATAAGGACAGCAGATTCAGAGACAAATACTGACGGAACATGAACGGTTTAAAGAAGAACCATAACACAGTGAGTAAGTGAGTGGGCATGGCCTCACTCCGCTTTTAGCAATATGACCCGTGAAGATCCTTGGTAGAATAGGTCTTCAGCAACCCATGCTTGTTGTAAAAGGCGACTATGATTGTCGTAGGAGGCGACTAACGGGATCGGGTGGTCAGGCTCGCTGACTTGGTTGATGCAGGTCATCGATCCCAATTGCGTGGATCGATGCGCATGACGTCACTGGATTGTGTGGTCCAGACTCGATTATTTACAGACCGCCGTCATATAGCTGGAATATTGCTGAGTCCGGCGTTAAACAACAAACAAACAAACAAATTTTAGCAATATTCCAGCAATATGACGGCGGGCATGAGCTCCACTGCGGACATAAGCTTCACACATTGTTCCCATCTTTGGAATAGAACCAGGGTCTCTTTGGTGTAACGGACGAACGAACGCTTTAACTACAAGGCTACCCCCGCTCCACCATGGCATGAGTTCACTATGACCTAACATTAAGATGTCTGATTATATGTTTTAACATCATCCGTGATAAGAGACAATGGGTAAGGGACAATGGGTGTTTGTCTCGTTGAGCGACAAGGAAGCACTTGACATTACAGTGTCAACGTTAAGGTTATCTCACCAGCCAAGAAGCCTGGGAAACAGCAGTCAGCACTGTCCCAGTAACCTGTTGAGATACCGCCTGGTAGTCAATACTGAGTTGATTAATTCCGCCGACAGCATTCTTAGCGTCACGTCGACGTATTACAATTCAATAGCTATTGGCTTGTGGTTTGAGCCTCTGCACTTCAAGTGAAGTCCTGGTTTCTGTATAGGTGATGTGATGTTTGAGTTGGTTTGATTGTTGTTTTAACGCCGCACTCAGCATTATTCTAGTTATATGACGGCGGTCTGTAAATAATCGATTGATATCATGAACATCGATCCACGCAAATGGGATACGATGACATGCATCAACAAAGTCAGCGAGCCTGACCACCCGATCCCGTTAGTCGCCTCTTACGACAAGCATAGTCGCCTTTTATGGCAAGCATGGTTTGCTGAAGATTTTCACGGGTCGATGGCACTTATATAGCGACATGCATGCAGATGACTGTGTGGGTGGGTGTGGGTGGGAGGCTGCTTGTCCGGGCTAATGCCGATTTTATAGTGCTCGCCCACTTAAACACCATGCCGCAGCATCTGTTAACGTATTTTGGTATGAGGACGGGGATCGAACAACCGACCTCCCGCCCTCCGGGCAGGCGCTCTCTCCATTACACCATGGAAGCTGTGCTCATGTTGTTGTATATGCGTACAATGAGTGGAGTCCATATACTTGTCATGTATTTGTTAAATGTCGCAAAAATGGCAAAAAATACCCAACGCGCACCCTAAACATGCATTCACCATTCCGCCTGATTCAATAGAATCGTTTTTTCCAGGTTTATCAGTACCATCGGGTTATGTATCCAAAGTGTTAAAACTTCTGAGACCTTCAGCATGTTTGTGCCTTCCTCCCACATCAAGCTGACACGCCGTGAAATAACAGAAATACTATTCAAAGCGGCGTTAAATCCAACTCCCTTCCCAATAGGATCCAATAGGATATCGGATGCTATTGAATGAGTTGCGCTCAAAAAGGTCACAACCGAAAGATGAACCTAACAGCCTGAAAGCTCTTTGCAGCGTTAGCCCGTTCGCGGAGCTCTCTATAAACAATCGCGATGAGAGAGCGAGTATGGCTTTTGTAACAAACCAGCGATATCACGGCGGGAAACAGCATAAATGGGCTTCATGTTCCAGATATGGTAACAGTGCGCAGGTCACGTATTTCAGGTACTGCTGACAGCAATCTGATCTTGATCTTGATCTTGGTTCTCGCTGCCGCTAAACAAATCTCATTAAAATCAGATCTTGGTTCTCGCTACCGCTAAACAAATCTCATTAAATTCAGATCTTGGTTCTCGCTATCGCTAAACAAATCTCATTAAATTCAGATCTTGGTTCTGGCTACCGCTAAACAAATCTCATTAAATTCAGATCTTGGTTCTCGCTACCGCTAAACAAATCTCATTAAATTCAGATCTTGGTTCTCGCTATCGCTAAACAAATCTCATTAAAATCAGATCTTGGTTCTCGCTACCGCTAAACAAATCTCATTAAATTCAGATCTTGGTTCTCGCTATCGCTAAACAAAGATCTGAGGACATTCCATTAGGGGGCACGTCAGAACGACCTTTCATCTGACCAATCAGAGCGTCGCTTACCAGATCATGAAAGTGACAGTCGGAATGTGATTTCTAATCATGCAACCTCGAAAACTTTAACACGGGGTATTGCGAACGATAGGTACGGGCTTAACGACTGAATCCATACAATCTAGACCATCTATTAGCCATTCCAGAATGTTCTTTTGTTCAGGTTTCAAATTTTTAATCGAGAATTTGTCAAAATATGTTTCGAAGCGTAGTCGCCAATTTGAAATTAGTGCCGTTAAGCACGAAAT
Organism: Haliotis cracherodii; assembly: GCF_022045235.1. NCBI lineage: Eukaryota > Metazoa > Mollusca > Gastropoda > Lepetellida > Haliotidae > Haliotis > Haliotis cracherodii. Next base: position 6,342,021 of record NW_027266268.1, read on the forward strand.
ATCTGCCTTCTAATTGGCTAATAACGACTTTCAGTCATTCCATTGGTCGGTCAAATTTCGCGCAAGGTCGGTCTGACGTGACCCGTAATGGGGTGTTCTCAGACCTTTGTTAAGCGGTAGTGAGAACTAAGATCTGATTATTTGGATTGTGCTGACTGTTTTATACAAACACCTCATTACCCATGAATGTTTGCTGTGTAACGCCGCAATACTACAGCTATATGACAGCGGCCTTTAAATAATCTAGTCTGGATCCGACAAACCGGTGACCAATTAAAGCCACCCAGCCTGGACACCTGATCCACTTTCTTCGTCGCCTCTTACGACGAGCATGGGTTGTTGGGGACTAATTCAACCAACGGAAACAAACAAACTAGAATGTCTTCAGATTTACTTCGTTTAACAACCTGGCTGTGAAATGGGCACACATGATTTAGTCGTGGCCAGTGTCCCTTAGTATGATAAATTTTGCTTTTACCAGGCTTGTGGTACGTCACATAATGTTTGTTTTTGTTTTTATTGCTTTGTTTGCTGTTTTGGTTTGGGTTGTTTGGGTTTTTTGTGGGGGTGCGTACGGAACCATATTGGAATTCAGGATATCTTCCACAACACCGACTTTGAAGTGTGTTCTCGTTGCTACTGTCTTATCCTTGCGAAATTTATCAGAAGCAAGAGGTGTCGAGTTTATCCTACACGTTCCATATAAAGAGTGTCCGGCGAAATGTTAGCAGTCCCATTTGGGAACTAATATGTAACCCTGGGAGGAAATCAGATCTGTACGGTATATTTCGGGGCCGAATGTTTGGACCTAAACCCCACTTTCCCCTAGAATAATAGTTGGGACTATGACATCAGGACAGATCAGAGGGAACTAGAGACACATACAGGAAATTGTGACATCATGTGACATCTTTATTTTTTCGATGGTATATAAGTAAATTATAAATGATTCCATGGCACCTGAATGGCACAAATATCTTAGACCACACCCACTAAGGGATAACAGTGTCCTGATTGGCTGATTATAGAGTGGGAAGGGTATGTGTTGTATTATTGCGCTGAACGATGTCATTGGTTCCGTCTTGTCGACGCGGATTTACACAGCGTGTACACGATTTCACGTTTATACTTCCATACACGCAAACAAGATTGAAGTCAATTTTACTGACAGTTATTTACCGATTCCAATTATATCCCGACCTGTCAGCTTTATGTGGGAGAAAAGACCGAAGTGATGCAGGTCTCAGACATTGGTGAAACCCACAAGCACGGGTATGATGCTGACAAACCAGGAAACATAATCGGGAAGAACCGAGGCCACAAGATCGGTCAAGAAAACCAAAGCCTGCACAAAATCATCAACCACAGGAGGAAATCTACGAGAAACCTCGAAGACGATATGCCATATAAGGCTGTGATGTAGAGTTGCGTCTCTTGATCTCTCTTAGGCGCGCCATGATCCTACGATCGTAGTTCGAATTCACAATTCACCCAGATTAGGTGAGGTGAGGTGAAATTGGGTTTAACGTCGCGTGCAAGATTATTGCACTTATATAGCGACGTGCATGCGCGTGTGTGTGGATGCTTGTACTAGTCCGGACTGATGCCGATTTATAGAGCTAGCACACAGATACCATGCCCCAGTTTAACATGAATACCTCACTCAGACACAGTATACTGACTTCGAGCCGACCAGTCCTCGTTTTAGCCCCTTACTGCCGAGCGCCAGAGAGGGTAACAACAAGTACCATCTTTTAACGTCTTTGGGTAAGACGCGGCCGGGGATCGAACCCCGGACCTTCCGCTCTCCGGGCGGACGCTCTACCTTTAGACCACGGAAGACGTTTCACCCAGATTAAGATCATTGGTCTGCCAGCACTATACTTGCGTTCATGGATTTCACCAAAGTGGTGAACGTTTACGACTTGCATCACTTCGTGCTTTGCTCCCTCATATGCGGACACGACGTCACATTCCTGAATATTGTTAAATTCGGCAAAAAACACAACTCACCCCAAGGCTATCATCGGCTATGACATGCATGCCTATCATATACTCGTTCGGGCCCCAAGTCAAGATATACCTAAACTGCCAGACAAAATAATGTATATTTTTAAAAATTGGATTTGACCAATACATTACAAATGTTATCAAACGTTACTAGGCTGGAAACACTGTAGTCTTATGGTCCAAAACACAACTATGGTGCCTTCATAAAATACATTAACATCGAATAAGCATTCCTTGTTTGTTTCATTTTAGCCACCATCAAACATGCATACTTTCTTGGCTGGCAGCTTACTTGGCTGGACATTGAGGTATCTTACCGAGGACGCCCAAAAGCTGGTGTCAAGACGCACTAATGTTTGAGTGAGTTGGGTTTAACGCAGATTTTAACAGTATTCCAGTCATATCGCGGCGTGTCAGCTTAATGTGGGAGGAAGCCCGAAGTGATGCAGGTCTCAGACGTTTACCACTTCAGTGAAACCCACGAGTACGGGTATGGTGCTGACAAACCCAGAAACATAATCGGGGCGAACCGGAATACGAACACACAACCATAGGTTTCTGGCGTGCCCAAGGGACGCAACTCTGTTCAGCGAATCGCGGCGCTTTAGACGACTGGGCCACCCTCACCCCTACTAATGTTTGAAGGGATAAGGGACACGTGTCTTGGATGACCAACACACAAAGCTAGGGCACCATGTTGTGGATTCCATTGACAGAGCTGCTACAGGAACATAAGAATACTCAATTCGGTCATATTAACTTGGACTGTCGAACTGTAAGATCGAAGTTCACTTTGTCCGAGTGTTGGCCAAGTTGGGACTCCACGCCATGTATTGCGCACGCGCTGTTATCGCAACACTTGTAGGTCGCCCAATCGCTTCATCTCATGGTCCGAGAAGTATGAAATGAATAGGCTGCAGTATTTTTCAAGAATGCTAATGGGTAGATAATGTGCGGTAATGATACAGTTACTCATGACCGCCACGTGTACGTCACAATCATCCATTAAGCTGAAAATGAAACTTGAGTATCACCGGTACTGAAGCTCACCTTTAGTTTCAGTGATATTAGGTTTGAGGTATGAGGATGTGCCATGCAAGTGTTTTTGTATAAACGTCATTTGAGTCAAAGTCATATAACGGACCGACGATTTTGCCCAGACTGTTGAAAAAAACGAAATTGTCTGCCACGAAAATTACATTGTTGCAAGGTGTTTTTCTTTAAAAAATGTTTCGGCTTATAGCCTTAATTATTAACATATTTGGGTTTGCAACTGTTGCTAAATAATATCTGATCTCCTGACAAAATGCAAGCTAAAGGCTATTATGCTGTTGTAAATGAATGGTGCTTCTTCACTTTATGTTTCTGTTTAATGAGGTCATGCCATCAACCAAGTCATGAGTCATAAAGTCGCCTCTTACAACAAGTATCTTTTGACCTACTTTAACCCTGAATCTCCATGGGATAGACAATTCTATGCTGGAGTACAAACAGATATGTGGCTTAAATGTTATTTTCGGTGATCCACAAGCTATTCAAACATTGGACCCACCCCACGACCTACATTCATATCTTCCCTCGAACACCTGCATGGTCTTGTGGTAGAGCATCTGCGATGAGAGTGGAAGGTCCGTGGTTAGATGCCCCAGCCATTTCATACCGTAACAAGTTAAAGAGATGGGATTTGTTGTTACCCTGCCTGGTGCTCGTCATAAAGGGAATAAAAGAACTGGTCGACTCGGAGTCAGTATAATGTGTCTGAGTGGGGTATTCATATTCTTCGGCATGGTATGACACTGAGCTACAACCATAATACTGGCATTAGTATGGACTAGTACACACACATACTTGCATGCAGGTCGCAAAAGAAGTGAATAATCTTGAAGATGTTAAACTCCATTTCGCTTCATATTATCTGCTCATACAATCGCAATGAGTATGGATTTACAAGACTTTTAGCAATATTCCAGCAAATTCGTGGCCGGAAGACCAGAAATGGACTTTACACTGTACTGATGTGGAAAATTAGCCTTTAGCATGACCAGCGAACCCCCCAGGCACTAGGCTACCCAACCTCCCCAAAAGCTGTTAGCATGTTATCTTGTTATAAAGGGCATGAGTTATAGATGCTGTCTAAAGTTATTAGATATGCCATTTGCTTCTAAATTTGGGATGTACTTGATACTCAACAAATCAAAACCACGTTTTTCAAATCACTTTCAGTGATGCAACAGGAAATATATAACATAAGTCACTGCCACCTTCATGTTTTCATATATTTTAATATGAATATCTCATAACAACATAGACATCAGAATGCTCATTGGAACATCTGTCCTTTACAACATCTGATCAACAATGACTGATGCATGTTCATAAGTCAATGTAGAATAATATTGTATACTGAGCCTGACCTTTGTTCTCACACTCATAAGTTAATGTTGCCATGCACTGTTATTCAATGCCTGTCTAGTGGATAAATACCTAGGAATAACAGTGAGAGTGAGTTTGGTGTTGCACTGCTTTGAACAGTATTCCAGTTATATCACGGCGTGTCAGCTTGGGAGGAAAGCCAGAAAAGAAGAAGCTCCTCGACATTTACCACTTTGCAACAAACTGTGGAATAATTTATTACATGATAATCTTGTTAATCAGTTGAAAACAAATGTCAGGTGACCTCAATCTCCACCTTTACACAGAAATGAGCCTGGTGCTACTCAGAAATATATCACATATATCACAGATGGTGTCCAGTTTGGCTTGGACAGTAGTACGTTGGTCTTCAATTCTGGAACTGTTTTTACATTGAACTATTTATCATGTTTATAGTTCCAACTCACCACACAGCCTTTGTCATCACATCTTCCTGAGGCAAGGGAATTAATTAACTGACTGTAAAAGTCCAGTTTCCACCCTTACCAAACTAGGCCGGAAATTCTATACTTGATCGTAGTGCCACCTGTAGATATTACTAGTTATGACCCTTCTATGTCCCTCCTATTGACCAATCAGATTCCAGCTCTTATAACACTCGCATTTGCTTAAAACAAAATGGCAGCCCTCAGTCAACACAATCTGATCGATAATCAAAATCCATATTGTGATAAACAGGCCTTACTTCACGAAGTGCATCAAATTCACAAGAGCACATTTATTATAAACATGAAAAGATTTGGAAAATATCTGTTGCCACCAAGTTGGCGGTAAACATGCTTTGCAAATCCTGCAATCAACTAAAACTGGATGTTGATTTTGTTATGCAATTTGATTTGACTATGCATACCGGTAGACCGGTCAGTCCAGCCAAAATGTAAATTCATTATTCCAGCCTACTTTTAACTCTCTTGCCTTGGGAAAATGTTTTTATGAATGAGATGTGGATTTAATTCACAGGTCATCATGAAGAGTTTACCTTCATATAAGGCAAAAATTTGATAACATGTTTCTGTTTGTTCATTTATTGTTGAACGCCGCACTCAGCACTATTCCAGAAAATCTGATCACCTGATCCCATTAGTCGCCTCTTACAACAAGCATGGAGGCCAGTTCTAGCCCGGATCTTTACAAGTGGTTTCATACCAAGAACATCTGAGAACCTTTGTACTTTGTAGCCCCATCACTGTGCAGTGACATACTTGTCAATAATGTCAGGATGTTTTGGGAAGCCTGTAGACACCGCCACTGTACAGTAATTTCTGTTCCTTGACCTTCCTGTCGAGGAAGACCTTGAGCTCCTGCACGTTACACTCTCCTGTGGTGGGACCTTGCATGGCGAACATCCTCAACATGCTGTGGATCCTCTCTAGCGGCAGACACTCCAAGTTCGTCAACATCCCCACAATATACGTCCAGAACACCTGCAGGTATGCAACATGCAAAATTAGAGTCCACAATATTAGCATGCTTTAATAGCTATTTACCAAGATCATTTAGCATGCATGAATCATAGGAGTGACAACCCATTTTAACAAAGGTATTTTTGGTGATGGTTCAAACATTGGTACTACTGCAATAGTATTGGGGCACCTCTTCAGAATGCAGATTTGCTTGGCTCTATTTGGCATGCCATCAAGTGATTGAAAGAGTTTGGTACAACAGGGCTTTGTCCAGTATTTAAGTCACATCACGGCAAAACATTGACACTATCTTAATAGTATTGCAAAACATTGACACTATTTTAATAGTATTGCAGCAAATCTTCAAAATACAGATTTCCTGGCTTTCATAAGAATAGCATTAGTGAGTGAGTGAGTATGATTTTATGCCGCTTTTAGCAATATTCCAGTAATATCACGGCAGGGAACACTAGAAATGGGCTTCACACATTGTACCCAGGTCTTCGGCATGACGAGCGAACGCTTTAACCACTAGGCTACCTGACTGCCTCAGAATAGCATTAAGAAAATGAGTGAAAGAGTGAATTTGGTATAACGCCACTTTGAACAGTATTTGCAGTCACATCATGGCGTGTCACAATCAATGCAAATCTTGGATTCTATCAAAGGATTCTGGAACACCTTAGATGCCAAGTATGCAGTCTATGAGTGAATGAGTGAGTTTGGCATAACGCCGCTTTTAACAGTATTCCAGTAATATCACGGCGTGTCAGCTTAATGTGAGAGGAAACCCGAACTGATGCAGATCTCAGATGTTTACTACCTCAGTGAAACCCACAAGCACACAGGTATGGTGCTGACAAACCTAGAAACATGATAGAGGCAAATTTGGAATTCGAACCCATAATCATAGGTTTCACTGCGCCTTAGATGACTGGGCCACCCGTGCCCCCATGCAGTCTATGAAACTGCATGGGAATCAAGTGGTTATCATGGTTAATATCATAGCCCTATGTTTTAGATTTAGGGTGTCCCTAGATTCACATACTAAAGCAGCTAACCACAGGACCCCTTTAAACACTGAGAATGAGCTAAGCAAGTATTCCAGTAATATCATGGCGTGTCAGCTTAATGTAAGAGGAAAGCCCGAAGTGTTGCAGATCTCAGATGTTTACCACCTCAGTAAAACCCACAAGCACAGGTATGGTGCTGACAAACCTAGAAACATGATTGAGGCGAATTTGGAATTCGAACCCATAATCATAGGTTTCGCGGCGCCTTAGACGACCGGGCCACCCGTGCCCCCATGCAGTCTATGTAGTTATCATGGTTAATATCACAGGCCTATGTTATAGATTTAGGGAGTCCCCAGATTCACAAACTAAAGCAGCTAACCACAGGACCCCTTTAAACACTGAGTATGAGCCAAGCACCTGTAGTTCCTCCTCCCGCTGCTCCTGGGCCGACGCCATGGCTGACTCCGCCTCGTCATCATCCGCCCCCATCATGTCGTGTGTGCCAACCTTGTGCTCCTCCACCAGGACGAAGGTGTCCGGCACCTCCTCCTTCAGCAGCCCCTGACTCTGCCAGTACGTGATCTTCCGGCGCAGTGCCGACGCAGGCATCTGGAGCACGCTGCTCAACTCATCCACCGTCCATTTACCTGTAATCACCACAACAGTCCATACCAGACCTACTAGCCCAAACATGACTCTCAGCATCATTTTCAGTAGAATTTAGTATTATTATATAGACTATTATTAGCTGAGCTTACAAGACCAAACAATGTTACTAGTCTCAGGGACTAGGGGCCAAAGCGCTGACTGTCAAAACATGTCATAATAAGACTGGGAAACAAACAAAGCTCCATCTGAGCCCATTGCTAGTGAGTGAGTGAGTGAGTGAGTTGGGTTTAATGCCGCTTTTTACAGTATTCCAGTTATATCCGACGTGTCTGCTTAATGTGGGAGGAAAGCCCGAAGTGAGCAGGTCTCAGACGTTTACCACTTTGGTGAAACCCACGAGCACGGGTATGGTGCTGACAAACCCAGAAACATAATCAGGGCGAACCAGGATTCGAACCCACAATCTGGCTTGCCCAAGGGACGCAACTCTGCACAGCATCGCAGCACCTTAGATGACTGGGCCAACCGTGCCCCCTCACTGCTAGTGAATGCATCATGGGAACAAGTGTTATGCTGAATATGACTTATGTTTCCCATATCCCATTTCTTATACTAGAAGCCATGTCCGTCAACTCTCATCAACTGTACCAGTGTATGCATCATAACTAAGGTTAAAACCATCACTAACGCACTGTGCATGACAATAATAACCCAACTATAGTAGGAATAACGGTACGCTGTATTCTGTAGTGATCTGTACTACTTCATGAGTAGATTTGATTATGTAAATACTGGCATGAGTTACCAACCTTGGCTCTGCTGCTATATCATGATGGAAGCATGTACAGGGGAGATCACTGTGTGGAACATGAGTTATCTCCCTTGATTCTAGAACTATAGCTGGCATCAAGTACAGGGGAGATCACTGTGTGAGGTGGGGGTGGGACATGAGTTATCTCCCTTGATTCCAAATTACATGCTGGCAGGAAGTAAAGGGAAGATCATGGTGCAAGAAGGGGTGGAACATGAGTTATCTACCTTGACTCTGGAACTGCATGATGATGGCAGCATGTACCGGGGAGACGGAGAATGGCAGCACCTGTTCCTTCAGCTCAATCTCAATGTTCACCAGACCTGTCAGAGATAGAGAGAGTGATTGTTGGCTATCACGGCTGGCAATTAGACTATGACGAAGTTTACTAACTATCACTTTCAGGAGATTGCCTCTGAACATATGAACTATTATCAGCTAAGATATTTATGCTGAAATCATTTTACTAGACTAACTAGGTCACGAACTGCACATCAATTTATACCATCAGTAGGGGTAGCTACAATAAGTTCCTTCTGTCCACGACTCCTCTTGGACAAGTGGTTTATTTAATATAACAAAAGAGAGTCGACTAGCAGACTAACGAACGTATCATGATGCGGGTCCCAGATGACAGCTAATCTGCACAAAGGATTGAATTATCTTTGTAAGACTTCAAGAATTTGCTGTCACTGTAGAGAGTCTGACAACTTGATCAATGTAGTCTCCTCTCCCGACCATAATGCAACTGCATTTCAAAATATTCGTTTTTCAGGCCGAGCGAATAGATGAAACACAGCATAGTGAGCAAGCAGATGGTCCCATCAAACGCTGACATATGCTCTAAATATTATGACTCCTTTACATCAATTTCTGCAAATCCCTAAAATAAACTACATCAAGTCCTGAAGACCCTCTGATGCGAACACTGGATATCTTTGTAAAGAATGGCAGTAACACCTAAGTGGGCTTTATAGCTGAGAGTTATGGCAGTAACATACCTAAGTGGACTTTATAGCTGAGAGTTATGGTAGTAACATACCTAAGTGGACTTTATAGCTGAGAGTTATGGCAGTAACATACCTAAGTGGGGCTTATAGCTGAGAGTTATGGTAGTAACATACCTAAGTGGACTTTATAGCTGAGAGTTATGGCAGTAACATACCTAAGTGGGGCTTATAGCTGAGAGTTATGGTAGTAACATACCTAAGTGGGCTTTATAGCTGAGAGTTATGGTAGTAACATACCTAAGTGGGCTTTATAGCTGAGAGTTATGGTAGTAACATACCTAAGTGGACTTTATAGCTGAGAGTTATGGCAGTAACATACCTAAGTGGACTTTATAGCTGAGAGTTATGGTAGTAACATACCTAAGTGGGGCTTATAGCTGAGAGTTATGGTAGTAACATACCTAAGTGGACTTTATAGCTGAGAGTTGTGGTAGTAACATACCTAAGTGGGCTTTATAGCTGAGAGTTATGGTAGTAACATACCTAAGTGGACTTTATAGCTGAGAGTTATGGTAGTAACATACCTAAGTGGACTTTATAGCTGAGAGTTATGGTAGTAACATACCTAAGTGGGCTTTATAGCTGAGAGTTATGGTAGTAACATACCTAAGTGGTGCTTATAGATGATTGTTATGGCAGTAGCATATATAAATGGGGCTTATAGCTGAGCATTATGGCAGTAACATACCTAAGTGGGGCTTATAGCTGAGTGTTCTGTTTCCTTTCAGTGCTTCAAAACGTTTGGTGTAATTTTCCAGAGCTTTCTGCATTTCTTCTGGCAGAGTTATCTTCTCTTCTCTGAAGGCCGGCCAAAATTGGGCCGACAAGATCATGGCATTCATCTCAATATCCTGGAAAATGATAAATACAGCATTTCATCAACTAAAACAAAGTTCAACAGGTCAAGTTCATAATACAATGAATACAATATTTACAGTATTACAGTTTGTGTGTTCAGACCCTTTTACAGGCCACAGTTTACATGCCATTTTCTATACCCCCGTCTATGCTGTGTGAAGTGCCAAGTTGTCAATCAGCATCTCCGCCACCATCAATATCCCCTTTGTTGTTGCAGCACCCACCTCCTTGACGCCCATCTGGGCCTTCTCCTCAGTAATCCTGGTGTTGATCCTCTTGGAGTCAGCCACATCCTTCAGCATCACCTCGCAGTAGTGCAGCTGCGACTCCCCGAACCGCAGTTTCAGCAGCTCCAGGTAGCGCAGCTCACGCTCGATGTCGTACGTGAACTGGGTGAGGATGCGGTCAGCCAGCAGGGTGCGGTACTCGTTCACGAACAGCTCCTTGCTGCCATAGATGTTCACCAACATACTGATAATGTCCGACGCTCTCCGGCTCTTAGATGTTGTAGCTGGAAACATGAACATTTTAATGTCTGAGTGAGTGCGTGAGTGAGTGAGTGAGTGAGTGAGTAAATGAGCGAGCGAGCTGGGCTCTTAGACGTAGCTGGAAATATGAACAGTTAGATGTCACATTAAATGAGTCAGTCAGTCAGTCAGTGAGTCTGTCAGTCAGTCAGTTGGGTTTAACGCCTCTTTGAACAGTATTTCAGTTATATCATGGCAGGTCAGAGGAAAGCCTCAAGTAATGCTGTTATTAGAAATGTACCACATACTGACAAACCTAGAAACATAATCAGGGCAAACCCAGAAGATAACGAAGACTTAAGTTGGCATGTAATGTTATTTCAGAAATAGGTCTTCTTTTTCCAATAGACCTGGTGTGGTTTTGTGCCACAGTCAACAGTATTCCAGCAACAGCACATCAGCCTGCATATAACGTGGCCCAGGAAAACCAGTGGTTGACAGCATGAGCAATGATCCACGCTATTAGGGAATGATGGCATATAATCATCTTCATCAGCCACGTGAGCACCGCAACAATCTAGCTCTCATCAGTCAACTCTTACAACAAGCATATACTGATTTCCCTGGCATATTTGCATCATGGGGAGTATGTTGGATTCAAACTCCATCTTCAAACATTCCAACAATATCATTGTTCCCATGTGGGAAATCAAACTGGAGTCTTCAACATGATTAGAGAACACATTAACCACTTGGCTACCCCACGCCCCTTATCTTACATGGATCAGCATCCACCGGGTCAGGCATCCAGTTCTGCCAGTCGTCACTCTCGTCGTCACTCTGCACTCCCTCATCCAGCAGCAGAGGCTGCGACTTGACCAGCTCATCCAGCAGCTCGTTGCTCCCCTCGTCAGTCAAGCTGCTCACAATACATCGCACCGTGTCATCCCGAGATCTGGAGTCAGGAACATAAAACTAATATTCTCCACAATAGTCAGAAGTATGGGTTTAGAAAATATTTTTATGAGTCATGGGTCCAAATATCACATTGGCAACGTTTGCCACATCTGAATGTAGAGCATTTGGATACTTGATATGAGAGGTAAAGAGATTTGCATGCTTGGGAACATTCCTGTTCAAATTGTTGGTATTAAGAACTAACCGTGAATTTATTATACATATATGTCTGTTTTATTTCAAAGTTGAGAAATGATAGAATTCTGTCAAAAACAGGACAGCCAATGCCAACCAGTATCAGATCATATCACTCAGTAAGAGCTGATATCAGAGAAGCACCTTCGACTTACATCGGGGCTGTTTCAAAATATGAGTGAGTGTGAGTTGGGTTTCACGCCCCTTTGAACAGTACTACAGTTATATCACAGTGTGTAAGCTTAATGTGGGAAAAAAGCAAAAAGTGATGTCAACACTCAAGTCCCTGATTACTTGGTCTACAGAGTCAAAACCAGATTATTATGAATCTAGCTGACTGCTACCTTCAGCCACAGTAGGGTGGTGTTCCTATCAGAAGATCACTGGGAGCAGTTGTTATCATATTAAAGATACACTGCATGAGTGAGAAAGTGAGTAAGATCTTATGCCAGTTTTAGCAATGTTCCAGCAGTATTACAACAGGTGATGCCAGAAATGAACTTCTCACACTGTACTCATCTAAGACTCAGACTTCCAACATGAACAAATGCCTAAACCACTAGGCCACTCCACTTGCCCCATAGTGTCCTGGAGCTTTGCAGCTATGGTATTTGAATCTGGGACTCCATACATTCTTTACTTTAACCCTTGGGTCATCTCAAGAACCTACTGACTTTCATGTTTATTTTAAAGCATGTCCATGGTAGAAGAAGCAATACCTAAGATACTTGCGTACAGGTTCACACACCAGTTCCAGGATGACCCCTGCAGGGTCAAGGACTCTCAGAGATCTAATAGCAGCGATGTATGCAGTCAGAATATCAGCTGTGTTCACTCCTAAAAACAGAATTAACAATGACAAGTTGCTCCATCACATACTGCCATTAAAGATATACTTTTCATATCAACGCACATAAGAGAGGGTCCTGATGGGTTTTAATGCTTAACGTAAAACACCCTTCAAACACTATCGTAAACGTAAAATTACTCTTTTTTTATTATAAATGCTTAACGTAAAATATCAAAAAATAACTGCTTAACATAAATAAATAATTTACTGCTTATCGTAAAATGATCAAAATGGTCAAAAACAGTCTGTCATCAAGACCCAAATGCTTCGGCACAGAAAGCAGGCTGCGCAACTGACGCAGGGGACCAGTCTAGAATGTTTAGCGATTTGAGATTTTACCAGGTTTTAAAAATATGAATTGTCAGGATGAAACGAAAGCAGAATTAAAAGTCCCATGTCCCGCCATGGACAATTTAGGAATTTTCACGACGATTTTACGGAAAAAGAAGAAAAATTAGTGCTTAATGAAAAAGTACCCTAAATTTTACTGCTTACTGTTTATGGGACCCCCCCCCCCCCCCCCCCCTCAGGACCTTCATAAAAGGATGTGTGCTTTGATGGGTGGGTAAGTGTGCTCCTTTGAACTCCAAGCATGTTAGCTGCTGACCAATGAAACAATCAGGACAACTCTGGGAGTGGCACACCTAAGGTAAGCAGCTCACAGCCAATGGCACAGTCTCCTTAAAATTAGATCTAGTCATTCTGACATGACCTGTGGTGTGATGTCCTCAGATTATTGTTTAGCGGTAGCGAGAACTAAGATCTGATTTTAATAAGATTGCGTATTGCAGTGCCTGTGCTGACCTGGCTCCCTGTGCCTCACATTACAGTAAGAGGCAAATAGTCTACATCATGGGAAAACTGAGTTAAGTGGAGCGAGTGAGTGAATGTCATTGCTTGTGGCAGTTAGATATTCAAGCTCAAGCACAACCCTCCATTGTGTCCTTCCTCAGGAGCTGTGCCCCATGGCTGAATATTTTTAGCAGCCATTTTCTATGTTCACTAAATAGTATAATTTCAATTATTGTCTAGTAACATCCACAAGTACTTTCCACTCACTCTTAATTAGGTATGGACTTACTAATAGTCTACGAGACTACATAAAAATGGATGACAGCAATACACATATAGAAGTATGACATCGAAGGCTGTAACAATAACACCAGTGGCTGGTGTTTGTTTGTTTGTTTTTTGTTTGTTTGTATATTTAAAGCCACACTCAGCAATATTCCAGCCATATGACGGTGGTCAGTAAATAATAAGACCAGACAATCCAGTGATTGACGTCATGAGCATCGATATGATGACATGCATCAACCAAGACAGGGAGCCTTACCACCCGATCCCATTAATCGCCCGACGGCAAGCATTGTCGCCTTTTACAGTAGGCATTGTCGCATCTTACTGCAATCATTGTCGCCTCTTACTACAATCATTATTGCCTCTTACGGCAAGCATGGGTTGCTGAAGACCCATTCTAAACAGGATCTTCATGTGTCGACAGCACATCCATCTACATCACTGGGGTACAGTGACACACAATCAGCAACGTCACACCTTATAACCACCCATTATCATCTAGTCTGTCCTGGCAAGCACATGGTAATGGGGATGCTGTGACGTGTGTCCTCCTCACCTGGATGTAGCAGCCTGTTCTCCAGTGCCCCTCTCAAGGAAGACACCAGGTGGGAGCGGAAGTCTGTCTTGTCCAGACACACTTTCAGGTCCATGATTGCTGGCTCGGACTCGGGAAACTCAATGATGATATTAAACAGTTGGTCTATCAATGCCTTGGCATATGTCTCGTACAGGAAGTGAAGTAGTCTCCCCTTGAATGCTGATATACATTCTGGTCCGGAGCTTGTCCGATTGCCTGCGTAGATGATGTTGAGCCATCCAAGCACCTTACTGTCAAGCCACTGGGACAAAACAGTTTACACTGAATAAACAATCTTTTATATTTGGCTTCCAGTTAAATACAGTATTCGATGTAATAAGCACCCAGGGCGCTCTTAAAATTAGAAATTGAGGGCTCTTATTTGAATATTATTTTGGTGGAAAAAACTGTTTATATGCGACAGATATATTTTTCCAGAATTTAAATGCCCATAATTAAGAGTGCATATAACACATGAGGGCGTATTATACACGAATAAATAGGTCTTGTGTATATTGATCAATCGGAAGGAGTGCTAATTGGGATTGTTCACTTGTCAATATATTAGCAAATTTTGCCATGGGCACTTATTAGAGCGGGGCGCTTATTACGTTGAATACGGTACTGCTAATCATGGTCAAAAGATTCAAATAACGAGAGTGTTGAGTTTATTAAGGCATCTCTCAACATTGTAAGTCAAATTAACAAACAGAACTTGTTTTAAAGTCTTTGACAGGCAAGTTGGAAGAACATGAATCTCACCCAAGCAATGTCTCCTGGGAAGCCAGTTTGGATGATAAACAACAAACACACACTCTCAACATGTCTTCATCCCATCTCACCTTCTGCAGCGTGTCCAAGTACGATGTTTCGTAGTTGCCCTTACACGTGTCCTCAATGTGGTGCTTGATCTGTTCATGCACAGTGGTGGTCACAGCTGCCCCAGATATCCGCTCCAGGATACCCATGTCGTCACTGCAAATACCCATCTCATTAAGGATGTCCCCATTTAATGCCTGTTTTAAACTGCTAGCCCACTGAGATACCAGTTTACAATGGATACCCCACAAGTCCTTGTCTTATGCCCTTAATGCAGAGTGCCAAGCAGATGAACAAGAAGTACCATCTTCTTTTTTATTGGCATGACATTTTAGCGGATCAAACCACCGGCCTTCCACTCTCATAAAACACAGGTATGACATATGCATAACCGTAACACTAACAGTGAGTTGGGTTTAAAGTCGCTTTTAACAATATTCCAATTACATCAAGGCGTGTCAGCTTAATGTGGGAAGAAAGCCCGAAGTGATGCAGGTCTCAGACGTTTATCACTTCAGTGAGACCCACGAGCACAGGTATAGTGCTGACAAACCTAGAAACATGCGAACCGGGATTCGAACCCACAATCATAGGTTTCGTGCCCAAGGGATGCAACTCTGCATAGCAAAATGCGGCGCCTTAGACGACTGGGCCAACCTTGCCCCCATAACAATACCATGTCTAACAGTAAGCTCACAACATTCTAACACCAATAGGCCACACATTTTATATCTTTCGTTTAACGAACCTGTGGCCCAGCACAAATAAAACAAAAAAATATTTATTTTCAACATGTGTCACACTAGTAATATAGACCCTCTTATACCATGCATACACTACAAAATGTTATATATAAATTCCATGTCTACATCACTATCAGTGATTCAAGAGGCCACCTGCAGTTTTAACTCCATGGCGGATGACTTTCATCATATAAACTTATAAATGATTGACATATATTTCTATTTCGACCGACCTTGTGAAGAAAAGATGGAATAAATCTGTGAAACATGAAATAAAAAAAGTGTGGCTGTACAATCTAGAAGCCTCAATAACACAATCTTGTTGACCAACAATGCATCATTTATTGCCCTTGTTATGAGGTGATTTCCAATTTGAAAAGCAAAGGTAACATGGTTAACATTGAAATCAGTTTTCATGGAATTAAATCATGAAATCAGTAAATAAACTCACAAGATCCATCAATAATCAATAATTTATATTGAAACACACAAGATTAGGTCAACAATAATAAAAGGCAATAGATTGGCCTGAATGGATCAAATAGGTGGTGGCAGCAATATTTAACAGGCCCTATAATATTTATCTGTGCACTCTTAAATGCTACATTTAAGTAATGCAGAATGTTTTGAAAGCAGTACATGCTGTTCTTGGATCGGGAGTAGTGATGGAAGCTGGCATGAATCTAGGGGTTTTTCGACAGGTATCCTATCCCAGCTTTGGAGAGTAGATCATGTAGATAACAAGCAAGTGAGGTCATAAAAGCCTCGAATCTCCCTCGTCTCAGAATTACATCGGTAACATCAGCCTTCTAGAAACTGTCACATAAGGAAACTTCTCAAAAAATGAAGCTTGCTATGGATGTTTACAACAAAGGGTGGTAACTCTAAATCACACTTTGGGTGCTGATTGGCCACTACAGCACTCAATATTTTACGAGTGCCTCAGTCATTTGCTGCCAATGACTATCACTAGAAATAAACCCTACAACTATCTCAATGCCACATAACACTGTCACATAACACTGTCAATCACATAATACTCTGTTTATCACATAACACTGTATATCACCATGATTCACTTACAGTTTACTGTTAACTGCATGAAATTTCTCCATGATGTCCTGACACCGACAGCTGTCCGACTCTTCAGCACATCCATTACATGAGCCAAGATCTTCATCTTCCCCTTCTGCCAACAGAGCATGTCAAATCAGCAACCTAAAACCTTTATCCGAAAGATGGAAGAAGTAAAACCTACTGCCTTACCTTACAACTACCCTTGGCTTTACCCTGATAAATAACTTCAATAAGCACAATCAAGTGTACAGTATTCAACAACTTTTTAACATGTTTAACTCAAACAAATTCTAACTCTGATGCTGTTGCAAATATCTTGCCAACCCAAAATATATACTGGGATTACATATGGTAAATCAGGGGAGATCGAAAAATCATAAGCAAGTTTTTTCAGGAACAACAGAAGTTGTAGCATAGAAGTAATTTTCATTTGGAAATAACACAATGCCCACATACTCTCCCTGTATGTGCATCAAGTCTATACGTCATTAACATCTGCACCATCATTGCATTTTTACAACTAAAACAAAATCTTTCTGTGAGAGCTACAGGGGCTAACCAGCTTTATACATTGAAAAGCTTCATGGAGAAATTCTAAAAGGTTTGGCCCTGGAAATAACATCATTTGAACTTGTTGCCTTGGAAAAGCAAAATATAAAAGTTAAAAAAATTCAAAGGCATCAGTTCAACACTTGTCTGATGTGTTTATACAAAGTTTTTAAAAAATATAAGGAAAGGTTTATAACTTACGCTCTTAAAATGAATGCCATCTTCATTTGAACAAATGCAAAATAATTCTAAACAAGGCCCATAACTCTGTCATATTTTAATTGTCATTGGTTTTAAAACCTGACAACATATTCATCACTAATTTGAGATCTTCTAAATGTCATCCATATTGGTTTCCGAGAACTGGCAGTACTGTGCAACAACTATGTAAAATATGAATTATTGATGACAGTTTAACATATATATATCCCTTAATCATGATGATGTATGTAAAATGTCATCCTTCTCTGCATAGCAGTCGCAGAGAAATTCTGTCACATTTTGGGGTACACCATGTCCACAAACACAAGGCAAGGGACATAACTCTGTAAAATATTATTTTCCAATGCTAGGTTTCAAACTTGATCTATATATGTATCTGTTAATGATGTATGCAAAATGTCACCCTTGCACAAGTTGCATCCATTTGTCCCCATTGTGTATGTCATGCACCATGCCCAAGAGATTAACAATTGTTAACCAAGAACCATGACGAAATCTTTTATGATAGTGTTTTAACTCGATCATATTTATCCTTTAAAGGAAACAACACTCAAAATTTGAAAGTATTGAAATATTGATCAGATTATTCTTTGCGCATTCAAAATTTTGCTAATTATGGACTATAATCTCGATTGGTTTAACTTGTGTTCAGCGCAAGGCGACATCTATTGGACATGTCGAATAATTGAAGAATGAGAAGCTGTGTATCATAACAAAGGATATACAATAAAGAGCTGCAGCCAAAGGTAATTCAGGTTAACGAACAGGTCAATAAAAATGTGAAATTTGAGATAAATTATCACTAGATGATGATTTACCATTTAAGGTTTCCCAAAAGACTTGGCTCCAGTGACAATGGACGGACGGAGCCCAAAGAATAATACTGTGGTCCTAGTCATGAATACATTTGACCTTAGTGACTGACACAACAAACTCTGTACCATCTGATCATTGTTTGGTGTTTTACTGACAATGTGACTCGCGCAACATGACAAACATCACACGTTATACATGCCAAAGGAAAAATGTATGCAACATGACAAACTTCATACAGCTGTGGGAAAAACATAACTTTAAATCATAAAACAACAAACAAACCGCAGGAGTTACCTTCATCATCTGCACTTGTGTGATGAAAAACTTTAAATGCCTCAGAATAAAACTTCTCTACAACTGTCAAAAACGTTTTGGGAACAGTAAAGAAGATGACAGCTTTGTAGAAGGTGACCACTAGGGCTGATATTCCCTGTGTAGATTGTCCATCAGCCTCCATCTTGTCCTTCCGCATCACCTCCAGCCTTTGAAGGCTTGCCGAGTATGAGGATGTGATGCCATGGAGATATGTCACAGCTTTGTACAGCTGGCCACATGGCTTGCAGCCATCTGTTTCTGCAGGTATAAAGTGTCTCCAGAACTCTGGCCCCACTCTGTGTCGGAGGTCCTGCTGTAATGTTTCCAGGAACCATTCTTCTATGATGTGGTCCACACCCTCTTGCTTCATCACTTCAAGGGCATTCTGGAAGTCTGACTCAGGACTGGGGCGAGGGGATTCTACAAGTGCCTAAAGAACACAATCTGCAATTATTGTTGTTATACATAATTATTCCTCAGTGACTTCATCTGCACTAAAGGCATCATTTATATCATCGGCAACAATGCAGTTTACCGGGCACAGCCCAAGCTCTTCCATCCGCTCAATTACCATGCTATATAGTGCCACCACTGTCTCGCTATACCGTGCCTCTGGTGACTCTCGCTTCACGATCCAACGATCGGTCTCAGGGAAACTTAAACATCTTTACGATCCAACACCTGTTTCGTCTTAGGGAAACTTACATGTCTTTACGATCCAACACCCGTTTTCGGTCTTAAGGAAACTTAGACGTGTCTACGATCCAAAACCCCTTTTCGGTCCTTAGGGTAAGCTTGCTTTGGGGCAAGGATAAGCCAATAATTCTCACTTTTTCAAGCGTTAATCCGATTGGTCGGTCATGTTGACATAAACAATGGCGGGTGTTGTTTCAAGAAAAGGTAAATGGGAGAGCGGACCATGACGTCATACGCGTGCGCAATTCATTGTTTACTGAATTACGCATGCATGTTAATGGGGTGCTAATGACCCGTTAAACGAGCACTGACAACATGTGATAGCGCTCGTGGTCCAGTGGTAGAGCGTCGGCTAAATAACGCATTAAGTAACAAAGCCAGTGAGCCGGATCTGAAATAGTGCGCTCAGTAGAGTGCACCACTCCCATGTTATCTGCTATTAGTATCTGATGTTTTACTAAGGTGATTTTAGCCTGTACACACTGACAGACAGAAACAGAGCATCATCTGTATATCTAGTCAAAGTAATTGTTATTTACAGCGAATAAGTCTTTCGTGGTGTAGAATGTAAAGGTTATTAAAACTAGAAAATCGTATAATTACATCCGACATATTGTTACCATACATTTTCGTTTGTTGGCGTCAGGACTGCAGATATAACACCCCATGCCTTGTTCAAAACGTCTACATTTGCCGCCATGTTGAATACTCTTCCGCGGTAAGATTAAAAGTTAACTTTCAATGGGATTCGCGTAGCTGGAAATTAATAGAATACCTCTGATCGTAAACACGCTAAAACAGGGCCGCCCATAGTACAATCCATATTCATCAAATCAGTGGATAGGAAATTAATCATACAAATAAAACTTGGTCTGATATTTGACATAGATTAAGAAAAATCGTATTTCGGAGACAAATATGCTTTTTATATTTCCCAGTGTCATTTCCACTTCCGGACTTCAGCGTGGGAGGTACGAATTGCAGATGATCACAGGATTGATCAGACAGTAAATGGAAGATGGTAGCGACAGTATACATTTCTACCATAGTTTTTTGTTCTGATTTAATATATTGATCCATCAATGCACACGGTGATGCATTTAACACAATAAGCAACTCGACCAGCTGGTGATAACTGGTTCTCTGCCCTCAGCCTCAAAAACTTACACCACCCAGCCACCCGTTAAAGCATTTTTCCTGGTTCTAGGTGCTTAAATTATTAGTGAAATGTCAGGTGCGAATATGTGTTGTCATAAACAATGAACAGTTTAAATAACTACATTTTTATGTACACTATCCAATTGTTTGTCGAACATCGATAAAATGTAAATTCCTTCACAATTTCAGTCAGTCACTCTACACACAGACCTGGGAGACATGAAGCTCGAGCTGTTCATTGAGCAGTGCCCAAAGACTTGTGAAGTAGGTACAGTTATATGATTGTATTATCAGAACTGTTTTTCGAGGGTTCTAATGTCACACATTTATACTAATAGGCAGATGTAGTATGTGAATGTACCTCATAGGTTTCACAGACACAGAAAGGTCACTCCTAATTGTATAAAGAGGTTGTTTATGCATTTATTTTATCCTTACTTATCATCTGCTTATTCAGTTTCACGGAAATGCACTTTCCTGCATCTATCATGAACTAATTCAACTTAGAAATCTTATTTATTTTATTATTTACAGCTTTATTGTTCTTGTCTGTACTTAACATGACTTAACTAATAACTGATATAGAACCATGCTTTTGATTTGACTGTTTAACTTCTAGAACTTCCTCGCCCTCTGTGCCAGCAGCTATTATGATGGATGTATATTTCACAGAAACATCAAGGGTTTTATGTTGCAGACTGGCGATCCCACAGGTAATGAATGACCTCTGAGTAATAATTAATTCAGATCAAATATTTTGTAAATGTAATGATTCAATGTTCTGTGCATCACAGTATTGTGTCCTATGAACATGATGAAATTAGTGTTGTATTGGTTGGTCATGTATCAGTACATGAATACATGGTGTAGTGACCTCTATTACTTGATCTGATAGACCTACAATCAGTGAAAGTCCTCTCATCCATTCATTAACCTTCCTGCTTGGTTTAGAAACACAATACTACAATGTGCTACACTTTTTCCTCCACTATGATCAGGTACTGGAAAGGGAGGCACCAGCATTTGGGGGCAACACTATGAAGATGAACTCAGAGATGCATTGAAAGTGAGAACTCTTGTCTGTCTAAATTTGGTTTGAACCAAACATATTAGCACAAGGTTTCAAGTGTATGATCATGATGATTTCAACATGCAAAAACATGATAAATCCATAAAATCAAATTTGTCCATGTTTATTTTTAAGAAAACTCGCATCCCCTGTACAGCTGTTGTACATGTTATTGTGCTTGTAAATGTACCCACTGAGGCCCTGTTAAGGTGATATAAATATATGACCACACAATGCCATTTAGAAATGTGCATTTTTGTATTTTCATTTTACAGCATAACACAAGAGGCATTTTGTCATCAGCGAACAATGGTCCTGATACAAATGGATCACAGTTTTTCCTAACATACTCAAAACAACCTCATCTGGATATGAAATACACAGTCTTTGGAAGGTGAGGAAACTACCCAAGTGTTGCAGTTCCTTCACAACAGAGCAGAAAAGATCCCAAGCCCCACACTGCTTGTCTCCTTGAACTTGTGATTCCAGAACTAGATCATGTAGATAGGTCCCCAGCACTGCATGCTTGTCTCCTTGAACTTGTGATTCCAGAACTAGATAAGTCTCCAGCACTGCATGCTTGTCTCCTTGAACTTGTGATTCCAGAACTAAATAGGTCCCCAGCACTGCATGCTTGTCTCCTTGAACTTGTGATTCCAGAACTAGATAGGTCCCCAGCACTGCATGCTTGTCTCCTTGAACTTGTGATTCCAGAACTAGATAGGTCCCCAGCATGGCATGCTTGTCGCCTTGAACATGTGATTCCAGAACTAGATAGGTCTCCAGCACTGCATTCTTGTCGCCTTGAACTTGTGATTCCAGAACAAGATAGGTCCCCAGCACCGCATGCTTGTCGCCTTGAACATGTGATTCCAGAACTAGATAGGTCTCCAGCACTGCATGCTTGACTCCTTGAACTTGTGATTCCAGAACTAGATAGGTCCCCAGCACGGCATGCTTGTCGCCTTGAACATGTGATTCCAGAACTAGATAGGTCTCCAGCACTGCATTCTTGTCGCCTTGAACTTGTGATTCCAGAACAAGATAGGTCCCCAGCACCGCATGCTTGTCGCCTTGAACATGTGATTCCAGAACTAGATAGGTTTCCAGCACTGCATGCTTGTCGCCTTGAACATGTGATTCCAGAACTAGATAGGTCTCCAGCACTGCATGCTTGTCGCCTTGAACTTGTGATTCCAGAACTAGATAGGTCTCCAGCACTGCATGCTTGTCGCCTTGAACATGTGATTCCAGAACTAGATAGGTCTCCAGCACTGCATGCTTGTCGCCTTGAACATGTTATTCCAGAACTAGATAGGTCTCCAGCACTGCATGCTTGTCGCCTTGAACTTGTGATTCCAGAACTAGTTAGTTGTTACGAGTTACAAAAAGTAATGATTTGGATGCTTCTCCTCTTGTACGTCTAATGCAAAATACTTTCCTGTTTGAAAATGTTTTCTTTGCAATAGTGTTTAAATGAAGTGTTGTGTTTCAGAGTGATCGATGGCTTTGATACACTGGACGCCCTGGAGAAACTTCCGGTAAACGAGAAGACATTCAGGCCAACAAGTGACATCAAGATCCGAGATATCACTATTCACGCTAACCCTATGGCTGGATGACAACAAACAGTTGTGTCATTGGGATCAGTATCATGTCAGGGGGGTCTTGCTTCACAGCTGTTTTACGTTCAAGATTATGGCACTGATATAGCACTAGCTATCTGTGGCTGCTTGTACTATTTTAGACAAATGTCGCCTTTACAGTGCTAGCCTCTGAAATACCATGACCGTTTAACATAGATACCCCGCTCAGTACACAGTATTCTGACTATGACCCAATTAGTCCATGTTCTTTTTAAAGAGGGGCGGTCGGGTAGCCTAGGTGTTAAAGCGCTCACTTGTCACGCCCAGGTTCGATTCCCGATAAAGAAGAAAATAAAATATAATAAATATTGTTTTTTTTCACCTACTAATGAGGAATGTTTAACAAAAACAAGAAACCAAACATTCTGTCAAATCCCATGTTTGCAGAAATTCTTATACATTATGTAACTTCTATTTGAAAAACTAAACAATGCAGTATTAGTGGGTTTGCTTTTGATTTCCCTTTCCTATTTCAATGGAGTAGTTCATCTACAAAATGTTTTCTACATTCGATCATTGTTTCACTGATATGGACCACAAGTCATAGTAGGAGACATGTTTATGTGAAAGCCATAGCTCTTTCCCAGCTGAGAGTGTTATGGAGCAATGGAGCTTTTCTTACTCATGAGGGGGCACAGTTGTCTAAGGCGCCGAGATTCGCTGTGCAGAGTTGCATCCCTTGGGCACGCCAGAAACCTATGATTGTGGGTTCGAATCCCGGTTCGCCCTTATTATGTTTCCAGGTTTGTCAGCACTATACTTGTGCCCTTGGATTTTACCGAAGTGGTAAACGTCCAAGACCTGCATCACTCCGGGCTTTCCTCCCACATTAAGCTGACACGCCGCGATATAATTGGAATACTGTTAAAAGCGGCGTTAAACCCAACTGTCTCACTCACTCACTCTTACTCGTGATGTAGTGATCGGTCATAATCAGTGATTGGTTGGTTGCTCTGTCCATGTGCAGTGATTGGTTGTTAGTGAAGGCAGCATGTGGGAAGCTGGATTCATGGGGGTTAGATATCATGGGAACACTGTACATCATGTCATTGTATCAGTAACATGTAAATATATGTACATATATATGTGTGTGTACAAAATTGAAAATAAATCTTTAAACATCTCTAGAGTCGTTTTGTCTAGTCATTAGTATGGGTGTTTACCTTCCAGGATTTACCTGGGGCAGACTTGTGTTTGAAGCGTTCACTCATCATGCAAAAGACCCAAGTTTGATTCCCCACATAAGTATGATGTGTGAAGACTATTTGTGGTGTGCCCCACCATGATATTGCTGAAATATTGCTAAAAGTGGCGTAAAACCAAACTCACTCACTCACTCACTCACTCACTCACTCACTCACTCACTCACTCACTCACTCACTCACTCACTCACTCACTCACTCACTCACTCACTCACTCACTCACTCACTCACTCACTCCAGGATTTACCCACAGGAATGTAACGTAATATTTACTGAAAAATACATACCAATTTACAGTTGAGTTTTTCAATGAAGGCTATAAGATATAGATGTAATTTTACTGTAATTGTCACACCATAAAATGTCCACCTAGTCTAGTAATTAGGTTGGAAGGTTTTACAGGAAAGGTTACATTTTTTTCAGGGCAATATTTTTTATCCATGGTTTCATTATGAGTCTTGGTCTATCAGCTGCCGACTCCTGGTCCATGGTTTGAATTTATGAGTCTTGGTCTATCAGCTGCAGACCCCTGGTCCATTGTTTGAATTTATGAGTCTTGGTCTATCAGCTGCAGACCCCTGGTCCATGGTTTGAATTTATGAGTCTTGGTCTATCAGCTGCAGACCCCGGGTCCATTGTTTGAATTTGATGTCTTCATTGATGTTAAAACATGTCATTGATAGTCATTGAAAGTGTGTTTCTGGATTTCTTTGCTTGATGACTAAATAGTTCGGAGCAATTGTATGTCATCGAATACCAATTGCAAGGATCGATACTCATGATGTCAAGCACAGGATTGTCTGGTTCATACTCAATTATTTACATCGAAAACCCCTGCTACTGATAGACCAAGGGTCGTGACATCATGTACCAATTGCGTCGACTGATACTCATGATGTCAAGCACTGGATTGTCTGATCCAGGCTAGACTGTCCACAGATCGCTGTAGCATAGCTGGAATATTGCCTAGTTCAGCGTTAAATAATAAAACAATCAAAATTTTGCTTAAACCCCAAATGGACGTAGTCTGTGGGTTGTTGTATTGTCCAAGTGTTACCACGTCAGCTCTTTACACATTGGATAATAATAGCTTTATTATTTGTATCAATACTTTGTTACCCCTCCTGTAAACAGACTGATATATTTACACAGGGTGGGCTCACTGAACAAAGTCAGGATAATTGGGATCTCAGTGAGATTAACTGATTAAGAGGGGAGGATATTATTCTGTTTTGAAAACAGCCCAGTGTGTCTGGTTTTTGCTGATGAATGACTGACTTGGATAACACTATGCCAGTGTTACAATAAAGGTGTCGATTGGAGATCTGTTATTATCCATAAAAGTTTTATATATTCATAGTCTTCAAACCAAAGCCTCCATGTGATGACTTATTGCATAAACATTAGGGCATATTAAAAAAAACAATCCGTGTAACTACATGACATCCCGTCTCATACAGAATGTTGTTCCCGTGAAGATCTGGGTTAGAATTGGTCAACCCTTGCATGTCGTAAGAGGTGGTCCGCATTGACTTGTTTAATGCATGTCATTGTACCCCAGTTGTGTTGATTGATGTTCATGATGTCAATCACTGTACCGTATGGTCCATACTCAATTATAGCTGGAACATTGCGACAGTTACGAGTGAGTGAGTGAGTTGGGTTTAACACCGCTTTTATCAATATTCCAGTTATATCGCGGCGTGTCAGCTTATTGTGGGAGGAAATCCCGAAGTGATGCAGGTCTCAGACGTTTACCACTTCGGTGAAACCCACGAGCATGGGTATGGTGCTGACAAACCTAGAAACATAATCGGGGCGAACCGGGATTCGAAACCCACAATCATAGGTTTCTGGCGTGCCAAGGGATGCAACTCTGCACAGCGAATCGCGCGCCTTAGACGACTGGCCCACCCGTGCCCCCGTGCGTTACGAAGAGCGTCCATGGGTGATATGCCATAATTACCATTGCCCCTCAGACTCGGTTGTAAGCAGACGCATATTGTTTTCTTGGAACCAAACGCTCCAACACGCTTTAGTAAACACATTTAATCCTTAAGGTAGCAACAACATTGATGATGCGACGTTTGCACAGTGCTGAACGTGTCATAGGCATGTTGCACACGTCAGAATATTGTTGCCCAAACGCTGCATGTTTCTCAATCTGTCATCAACAGATTGTGGGTCCGATACCTACAAACACATAACGCCGATGGTCGACGCCGCTCTGGACGCCTAAGGATAACAACTCCCGCCTAGGACAGATTTGTCACAACTATGTTATTAAGAAATTGGTTGCAAACTGCTACTCAGAAGAAGGACCAGTTGCAACAGGCAACTGGTGTCAGGGAACATGCCTGGAGAGAACATGATGCGACATCGTCTGTACAGATGGCATTTGCTTGTATGACATCCACGTGTCATCCCACAACTTACTGCACGTCATTTGAATCAGAGACATCGGTGGTGTGGGGAAAGTGTAATATATTCCGTGGTGGTTCTATTATGACCTTGTACGCCATTATCTATTGCGAGGACAGTTAAATGTTGCTGTTGGTAATCTAAACGCACGAGGCTACACAGATTATATATTAGAACTGAAACACACTCGTTCATGTTTAGCCATTGTATTTTCAAAATGATACTCCATCTCAAAGTGCTTTACCGATCGTGAATCCATATGGAACAAGCATGAAATACTCAGATCCCCCGCCAATATGACATGCCCGGTTGTGTGCACTGCATTAGCCCCTGTGAAATATGTTCGAACCAATCCCAACCTATCAAAAGGCACCAGTTCACCACAAACCTATCTATGTACCAAGTTTGGTGAAGAAATATGGTACGGTTTCAAGATCTCCTCCGGAAACGAGGACTACCGCCATTTTCAGTCTAAATCAAAGTCGTTGACATGGAAACTCGAAAAATGGAAGTATGGAAGGACGGACGGACGGCACCCATTCCGATACAAAAGAAGGTGCCCATACGATTCTCTTGCATGTAATTTATTGGGGCCGTTCCTTTGAATTGAGGATATGTGGTATATTATCATGCACCAGTCAATGTGACAAGGGTGTATTTCAGTTGAATTGGGAATGCCGAGGACCTCTTCCGGTTGCTGTATAGCCTCTGGTATTGACTTTGGCTCGATCACTTTGCGAAATAGGACATCTATGAGTTAGCATCCAAAACCTTTTGACACCACTAATGTATCGAAAGCTCTCATCATCGTACTTTGGCTGCAACTTTCAATTCAGAAAAGCTCAATTTGCCACATGACGTGTTTGGGTAAATTATGCTGCACTCAAACCGGCGGCTGAAAATATAATTAAAACGTCCGATGGACATGGGTTTTTTTGTATCCAGAAACAAAACATAATCCTCACTATGTAATCATGTAATTCCACAGCATGTCAATGTATATGTAATATTGCACTCCGCGGTGAACGCATAAGACTTTCAATGCAATGCTCTGAAAGAAAACATTTTACAATAGTGATTTGGTTTTATTATATTTTATTACATTTCCGATCATATTTTACATTTCAATGCCATACATAAGTGTGCGTAAAGTAGTTGTTACATTTATCATAATAATTATACATCATCGTTTGTAGAGGGTTTCTAATTTATAAATGTAAAAAAGACTAGATGGCATGGAAACTTGCATAATTACAATTTGAAAATGAAATCAAAAATTTAATTTTATATCAAAGTGTTTCTTTTTTTATTATTAAAAAAAAACATTTTTACTATTTTTCTACTAATTGTGTAAAGCATAGATTTTGTTACCCAAATTAATGCATTGAGTGAATTGTTATGCTTCTTTTTGCATCCAAACAATATGTGTCCATTACTAAAATTAACTCTGCCTTCTTCGTCAGCGAGCGTGGTCATCCGACCCCGTTAGTCGCATCTTTCGATAAGCAAAGACGCCTCTTATGACAAACATGGTTTGCTGAAAACCTATGCTAAACCGGATCTTCACCGGTTGGGGTTTTACTGACAAACTTAGAATCAGAGCGACCGGGATACAAAACGTCAATGCCAGAAAATAACAAGTCTTGATTATCCACCGAATCTGATTCCAAAATAGAGATGAAATGGCAAAGCAAATGGCAACATTTTCATTTTTCTATGAGGAATTGTTAGCGACCAGTATCCGATCAAGCTTAGTCGTCTCTTAAGTTTTGCAGCAGATTGCTGTGGAATATATCTAGGGGCATCCTTGCTTATGTTGTGTTTCTCAACTCACACGCACGCACGCACGCACGCACGCACGCACGCACGCACGCACGCACGCACGCACGTACACGATCTGAATTTGTATGCCGCTGTGTGAAAAAAAGTATAAATTTTCACAATGGGTTGAAGGAAGGTCGGGTAGCCTTGTGGTTAAAGCGACCCGGGTTCGATGCGTTCTTAAAGCGAACTGTTGAAACTTTGAATGTAATCAACTCTTTGCTACTCATCTTTTGGTGTTGCGATATAGGATTCGCTTCTACCACAGTTCACATTTTAATGCGGGGAGCTGTGTTGAAGTTTGTTGAAAATCTGCGACAATGGCAATGAAACGGGCCTCTGTTTTATGTGAAGTTGGGGGTTGGTTCGGCCTTGGTCGTTAAAGTAGACATAAGTATCTTTTGAAAATCCCCTGACTACTACTGTCGGTGATTCAGCGATAAGAGAGTTTAAGTAACTTTGTACTACAACAAGCTTGACTCCAACCAACAGCCTGTTCAACCTATTCACTTGCAATGAGCCAAGTCGGTAACATCTACAGTGATGCCATCTTTTCGTACGTTAACTTTGTCATTGCACGGCGCATGGCGCCGTGCTTTTATTTGTTTTTGGTTTGAGAAAGTATTTTGAGTTATAGTTGGAAAGATGTAAACAAACTTTTAAAAGAAACCGATCTTTATCGCGCACATGTGAAATAATATGTGTATATGCAAAATACATAAATGCTTATGAAAATATTTTATAAACATTCTTAACTGTAAATTATTACACTAAACAGGTTTGTTATTCGGTCACACTATTCGAAGGGACCAAACTCGATGATATGAGTAATTGTTAGATAGATGTAAACACAGTTTTAAAAGAAACCATATCTTTGTCTCATACATGTATCATGCTATGCGTACGTACGAATTGCAAAATCCATTCTGAAATTAGTATTTTTAAAATTCCTAACTGAAAAGTATTAAACTAAACACGTTTGCGATGGTCTGGCTCAGTGATCTAAGGTAGGGAAACCTCTGTCACGGGGACAGGCCGCAAATGTTGACCCAGAGAGATATGAGCACTTTTGTACAACGTGAATAATTGACGTACCAGTATACATAAACATACAGTACGCTAAGCATTGGGGAGGTAACTCTCATAGAGAAGTATGATTCATGGTTGTATACAACATTGTGGGTTTCAATTTGAACAATATCAGCAGGTCTCCACTATCTAGTTCATTGCAAGATAATATTACAACAATGTTACTTTTACTTTGAAAAGATTATTTTTGAATAAAATATTGATATCTTTACCACTGTAAAATTTTGCTTATATTTCGTATTCATTGTCATAGCCTTGAATGGGTATTCTGAAATAAGAACCCTTTTTTTTCCTTCTGTTTTTTTTCCGACCGACCGCCACCTCTGGGAAAACCTTGGGGTTGACTAACACTCGAATACGTTTGGAGATCCTTACTGCTACTAACTACATGGCTTTAGATAAATCCTCAAATATACGTCACGTCGTCTGCACATTACTTGACATCACAAAATATATGTTGAGACATCAAATCTAATTTGAATTGGGTTATGTAAAAATGTTTGTTAGGTAAATCGGTAACTAAACCTCAATGATATTTACTTAGGCATAATGATATTCTGAAAGATTCATCCTATTTGAAACAAGGCATCAGACGCTTAGGATATTAACGGTAGGTGAGTTGGGTTTAACGCCGCTTTTAACAGTATTCCAGTTACATTACGGCGTGTCAGCTTAATGTGGGAGGAAAGGCCGAAGTGATGCAGGTCTCAGACGTTTACCCCTTTGGTGAAACCCACGAGCACGGGTATGGTGCTGACAAACCTAGAAACATAATTGGGGCGAACCGAGATTCGAATCCACAATCGTAGGTTTCTGGCGTCCCCAAGGGACTCAACTCTGCACAGCGAATTGCGGCGCCTCAGACGACTGGGGTACCAGTGCCCCACCATTCTGTTTGTGTGACATGAAATAAGACTAGACAGAAGTAAACTGGAGGCGCTCACATAAACGTCGTTGAACGATTACCCCGCTAGCGTGGTGTGTTGTGAAGGCGGCAAACCAAGCCCCGCCTTTTATGCGGTCAATGGTCTCAGGGAGATAATCGTGTTATTCTATGCTAATGATAAATAAGAGTAAGGTCCCTTGTATGAGCTCCATACAGTGTGTTAACTCCCTACATCGTGTGGAATGTTCCGAGTTCCATTTAATTAAAACATATTTAATATCTAGATCAAAACATGTGTAGAACGTTTTTCCCTTCTTCGTAAATTTTCAGCATAGTTTCCGGTTCCGTTTTGACCCAGACTGCATGCATGTCAAAAGATATATATTTGTTTTAAAATTAAAGTGATTTTAGAACTGACTCGAGTGTGAGTATGTTTTTACGCCGGTTTCAGCGATGTTCCAGCAATATCACGGCGTGGGACACCAGAAATGGGCTTCACACATTGAATCCGATTTTTGCTCTGATGATCATTTTAGTTTGGTACCAAACTGGTACATATCTACCACCTGCATCACTTTAGACTTTGATGTTGAATAAGGGCAGAATAACATAGTTATTCGATGGGGATGTATTTGATAGGGGTATCATAGTTTTGTTTTGGATTTTAAGTTCGCAGTTAAGTTCGGCGACTGTTTTCATCCCAGTAACGTTTGAATAATGTTTGTAATATTTTGGTCAAATCCAATTTTTGAAGTGTATACTTTCGTTTCCCCGGCAGTTTATTATTATGGAAGGATGGTCAATAGTCCGTTTCAGACTTAGTCACTTTTCACTGTAAACAATGACACGTCACATTGTTTAATGTTTTTAACGTACCAGGGAGCCGTTGTACAAAGCGTTTTAGCACTAAGGTGACTGTAACTCCCATACCTTAACATAGACTTACGACAGTAATAGCGCCAAGGTTGTTTTGTACAACGGCACCCAGGAAACACGTGTAGCTTCATCAACACACATATCAAGCTGCATTTCACTGTAACATTTGTTCACCAACATCCTTAAACTCGCCTCTTATTTAAGACGTTATCGTATCCCGGCTAACTCTCTCTGTGTAGCACCTTTGAAGAGATCTTAGCGCTACGACTATTGTAAGCCTATGTTAAAGCATGGGAGTTACGATCATCTTAGCGCTAAGATCGCTTTGTGCAAGTGAGATCCGTGTTAGAATTGATCTTCAGCAAACCATGCTTTTCTTCCCGTGAAGATCCGGGTTAGAATTGGTTTCAGCAACCCTTGTGGTAAGAGACGACTAACGGGATCGGGTGGTCAGACTTGCTGACTCGGTTGATGCATGTCATTGTACCCCAATTGCGTGGATCGATGCTCATGATGTCAATCACTGGATTGTCTGGTCCAGACTCGATTATTTACAGACCGCCGTCATATAGCTGGAATATTGCTGAGTGCGACGTTAAACAACAAATAAACAAGCATACTCCATGGTCGCTAACTAACACAAACAGCTTTTCAAATTATATTTCACAGATATACCTCCACCTGTACGCACAGTCGATATCATTCCATTTATACGACATGTCGCTGTGAATTTGAACGCAGTTTCCATCATCATTAGGTTCGTTGGGTCCCCATCTTGGATTTGACACAGAGGTGCTGTCATACCAGGTCCAGTCGCCGTTTTTCTTGAAATTACTCAGTCCGATGGAGTATGCGATACGTCCTTCGACTGGAAATGTATCCCACATGTGATCAACATACACTTCGCTATCAACCAGGTGGAAACAGAAAACAAAGACACATATTTTTCGTTGCGTCCCTAGACCGCCTCCGTGGTCTCGTGGTAGAGCGTCCGCCCGGAGAGCGGAAGGTCCGGGGTTCGATCCCCGACCGCGTCATACCAAAAGACGTTAAAAGATGGTTCTTGTTGTTAACCTGTCTGGCGCTCCGCATTAAGGGGCTAAAACAAGGACTTATCGGCTCGGAGTCAGTATACTGTGTCTAAGTGGGGTATTCATGTTAAACTGCGGCATGGTATCTCAGTGAGCCAGCACTATAAATCGGCATCAGTCCGGACTAGTACAAGCAGTCACACAAACACACACACGTACATGCACGTCGCTATATAAGTGCAATAATCTTGGACGCGACGTTAAACCCCATTTCACCTCACCTCACCTCGTTGCGTCCCTGTGTGTCAGGATCCGCTGTCTAAGGTTCGAATATCACCTCCGCACTGATTACCAACTAGTTTTTCAGCACCACACCCTGCGCACGCCAGAAACCTATGATTGTGGGTTCGAATTCCGGCACCCAGGGCCACGTAGTACAAAACAACCATAGCGCTAAGACTGTCGTAAGTCTATGCTAAGGTATGGGAGTTACGATCACCTTAGCGCTAAGAT
Organism: Haliotis cracherodii; assembly: GCF_022045235.1. Classification (NCBI taxonomy): domain Eukaryota; kingdom Metazoa; phylum Mollusca; class Gastropoda; order Lepetellida; family Haliotidae; genus Haliotis; species Haliotis cracherodii. The sequence continues at coordinate 6,375,246 of NW_027266268.1, forward strand.
CGGTTTGTACAGCGGCACCCAGTTCGCCACCTTCATTACTGTGAGGCACAGCATCATTGGTTTTATACACGACTTGAGGCCTGAAAGAGGGCTTGGTTGAGAGGACCAAAGATTAACACTGCATCTCACGTCTGAAGATCAGTGAATTTAGAAGACAAGTCCCGAACGGTAGGAAGAACAAGAGTTACCTGTAAGAAGGGATGTACAATATATGGCTAAGTTAAAAACAGTCAGTGGGATCTTAACACTGAACACAAGGAAAAGACACACGACTCTTTAATCCCAGGTCACTATGTCAAAATGTGCTTACCATTTTCCAGTTTGCGTGCTTCTTTTACAATGAAGTCATTTTTGGCTGGAGTGTCAAGCTTTATCAAATGACCATTGTCTGCGTTGCAGTTGATTTCGGCAGCATGCCAAGTTATCCATTTGCGAGTTTCAAATCTGTAACATAACTGAGCGTCCTTGTTCCAGACATAGTTCTTCTCTGTCGGACAATGACCTAGGAACAGATAAAGATAATAATACATCCCCTATGTTACATGCCCTGTTTCAGATTCCTGGACGTCGTATCTAGACTTAGGACTTAGATAAAATGGTAGGTCCCACTTTAAAATGAGTGAGTTGGATTTTAGCATTTGATAATGTATGAGTGATTTCATCACGTAACCCGCGAAGATCAGTCTAAATCACACTTATACAATTGTTATAGTGCAAACCATTTCAATACTTTTATTTAAGACTTCATTTATCTTAAATACCTAATTGGTTAAATATGTTTTCAAGTGCACCGACATTCCATGCCCTTTGTTTAATATATTCAGAAAATCCCTCTTATCATAATCCACCTCCGGGCAGGAGAATCTGCAGCACTATCTATAAATGTCAATGAACACCTCCTTGCATTGCTGGATGACCTTGCATCGCCGACAATGACCTTGCCCCACGTTATGTAAATACCTCTCTCTACAAAACCCGACTGACAGGGTCAGCCAGAAGATTGACTCGTGTAAGTTACAGAACGGGAACATTGGTCACTCGGTCCCGGTGTGCGTTGTGTCACGTTATTATGAAGATGTGTCTTGTTTCACACAAGATTCGGCAAGCAGATGTGTGACAAGGATTGAGAACTGCCAGTCGACATCAAACAGTGGATGACATTTCACTGGTTAAAATTCAGTCACGACAAAACATAATTCACCTTGATCGGATCCAAGAACCAACTAAAGCATTGTACAGGGTTTCGTCATCATGATATCGACAATAACATCATCTACCAGTCAGATAGAGTAATGAACTTGGGTGTGGTTCTCGACCAACAACTTGCCATGAACCATCATGTAACACGAGTGTGTCAGACAGCAAATTATCACCTCAGAAATATCGGAAAGCTTAGACCTTACCTCACAAGACCTTCAACTGTAAAACTAGTTCTCTCTCTAGTAATGACCAGAATGGCTTATTGCAACAGCCTCCTTGAGAATGATCCCAAAGAGCAGACTCCATAAGCTCCAGATTTCGGAAGCAAGAATCGGTTGCAGAACAGCTAGAATCAGTCACATCACTCCCACCCTGAGAGAACTCCATTGGCTCCCCGTGGCAGCTCGCACTGAATGCAAGATATTTTTCAGTGCATACAAATGTTTCAAAAACATTGCCCCAAAATATCTCACTGAACTTTTACCACTCTACTCTCCACAGAGAACTCTCCGATCTTAACAACATAAACTATTTCCTATCCCGAAAATCAGAACATCCACGTTTGCCGAAAGAACCCGCGGCGATTCTATCGAACTCTCTTCCAGATATTGTGAAATTATCTCCTTCCATCCCACCGCCAACCCACCTTCATAACAAACACTACCAATGCTAAGCGCACTGAACACATGGTTTTGTGCCCTTTAAGCGCTTTACAGTGAGTGAGTGAGTGAGTGAATATGGTTTTACGCTGATTTTAGCAATATTCCAGCAATATCACGGCGGGGGACACCAGAAATGGGCTTCACACATTGTACCCATGTCGGGAATCGAACCCGGGTCTTCGGCGTGACGAGCGAACGCTTTAACCACTAGACTACCCGACCGCCCCTAAGCGCTGTACAAATACTAGTAGTAGTAGTAGTAGTAGTAGTAGTAGTAGTAGTAGTAGTAGTAATAGTAGTAGTAGCAGTAGTGAGTGACTCAGAGTGAATGAGTTTGGTACTGTTTTGTCAACCGGAAGTGTACGATTATGGCATTGTCCACATCGAGACACGACAATGCACTAGTTTGAATTATATATACGTTCAATTATTAACATGAAACGTTTGCTTGCCTCTGCCTCTGCCTCTTCCTCTTCCTCTTCCCCCTCCTCTTCCTCTACCTTTCCCCATTCCTGCTCTCATGTAGATGTATGCAGTCCGTCTTGTGAGCACCTTTTTGGTGGCAGAGAAAAGTCTACAACCCCCGCGTATTGGGTCATATATAAACTTTCCACACGTCATATCCTGTGTACATTTTCCCCCACACTGTATGACATCCATCGACAAGCCAAGACCCTTCCCTTTCTTGCGATGAAATCGTCCTTGGATAATGTCTTGATTGGGAAGCGACTTCCTACCAAAATAGAACTACGGCACTGTAGCTTACCTGGATATGAAGGCAACAATTTAATATGTCTTCACAAAAGATGGTTGCAGCACTGATATTTTTATATTGAACACTACAGTGTTGACAAATATGATACAAGAATTATAATGTCCCCAAAGACTTTACAACTCATGTTACTGCGGCTTCCTACAATAAAAACATACGGTACTGTAGCTTACCTGGATAAGTATTCAACAACATATAATGTCACCATACCGAACATAATTCTCATTAGCATACATAAGTCAAAGGTCTGATAAGGAGGTCATATAAACGGACCTGTATTCTCTCCAACACAAATGAGAACAAGAAACACCCAATTTGAACCGGTTACAGTAAAAATCAAAATCTAATAACCTCTCTAAATAATTCTGTCAAATCAGGGGGCACGGGTGGCCCAGTCGTCTAAGGCGCCGCGATTCGCTGTGCAGAGTTGCGTCCCTTGGGCACGCCAGAAACCTATGATTGTGGGTTCGAATCCCGGTTCGCCCTTATTATGTTTCTAGGTTTGTCAGCACCATACCCGTGCTCGTGGGTTTCAGCGAAATGGTAAACGTCTGAGACCTGCATCACTTCGGGCTTTCCTCCCACATTAAGCTGACACGCCGTGATATGACTGGAATAATGTTAAAAGCGGCGTTAAACCCAACTCACTCACTCACTCACTCGTAAGTGTAGGCCACTGGCCTATTGCTACTTTTGTATTACGATGGACGTGATGTACACAGCTATTATTGTTCTGACAATAACGTACTACGAAGTACTACATCGCTTGATAGATATAGATAGCCGGACGTTTAATTAATTTACAATCAGTTGTAGACATAATGATATGAAATGTTTGTTTGGTCGGATATTCACAATATTTCTGTGGTATGTGATCCACCCGTAACTCGTTAAAACCGGAGCAAACAAACAAAAAATGATACTCGTCCTCCACATACCCAGCATTACAAACACAACATAGTCTTCTGTCACGTGGGATATTAGCGTATCTCCCAGTTTCAACATATAGCTGATGCGAAAAACATCTAAACCGAGCAAGCGCCACTCTCAAGTTATCGACGGTCACACAGCTAAGATACAACTCTATACCAAACAATACCTTGAAAAGAGAATAAGAGAAAGATTAACTACCCTTTTCCAGAAGACTATGCCAATCCTGTTCATAACTACATTTCAGACGCAACATAAATTCTGACCAAAACGAATGAGGATGACATATACACTGGTTTTCTCATACAGAGCCAAAACCCGAACTGAACAATATAGATTTACAGTTTGAGACCCAATTAATTTTACCATTACTTTCTGCCTGAAGCATCATATAATAACATTTCTTTAGAAAGCTACAATCGTACATAATCAATAACCTTATCCAATAACCAATAACTCTTTTGTATGCATAAAGATATAATGGATACCGCCCACATTCACCTCTAACCATGCTGTTGGGTGTTGACAATTTGACTCCTAGAAAGCGCTTGCATGTCAATGTATGTATGGTTTCTCTTTCATCATTCTGGTGTAGACCCCAGACTTCGGAACCATAGAGCAAAATTGGGACTATTTTGAAATATTTTAAAATGTAGGTCATGTCGAAAAGAATGGTATTTTATCAATGACTTTAACATTCCAAACATTGGTTTTTTCCCCTTGTAAACCAGCATTAGAGAAATGACTTGACCAGGACAGACTTTTCGTAAAAGTAACGTCCAAATATGAATAGGAAGATACACACTCCAACTTTAGACCTTTATAGTACCAACTCTCTTTTCTTGACAACACTCCACCTTTCTTGAAAACAACCACCTCGGTTTTATCCAAATTGACGACTAAATCATAATCATTACAATACTTTTCTAGAACATCAATACGCTTCTGAAGTCCACCTATAGTATCTGCGATTAGAATAATATCGTATGCAAATAATAACAGGACTATCTCTGTAATATCAGGATGAAGTTGTATTCCTGGTCCAGAATTCTGTTCAACTTCAGCAGCTGGTTCGTTAATGAACAACGAGAATAAAAGGGGGCTTAACACACAACCCTGACGTACTCCTCTTGGACACTGAAGCATTTCCGAAAATGAATGTTTAAATTTAACACTAGCCTTAACAGCTGTATAAATAGACTGTATAGCTTTTATCAGTTTGTCAGAAACACCTTTACTGACCATAATTTCATCCGGTTTACACTGTCAAAGGCTTTTGCAAAATCGACAAACAATCCATATACCCTACCCTTACGCTTACTGATATATCTCTAGATAATATACATTGTAATAGATATTATCTATGGTGGAGTAATCATGAAGGAAACCAGCCTGGGACTCTGCAATTTTACCATAGACCTCACACCAAGACGTGAACCTTCTGTTCAAAATAGAAACATACAACTTACTCAGCGCACTAAGGACTGATATACATACCCCTACAGTTGGATGGGGAATGGATGTCTCCTCGCTTATGTATGCGAACAATACTTCCCAAAGACCAAGATTAAGGAAAGTATGCATTATCAAACAACTTATTAAACATCACTGTAAGATACGGGACAAAAAATACCATTCGCATATTTAAATAGTGGTAAACTGAAATGGCGAGATAAGTGAAAGTATTTCATTGATTTCTTTTTTCTATACAACATATTCCTGCAGGGAACTGTGATGTGATATGGACATGTGATTGAGGACCGTACATTTCCGAAAAACAGGATGTCATCTTTGTTTCTATTCTTAAGTGAGAATATACGTTTTAGTGCTGAGTGCACTGCTTTTGTAAATCAAATATAGATAGTTACGCGATAAATTGCAAAGAACAATGAAGACCGAAGCGTGGTTTACTTCACGATAAAACATTGTTCTATTATGACGTCATTTAGGAGGTAAACCTACTGTGTTTTGAAATTTGATGTAGTCCCACTGTAGAATAGATACCTCTTTATTATAATTTGGAACCTCGAGCTAAAGCGCTCGGTTCAATGGTCAATGCACTTGGGATACGATGACATGCATCAACCAAGTCAGCGAGCCTGACCACTCGATCCCGATCCCGTTAGTCGCCTCTTACGACAAGCATAGATCGATGCTCATGATTTCAATCACTGGACTGTCTGGTCCAGACGCGATTATTTACAGACCTCCGTCATACAGTTGGGATATTGCTGAGTCCTGCGTTAACCAACCAACCAACCAACCAGCCATCCAACGGCACGTATTGTCAATAAATTCAACTTAAATGCTAAAGCTCGGCGTCGGAAATGTCGGACAAATCCATTTTATGAACAGGTGGGTTAAGTTTGGTATTTCCCGCATATGAACACAATCCTCACGTCAGTTATCTGTACCTTTTCTCCGAATACCGATTAGTCATATCTCTCCCACTTTCAGGCGATATAGCATCAGAGCTACCGGAACGTTTTTAAGCTCCCGTAAGCCCAACAGACAATGCACAGAAAGTTGTGACTATACATGTCGTCCACAAATGGGTTAGTGTTTTGTTTGTTGTTTAACGACGCACTCAGCAGTATTCCAGTTATATGACGGCGGTCTGTAAATAATCGAGTGGACCAGACAATCCTGTAATTGACACCATGAGCATCGATCCACGCAATTGGGATACGATGACATGCATCAACCAAGTCAGCGAGCCTGGCCAACCGATCCCGTCAGTCGCCACTTCAATACCAAAGTAATTTTTGTAAACCAAAGGGTTTTCACCTTTTCGTATATTTTCATTGTGCCATTTTGGTAAAACTAGTATGTCTTTAATTTCTTTGACATTAGTAACTTTCTTTGTCGTAGGATATCCCATGCTCGAAGTACGTCTTTCCAGAAGAACAACTATCATTCCAGAAGCATCTGTTAATCCTGGGGAACCAGAACGTTTTGGGGATTTTCTTTTTTTTCAGGGCACTTAAAAAACTACATTATAAGTCAGTTTGCCTTCAATGTTTTCACTTAATTGGGTAGCTGAAATCCTTAGAATAAAGTTAAAATATTCCATTTCTTGGTTAAGCGTTTACTGTAATGGCTTTTTATGAAACGTTTTTGTTTCATTGGTTCGATAGCTTTTGGAGTTATAATTTCTTAATGCTCATGTTCTAACATTCCAGTAGATTTGTTTAGAAAGTTTTGTTTTCCAAGCAATAGAAAGTATCATGTTGGCTTTTCTCTTTTTTTTCAGGCCAGTTTGCTCTAGTATGCAAGAGTATGCCTTCCTTTTCTAATTGTGTATTATCTCAGCTTTAATATCTTGATTATCCGAAGTATCGATAACGATTTCCATATAACTGATATGGTTAATGAGATATTTTTCTCTTTTATTTTCTCTTTCAATTTTCGCATTAGATGAATATTTGATAGTATAAGCCTCTTATCAGAAGAACTGTCCCAAGAATTAGCTGATCATCAATATTTAAGATTGGTCTTTATTCTTCGTCTAAATTTACTAAATTCTTATTTGTATTGATCTAAAGTCTTTGATGTGATTATTTCTTCTATTACATTAAGATATCATCGTGAAGAGTAGAATTTTTGAACTTCCAGATTATTTTGCCATTTTTTAAGTCATCTAATTTGATACAATAAAATTATTCGTTTCGTAGAATCTTTGGAATGGTTCTTTAGCCAACCTTAATATGCTTCTGATATAAATAATTGACGTTGCCAGTTTTCTATGAAAATGTATGGCGGCCATCTTACATTTCAAAATGGCCGCCATTTTCAGTATTTCATCTTCCATGTTTACTGACTGTTTCTCAGAATTTTACTTCTTTTCATCTTCTTACATATCAAATTAAAGCCATTTCTACAAGCGTACCAGCAATGTAATTATGATTAGAACTTAATTAACGATTTTGTTTGTAAAAGTAATCTGTGGCTGGGTAATTTTGAGTACAAATAAATTGGTTCAACGAAGACAGGGGTAAGAAAATAATTTGAAACCACATGACCACTACAATTTTTAAAAAGTAAATTTGTGCCGAAACAGACAACCCAAGTAGGTGTAACCTATAGCTTATTTGGGGGTGAGTGAGTGAGTATGGATTTACGTCATTTTTACCAATATTCCACCAATATCACGTCTGGGTACACCTGAAATGGGCTTCACACATTGTACACATGTCGGAAATCGAACCCGGTTTTCGGTGTGACGAGCGAACGTTTTTACCACTAGGCTACCTATGCCTCCCTGGATGTTCTACTTCTGTTGCATTAGATCTCTAATGTAACATCTAATTAAAGGTTGATAATTAGTATGTGGGATCAGAAGTAGTGTCACAGCTTGTTGTATGCTGCAGCATTAGCCATTGTGTTACCAATGATTGCAACATGGCTGAGTATCGCATTGGCCATTAGCAAGATTGTTAATTCAAAAAGATTCAAGTAAAAGCGCATGTGTACATGATATATACTTTTATTGTCACGTTATAAAATTTGCAGGAAATTATAAATGCCTCATAAATATTCACCAATCCTTATTTCAAGTGTTTTGGTTGAATATTTACGATATACGAAAATACAAGTACCCTTTCATGATGCTAGCAGACGTTCGAACATTAAACATGGCGCGCTTCGCCCGACCTCGACATAACTTATTGCTATTTTAATATCAACAAACTTTACACTGACTTCATATATATGCCTTGGCGAAAGTGGACGATCTTCTCAATCGAAGATTGTTTCATTTGTCATTTTCCGTTTAATATGACGAGAGAAAAGCGAAAATAAAGACCTTAAAATCTGACAGCAATATTTCTGTTTGTGCAAAGGTCACCGGATGTGATGTCACAGACAGGGGTGGTCTGCTGAAACTCTTTCGGTACAAAACAATTACAGTCAATTTTGAAATATTTCGCCTGTATTATACAGAATAAACACAAATCACTACATATTATCAGTAATCACCACTAATATGAAATTACAAAGTGATTTTCACGATATAATTGGCGTATTTTTTAATCCGTTTGACCTTGCATGCTCCCGTGACCCGGAAACGGAAGAAGATGAATCAACACGCCACATGCAAGTTTCTCGGTATCTTTTATTTGAACTTTTGTTGATATATAAGGATCACCATTCCATGTTACGTTGAATATAAAGTGATATGATTCATGTATCTGCGATGTACATGCTGATGATTTTGTTTTCACTATAACAATTATGTGTGTGAAGCAATACGTCTATAGAAATCGTCGATCGGCAACGATCCCACCCCACAACAGGTGCGCGAAAATAGGCGTGACAAAACGTGTTTCACAATAGCATTCATGCGATGCCGAATATGATAGGATATACGCAGGTGCGTGATGTATATCTCAATAATATACAATATACATATTATCAGTGTTAGTTTCTAATTAAATGTGTGATAGTTAAAGAATTTTCCCTTGTATAATACATTTATCGATTCTAGCATGATTTTACAACAATTCACGGATCATCTTAAAATATATTCCATCAATATAGAGACCGCCATGATTGCGTATTGATGATAGATTGTTAATTTTTAATTATTTACATCTGTTCACAGCTTCTAAAATATTAAGTTATATTTGTATATTTAGTAGCTATTTTATTCTACAATGATTATGTGTATGGATACTAAATATTGGTCAACAGGTCAATGCATCAGCACAGTGTAACTGATCAGATTTTAATTATTATCTTTAGTTTAAACATATTTTATTCAACAATTGTTATCTTTCACCTGAACATAAATTATGTGAATAAGTAACTATTTGATGTCTTTATTTAAGCTTCGTATTCCATAAAAAATAAAGAAATAGATAAGATCCTTATGAACCCATACATACACATCTCATATGGACATTAATCTTGTTATGAAGTTGTTTGTTTCCAAAAAAACTAATTCTTAAATATAATTGCAATATGAATACGATACATTAATTTCTTGTAACAGAACATAATATTTTTGTTTCTTTAATCACAAGAACCAGGGTGGCATTTAAGCTGGTGAGTTAGCCATATATATATTTATAAGAGAATGTTATCTTTTGAAAAAGGAATAGGGCACATATACGTACATTGACAATTCTTGCAGTTCTGTTCTGTTAGAGAAAAGTACATGGAAATATCCTACCTTATGTATTTTTTCAGGGTTCTCACCAATGAAATAATGTGTAATTAGTGTGGCAGGACTTTCCAGGTTTGATGCAGTATGCTCTCGTGTACTTGACAGTGACACTCATGCATGTCCCCTAAAGGAACATGAACCATTGTGAAATGGGATCAATATAATGTACAAAAATGCAAAATAAATGCAGATCATCACCAGCTTTGGATCTGACATCCTTGATCATTTTGATGGGTTTCTGAATATATAGTCGGTATAGGTCCTTATGTTCTATGTGTCTCAGCCTTCTGGGTGGAATGAAAAGAAATGTCCCTGTATATATGATGACCTTTGTCAGATGTATTTTGTCCTGTCAGCCACACCCCCTGACTTTATGTCACCTTATGTGGTTAATTGTCGCATACGTGTACTGCTGCAAACCTGTTTTTCCTTGGTAACCTGTAATGCAATCACAGTATCAAACTTCATCAGCTGCTGTGTCACAGGTTCCTGAGTTGGTGTGTATAAAAGTGCCCTTGCCATCATGAAACAAGAAATGCCCAAAACAAAAGCATTTGCAATAAAAAAACAACAACCACATTTGTCCTTCCTTGAATAATCTTAGGTTTGGTGCTTGAAATTTTCAGTTTAATCAATTATTATTTTTTAAGTTTCATAAGGATTTTTCTTTGATGGACCAACGTCAAACCATCTGACAAGTTAGATAGAATTATAACTTTAAAAGCCCTCATTTCTGAGGTGTCCATATTTTTCAGATTCTTTTTCTACTATTAGAACAAAACATGTGTCGTCTACCTGAGCTTGGTTGCGTAAACACATACGTGTTTAAAATGTGAAATGGAATTCCACTGATTGGAAATCTTTTTTTTTATCCCATTGTTCTACGAAATCCATTTGAAATGTGCTTTTTGTACGTAAAATGTTTTGAGTGTTTGTACCCAAACAGGTATGTGCCTTGTGCCCAAAATATATATGTGTTACAGTTTTGTAGTTTCAAACTTAACATTGCTTTTTGTATGAAAAAGTTAATTTAGTATCACTTTTACGTCAAAACAATAGATCTACAATTAACTTACGATTTAACAATTTACTGGCCTTTCCAGTGACAAGAATTTATTACTTTCCTATCACAATCAATCAATTTGAGCTGTGCCAATGTGGACTGACTTCACTCATGGACCAGGTACGTTTAGGTTAGTCATATTATGAACCTGATGAAATGTTTTATCATAATGTTCAGCTCATTGTTTGCAATAAACATGAAAAAATAAATAAGATTATACAGATTTAGTTTAGTTTTCTTGGGTACAAAATCACCAAGTACTTTGGGTACAATTTTTTTTTTTTTGGGGGGGGGGGTACAAAATCACATAGGCCCTACATTCATCCAGTCGAAGTGTACCTACTTTCATCCGTTAGAAATGTCAACTATTAATTTTCCGAATTTAACAAAATGCGTTCTGTGTCCAGTTGTTTTTATGTTTGACAGTTACATTGTAATCTTTTAATTAAGTAATAAACATTTCTATTGTTTTTTGTTGTTTATTTACGTTATTACTCTTGAACACTGTGTACAACACTAATGAAACATTGTAAGTTTAAAATTTCTCAAGCCAGTAGGCGGGGCTTGCTCATCTTGGCATCGGCCAATGGTAATAATCTTTAACAAACCGTGCTCTTACTACCATGATACAGCGCGGGTAAGATCAAAGGTACCGCTCGCAACCCGTGCTACAACGTGGAGAAAGTTCCTTCCGGTTCACAACTCGAATCGACAAGATGGCGCCTCTCTTCCCGCCCTTGCAAGTGCAACAGAAACTTTGACAAATTCAGTGCCGATTCTTGGGAGTAGTGAATCAGTGTCACAGCGAGATTTCATTGTGGAACCAGATGAAGCCGAATATGTATGTTCACACTTCTTTTGTCAACCATGCGTGACACGGCACAGACAATCGCAGTTAGGGAATGGTGCGGCCACCATGTTGCAGAAATTCGTCGATTCGAACACATTGTTTCTGGACTGAGCTAAATAAACGTGTTTGGAGAGATCGTAGATACTTGGTACTTGAAGAAACGGAATTATACGTTTCAGCAAATGAAGGATTGGTGTGGACAAAACGGGAAAGGGATCCCAGATTGTATTTTAAAACTTGTGCGCGAAGTGTATCCAAATACCCCGAACAAAAAATACATGGGACAAGTGTGGATCTAATGATCAAACTCAGTTTTGTGTGTGAAAATTCTGTGAAAGAAAAGGAAATTCTTAATTAAAGTTGTCTTGGAATATGTGTATTGGAGTTTTCGTTTATCGCAAGTACAATATTATCCGGATACGCCTTCTGTAGGCCAAAACATCAAGTATATTCAGTTACTTATATACCAGTTGCTTATGTGCATTGTTATGTTGATACACGTAACATATTCATCTATTGTAGTCAAGCTGAGAAATATTGGCGCAACTTCTGGTGCTTCAAATTAGGCCCCTTTCAAAACACTAGTTGAAAAATATCTGTAATAATTTACGTTTTATGAATATAAACTGATTATTGTGTGGCATAAATCTAACTGTTGAATGCAAATGACCAAAACTAAACAAATATCTGTAATTTTCGGATTGAACTGAAAGAATCGCGTCGTCAATTTCGTATTTAAGTATCGTTACTGTTACATTAACTGAAACTGATGTTCTGCTGCTGTTCTGCCGTAAAAATATACAACACAATACACTTTGACCACAAATGCATTAAATGTGCCACATGTACATATGACCACGTGCTTTGCTATTTATAGCGCAAACGTAAATAAGCTCCGCCCACTGTGATCGATGCAGACGCCAAACACGATCGATTCGATTTTTTTGGGATAAATCTACAGTACAATTATTGACTTATATCTTGATATGGAGCCATTTGTTGTATCCATGGTTTGTCATTCAAGTTGATACGAAGTTTGACGGTCAATGCAGATCGATGTCATGTACCAACCAAGTCAGCGAGCCTGGCCGTTGGATGGCAACGGAAATACTTGTTCAGCCTTTTATTTGCCTTCCTAGCTTATTTGCAATCATTGTTACAAAACACGGTTTACGTTTGTGAGGATTTGCAGGGGACTTCCAGGGTTCCCCCAAGACTCCAATATCTGGGAGTCACCTTGACTCAGCCTATATATTTTTGGGAGTCAAAAATATTTTTTGGGAGTCAAATGTTTTATTGTATGATTAATGAAATTTAAAGTGTTCACTGTTAATGTTACACTTAAAGTTAAGTATCTTTTAAATATTATATGTCTTTAGTTTAAGTTAACAAGTGCTAATTAATGTTCTCAGCTGATTGTACTACAGAGAAATAAAGGATATATGAATGAAAAACAATTTTTTTTTGTTTTAATTTTTTCACAATCTTTAATTACTGCACAGCTCATGAAACAATTTACAGTGACACTAATACAGGATGAATAAATAACATCAGTCTCAACTGTGAGACATAATTTTTAATCATGGATGGATATCAAAATACATTTCATGTCAGATTATAATTTAATACCACTAACTCATTTACATCTTTTATCTAGTTAACTTGTATTATCTATCAACAGTGAAGTTGAACTGAAGAATTGTGAACACTTGTAATATTTTCTGGTTGAATACAGTTTATTAGCAACAACAAACACGCCCAAAGCTTTACATTTCGTACATACCATATTTATTCGTGTATAATACGCACCCCTAATTATGGGCAATTAAATCCTGAAAAAAATATCTCTCGTGTATAATACGCAGACTTTTCTTCAGTCTCATTTCAGGCTGTCATGATCCGTCATCGGAAATAGCATAACAAATCTGAATTGAATTACGCAGGTTAATCCTGTAGTTACATCTGGTAATAAAAATGTGTTCTCTGTAAATCTGACCTTATGTTTGTCATCTATTTTATAAATTTTATTTAAAATTTCATTCAATAATGTTTACATAAATTTCGGCAACAACATGTGTCCCTCCGATACTTACAACTTCCGTTTACCCCGTTCCATAGGTTCCGCTTAACCACATACTGTGACCGAGCCAAATCACATTTATCATCGCAACTATGATGATATTTTCTTCTGTTTCATTTTTACGAGTCTACACATGTAGATAAACATATGTCATGGTTAACTTTTAGTGAGAAAATATGCCGAAACGTGAAAAAACCTTGTCCATTTGCGGAGTTTTCCTTTGTTTACATCATGTGCTGTCATCGAAGAGTGTGAGAGTTACGTTCACTTTGATGAATAAATATGTATACCTCACAGTCGCAGAGTTTTAGTAGCATATCAATATAATTATGCAAAACAATATGTAAAGCCCCTGGCTGTTCTGATTTTAGCGTTTGTTTTAAAAAGAGAGAAAAGTCTGGTCATGTGACAGGCTATGCAAATTAGCCCTTGGCAGTGGTGTTATGCGAAGTTATGTTACTTCTAAAAACGACAATTAATTAAAAACTAGACGTAAATTGTAAGACGTTTGCATATATTGTCTTCAGAAAATGTTTATAAATTAAGTTCAGGTGAGTAGTTGTAATATTTTTATTCCAAAGCTGGTAAACAACAACATAGATATTTTGAAATTGCGTCAGTCATGACGCAGTCATTTATTTCTGGACGTATTATTCCTTAATTGAGAGTCATATACGCAAGAATTCTGCGTCAGGGGAAACCCTGGACTTCAGAATACATTAATAAGCTGTTTATTTAAGGTTTATCGGAGAAAATGTTTTAAATCTATAAAAAAACCATCAGGTTTTATCTTGTTAGTTCAAAGAATTTCGTATAAAGTCTGGAAGTAAAATTCCATGACGTAAGACAACCATCATTTTTTCCTCATATTTAAGTTAGCTTTTTAAAGAAATTACAATATATTTAAAAAAATAAAACCATGTCAAAATATACTTAGCGCCAGTTCAGTTCATATTTTGGATATAATATCGCTAACATAAAATAATATTGCTGAGATATTTTCAATTGAAAATCAAACATATGATAAAATCAACTGAGAGGTAAAGTCTCTGTTGCTCCTCGGTTTATGAAAAGGAATTCTAACAAATATAAACATTGCAACCACATGACCTCTCCCATGTTTGAAATGTTGATTTTCAAAGATAATATGTCTAAGACACCCATCAGTACATATGTATTATGTGAAACCATTTTTTCTAGTGTTTTGAAAGTTTTAAATGAAATTATATTTGTTTTTAAATAAAACCGTATAGAAGTATTTTTAACAAAATTAACAGTAGAATCAAGACAAACCTACCCCAAACTGTCAGCAGAAACAACCGATATAGCTAGGCCGACTACCAATTCGAATCCCTTCACTCCAACCATTTTGCTATTATTGGGGTAAATTGCAAGCGCCTTTGCTGTCTACCAACCAAACGTCGAGAAAGACGAGATAACAGACTTCATTGCTGATACGTATCATAGAATAATTTTTTAATTTGAAGTTTACACCATATACGGCTTTTCCATTGGACGAGAGGTCGGTCACATGACCGCAAAATTGACGTTAATAAATGTATGAACGACACAATTTGACGTTCATACGTTTTTCACGAGACCATGTTCTTGAAATGACGTAAACACTGACGGACTACTTCCACATTCCTGGGGAAACCCCTAGGAATTCCCTAGCACGAAAAACATACGTTTATTCTTGGTGTCAGCGTTTCAGTATACATTGGGAAATGTCAGAGAGCGTGACTGCATGATTGTTCACGAATATCCTCGCTACGGCCTATCCTGATGAACAAACGAAGAAATGCACATCTAAACTATCTAGTAAACTATCTAAACTCTAGTATCTAGGCTGACATTGACCGTCTCCAGTAATCTATGAATTTACCTTAGTGTCTGTTTGACGCATCTTTAATCACCTTTCAATGATCGGCCAGTTGATCAATGATGACTAACACATGTAACCGCCGCAGGTTCATTAACAACTTCAGTCACGTTTATCGTGTCGGCCATTTTGACGTCTTGTACTTGATGTAAATGTATTACGACGCGCGGTCATTGTGACTGACTTACAGAGGTATTTCTTTACAGACCTTTCTCATCTAATGAGGATATGACTTGAACACATGTGCTGCGTAAGATGTTTCTGAAGAGCAAGTTGTGCATCCATACGCTCATGCCACCTCTCTTTTTGAGGAACTATTTTACTCCGCGATATAGCTGGTTGTTGTATGGCTGTCAGTGTAAACATGAATCACACGTACTAAAAAAAAAAAGTGTTTAGATCTTGGCCCAGATTCTTTGAGGTAAGAAATTGTGATAAATAAATTATTAGAATTGACTTTCACTTTGTGTGAGTTCATTGGATTATTAACCTTCATAGAGTGGTCAATTCTTAATTAATTAGCATATTAAAATGTTATCTTCATGAATCGATTCTCTCTAATATTGGAGATGTGATATTATCCTTGGTGAATTCAGGCTCTAGATTTTGTTGGCAAAGTTTATTTGTTTCTTGGTTTATCTCTCATTCAATTTTCCAGCAGCGGTACTGTGCCAGAACTTAATGGACACTTAAGTGACGTCACGAACTCGGAAGTGTCAATTGTTCTAGCTGGTTAGTTGGTTGGTTTGCTGTTTAACGCCGCACTCAAAAATATACCAGCTATATGACGGCGGTCTTTAAATAGTCGAGTCTGTACCAGACAATCCAGTGATTAATATCATGAGCATCGACCTACGCAAATGAGATACGATGTCATGCATTAATCAAGTCAGCGAGCCTGACCACCCGATCCCGTTAGTCGCCTCTTACGACAAGCATAGTCGCCTTTTACAGCAAGCATGGGTTGCTGAGGACCAATTCTTATACATCTGAGTTATCTGGTGTACTACCCCCCTCCACAAACTACCAAGATACTGGTCACGTGAATGCCTTCAGAAAACAACAGCCCCACCAATAGTTGTGACACAATCAATTCCGACGACGGGGTCTGTGACATGATCGAGTCAGATTGCAATTAAAATTACCATGACACGACCCCTCTTATGCTCAAATTCCCTGTACCGTTCTACCGCCACGATTGGCTGTGCAGAGTTGCGCCCCTTAGGCACGCCGGAAACCAAGCTCCTTCCACGCGCGTGACACCCTCGTTACACTTTCGGTAGAGAGAGCTCCACGAACGGGCTATCGCTGTGAGGAGCTTGCACCGGAAACCTATGCTTGTGGGTTCGAATCCCAGTTCGCCCTGATTTTGTTTCTAGGTTTGTCAGCACCATACCTGTGCTCGTTACCGAGGTGGTAAACGTCTGAGACCTGCATCTCTTCGGGCTTTCCTCCCACATTAAGCTGACACGCCGCGATATAACTGGGATAATGTTAAAAGCGGCGTTTAACCCAACTCTCTCACTCACTGTACCGTTGTGTAGTACTTGCGTGTTTGCGCTGTTCGTCCTACAGTTGTGCCCCCTCCGTTAAAGATATCAACTTGTACACAAAACAACATGATAATTTTGTTAACAACTTTTCAAGTGATGGGAATAAAAATAAACAGCAGATATTGTTGGGTACAGGGTATCCATTGCCGTGTGCCGTATTGGCATTAAAAGACTATTCCCGATTTTCAGTTATTATTAATTCATCGTTCTCATTTGGAGCCAAACGGGCTGATAACTGATAGTCATTCATGAAAAGATAGAGAAGGTCAACACCAGAAGATTGTCAGTCTCGATTGTGTGCCAAAACAGATTCCCCTGAGATTGTGAGCCTGGAACACACGGTTCTACGACAAGATAGCGCTTTTACATATTTAATTGGTTGAAAGCAGTTTCTGTATCTATGCATACTGTTTTATTACTTAGCTGTCGTATGCTGTAAATATTGCACGCACACATATACAGTAAACTACGCTTAAAACGAACTGACGGATATAACTTAATGTTGTGTGGTCCCGGGCATTTGCTGTATATATCCTGTAAATGCTTATAATGAACTACGGTCATAACGAACTAAAATTAGTGGTCCCTTTGAGTTCGTTACAACCGTAGTTTACGATATATATATATATATAGAGGGAGAGAGAGAGAGAGGGGGGGGGGGGGGGGGGGATCTCACCCGAGTGTCTTTTGATATCAAATATATCAACACGAGTTGATAAAAGTGGAAAAATTCCGAGGCTTGCCGAGGATCTTTGCCACTTTTATCAACGAGTGTTGATATATTTGACGTCAAAAGACACGAGGGTGAGATTTTATTTATCATCCAACATCATTCTTCCAACTTTTTCAATTTGTAGACTGTAATTAGCAGTGTCTTCAGTGTAAAAAGTACTGCTAACAGCTTCAGTAAGAGTATTCCCGCGAATATCTGGGTTAGAATTGGCCTTCAGTTACCAATACTTGTCGTTAGACTTGGTCTTCGGCAACTAATACTTGTCGCTGGGGTCTCGCACCTGAACATACAGGTTAGAACTGGCCTTCAGTTACCCATGCTTGTCGCTGGGGTCTCGCACGTGAACATACAGGTTAGAACTGGCCTTCAGTTACCCATGCTTGTCGCTGGGGTCTCGCACGTGAACATACAGGTTAGAACTGGTCTTCAGTTACCCATGCTTGTCGCTGGGGTCTCGCACGTGAACATACAGGTTAGAATTGGCCTTCAGTTACCCATGCTTGTCGCTGGGTTCTCGCACGTGAACATACAGGTTAGAATTGGCCTTCAGTTACCCATGCTTGTCGCTGGGGCCTCGCACGTGAACATACAGGGTAGAATTGGCCTTCAGTTACCCATGCTTGTCGCTTGGGTCTCGCACGTGAACATACAGGTTAGAATTGGCCTTCAGTTACCCATGCTTGTCGCTGGGTTCTCGCACGTGAACATACAGGTTAGAATTGGCCTTCAGCAGTCCATTTGTGTTGTAAGAGGCTCCCCAGTGATGATCTTGTATTTAAACCTGGTTTTATATTGTACTGCCAAATTGATAGTTATAGACTTTTCGTGTTCTAATACCAGTTTTATATACAAATTTGTGATATTTTAGTTATGTTACTATCCATTGTCGACAGGATTTGAGGTAGTATTTATGTCTAATTTGTGCTAGTCAATCAAACCTGAAAGTGCGACACACAGCATGCTGACATTAGGTTGGTCGACAGTTTCCTTGATAGATGTGTCAGATGCCATTGGGTAACCAACAGCATATTTGGAGAGGAAAGGGGCCTTTTTAAAGGATTTTTGCCGCTAGTTTATCATTCCTATTGGTAGTTACATAAAATTCCGTTTTTACACAACCCATATGTTGAGTTGAGTGAGTGGGTATGGTTTTACACCCCTTAAGCAATATTCCAGCGATATCACACCGGGAATGGGCGTAGGATTTGAGACAGAGCACATTTACTGACGGAATAAAGTAATAAGGTTCAATGAGAAAAAAATTATCTGATATTAAAAAATGCATCTTTCAATACATATGTTGGAGACATGCACGGCGCTCTATTTGGATGCTTGCGTGTTTGTTGGGAGCAACACGACGATTGTTTATGTATCAGGTGCTCATAAAAACATCTACAGTATGGCAACACTCATGACTTGCGAGGGGCCGGTCGTCCACGTGTGACGTCACGTCAACAAGAAAAACATTTTAGGTTGGTGCATAACGGAATCGACACCAAACTGCCACTTTTTAACAGCTCGGACAATTCCTGGGTTGAGATCAATTAGTGACAGAACCGTACGCAGCATTTTAAGGGAGCACAACATCCGGCCTCGAGGCCCAGCGATACGTCTAATTTTGCTTCCACGTCACCGTCAGGTATGTCATGAGACAGCGGGTGAGGTTTAAAGACAAGACAAGATCGGGTGATCAAGCTCTCTGATTTTGTTCATTATATATCATCGCATCCCATTTATGTGAAAAGATGCTTATGATGTCAATCACTTGATTGTCTGGTCCAGACTCGATTATTTACACATCGCCGTAATATGCCTGGGAATATTGCTGAGTGCGGCATAAAACATCAAACAATAATTCTGAGGGGGGAAATCAAGTTGTAATGGACGTTCCCTTCCTCAATCATGATGATGTTATTCTTATTTATCATTTAACTAAAGCATTTATCCATGACATAAGCTTATGACATAAAAACATATATGTCATACCCCAATGACATAAGTATGCAAATTAGATATGCAAATTAGATAACCGGAAGTGGGACTTTTTTCGCCGGTGCACGTGAGTAGGTGTTTACAAACAACATGGATACCTTTGATGTTGGAGACAATGTTTTAATAGATCAAAGGGGAAGTGCTACAGTGATATCCGTGTTGACAAATGGATATTACAGGTTACAGGTTGATGGTACTTTTTTTTCTCAGCGAAGGAATATGCCATAAAGGAGTTAAGAGGATGTTTATTTTGGTTTACACGGCTATGGAAAACATGTATCACTACGCACGATCTATACGTAAGATTTCGACAAGTTGCTGATGTTATTGTTAATGCAATTATTCCTTAATAGGGAAGCAAAAATGATAAATAGCATTCATCACTCGTGTTTTTTAATATGGGAAATATCAACCTCGTCCCGTTAAATCGGTATTTGCCTCGCAAAAGGCTCAGCAAATACCGATTAACTAAGACTCGGTTGATATTTCCCATATTAAAAAACACTCGTGATGAATCCTCTATATCATTCTTATTCCTGTCTTCAGAAGATAATATATTCCCAAACAATACATGACAAGTATTCTTAATTTTTAAATCGTCGCAAAAGAAAGATTGTGGCATTTGGAAATGGTGTGAAAATTTCAAATGTAAACGGTATTATGATGATTATTTATTCATATGAAAGACAATGATCCAAAGTATGCGGTGGCAAATGTATACACCATAATTTCTTTACTTGTTTGTTTGTTTGTTTATTGTTTAACGCCGCACTCAGCACTATTCCAGCTATGTGACGGCGGTCTGTAAGTAATCGAGTCTGGACCAGACAATACAGTGATTGACAACATGAGCATCGATCCACGCAATTGGGATACGACGACATGCATCAACCAAACCAGCAAGCCTGATCACCAGATCCTGTTAGTCGACTCTTACGACAAGCATGGGTTGCTGAAGACCTATTCTACCCCGGATCGTCACGGGCCCATTTCTTTACTTAACAGCATTCTACGATAAGCAGGTTTTTTATTAATCATTATCAACGCACTAGATCATCCAGATATTGCAATCATATCTTTATTTCCCTCCATCAGATCATCAGATGCAGATCTCAAATTTCATCCGTTTTGGAAATAACAAGGTGTACGCTGGTAAATCGACCTGTCTGAGTGCAGATTTCAGTTTGATAAGTATACACATTATTTGAAGGCGTTACTGAAATCTAAAGGGAAAAAGTGCCAATAAAGAATTACGTCCCTTTAGGGGACAGGAGCTTTTCTTCAATCGGCAAATGTCGCCCCTTTCCGTAACCGCAAAGAAGGCCTGTCCCCTATACAGTAAACCTGCTTCCGCCTTAACACACTCGCGGAGACCCGTGAAGATCCGGGGTAGAATAGGTCTTCAGCAACCCATGCTTGCCGTAGAAGGCGACAATGTTTGCCTACAAGACGACTCGCGGGATCTGGTGGTCAGGCTCGGTGATTTGATTGATGCATTTCGTCGTATCCCAATTGCGTGGATCGATGCTCATGATGTCAATGGGCAAGGGCAAGGGCCCTGAGTTGATGATGAGCCTAACCAGCCTGACTGTGCCAGGAGCATCCGAAACCCTCTTTGCTGCATTTACTTATTTTAATCTGTAAAATAGTAACAATAATGATAAATATAACGCGTCACAACCCATTCTAAATCCATGGTGATTGACATTCGGTTGTAGTTTACTCCAGTATCGAAATGTTTGGAGTGAAGAGAATTGAATTTGTATTCGGCATAGCTATTGTGGGTGTTTTCGCCGACAGTTTTGGGTAGGTTTTATGCAAGCCCCATGCATTTCACTACCAAAGAATTGGTATAAAAACATGTGCGTTAACGGGATTCCATATGCATTGTTTAGCATCGTGCTGACAACAACCACTCAGAAAAGCATCAGAATTACGCAATTATTCAGCATTACGAAATGCCACGCCTGTCCGAAAATGAGTGTCCGCGAGCCATTGGTATGCTTGAAGCACGATCGAGTCAACGTGATGTTGCAAGACAATTTACCGTCCACAGAAACACCATTTGGTGTTTATGGCAACGTTGGCAACAGACGAATGCAGTCGGAGACCATCCTCGGAGTGGCAGGCCACGCGTAACCAATAATCGACAAGACAACTGGATTCGAACAACACACCGACGAAATCGATTCCAGCCAGCAACAGTGACTGCAAGAAACATCCCTGGCCTGCGACGAATATCTTCACAAACCGTACGTCGCCGCCTCAGATGTGCAGGGATTGTCGCCAGAAAACCCGCCAGACGTCCCATTTTGACAGGAAACCACCGTCAAGCACGTCTACAGTGGTGCAGACAGCGTCTACGCTGGGCGGCCATGCAGTGAGGACAAGTTCTATTCACTGGCGAGTCTCGTGTACCGACGTCGAGGTGAACGTTACGCCAATCATTGTGTCATGGAAGAAGATCGGTTCGGGGGCGGCAGAGTTATGGTATGGGGTGGGATTACAGCAAGACAGAGTACCCGTTTGATAGTGGTAGAGGGAATTCACAATGGACAGCGCTACCGCGACGAGATCATGGGCTCTGTTGTTCTACCGTTTTTGCGTCGTCATGGCCCATGCATTACCTTTCAACATGACAACGCCCGGCCTCATATTGCTCGACTTGTTCAGGCATCTCTTCAACAAAACAACGTGAATGTCATCCCTTGGCCGGCTCGCTCCCCTGATCTCTTACCAATCGAGTACACGTGGGATGAGATGGATCGGCGCCTTCGACGTCAACCACGTGTTCCACAGACACTCCAGGAACTTCGAAACATGCTCCAGCAGATATGGACAGATATCCAACAGGACTTTGTGCGACGCCTGGTCCATTCCATGAGACGAAGATGTGTTGCTTGCATCGCAACCAGAGCTATTGATTTGTAAATTGACATTTTGGCATGTTCATGTTTTTTTTATGAAATCACGCATTTTCTGAAGTCAG
Organism: Haliotis cracherodii; assembly: GCF_022045235.1. Taxonomy (NCBI): domain Eukaryota; kingdom Metazoa; phylum Mollusca; class Gastropoda; order Lepetellida; family Haliotidae; genus Haliotis; species Haliotis cracherodii. The sequence continues at coordinate 6,398,118 of NW_027266268.1, forward strand.
TATTGCAAATTAAAACCATTTGAACACTTACAGGAGTCTTTTATCTGTTGCAAACCGAAATTGTTTTAGATTTGGTAAAAAACATAACTTTGCATTAAATCTTATTCAATGTCACAGGAACTTATGTTGTATATTGTATATATGATATATATATTAAGTTTTAATTTAAAAAATCCGAATGTTTTTTTCACCATTCCTTACAAAATGTAATGTTATATTAATCATAATCTGTATTAAGATTAACTTCACAATTATGGATTCATGGAAAGAATAAATCCCCAGGACGGAAAATGCACCCTTAAAAATGACTTGGGCCGTCGTAAGTGGTGACTATTAAATGGATCAGTTGGTCAGACTGATGACGTGTTTACTGGTGTCATCGTAAAAGAACAGCGTGGACCGTTGCTCATCATATCAATCAGCGGTTTTTCTTAACCATTGTCTCCACCACTTATCACGCACAGTGATACTTTTAACCCAACAATAAAAATATAAAACCGATGGGCAAAAGAAAGTATACAGAGTTGTTTTTTTCATGTACAGTAAACTACGTATATAACGAACACGCATATAACAAATTGTCGAATTTAACGAACTGTTTCTTGGTTCCGTACATTTTCTGTAGAGATGTTGAACATATGCTTATAACGAACTACGGTTATGACGAATTAAAATTAGTGGTCCGTTTGAGTTCGTTATAACCGTATTCTGTGGCTGGTGTGTAAAACAATTCATTGGTTCAATGAAGACTGAGGTAAGAAATAAATGTGCAACCACCTGACCCCTACTTTGTTTTTAATGTTGTAAATTTTTGGATTTTCAAAGATAAAATGTCTTATAAATAAAAGCGACAAAGCTCTTTCCATATTCATAGGACACCCATCGGAAGGTGTGTGTAATGCGAACCATTTCTAAATTATTTTTTTATAGTTTTAAATCAAATTATATATTATCAAAAAATATAAACGTGTAAAATCGTAGATTAAGTTGAAAATCAATTATGTATGATAAAATTAACTGAGAGGCATAGATTCTTTACTCCTCAGTTTAGATTGGGAATTTCAGGGGAAAATGGTGGGCCTTGATATCGTTTGGAATTGAAACCCACAATCGGTCATGTAAATAATTGCTCTAAATTATTGCTCTTCTCATGGTAAGTGTGACAGTAAATGGCCTTCAACTAACTGAGCACTTTAAGCTCACCTTGACAACATCGACCGCCTCCGTGGTCTAGTGGTAGAGCGTCCGCCCGGAGAGCGGAAGGTCCGGGGTTCAATCCCCGGCCGCGTCATACCAAAAGACGTTAACAGATGATACTTGTTGTTACCCTGTCTGGCGCTCGGCATTAAAGGGCTAAAACAAGGACTGGTCGGCTGGCAGTCAGTATACTGTGTTTGAGTGGGGTATTCATGTTAAAACTGCGGCATGGTGTCTCAGTGTGCTAGCACTATAAATCGGCATCAGTCCGGACTAGTACAAGCAGCCACACACACACTATATAAGTGCAATAATCTTGGACGCGACATTAAACCCAATTTCACCTCAACTCTACTTGACAACATCAAAGCTTATAAAAGAGTCCTCGCCCCTCCGTCCGTGCGTCGCTTAGCGCTGAAACGTATGTCTTCTCCTTCAAATCTATTCAGCATGTCAATATGAGTTTCAGTTAATATGTTCCACATGTCCTTAAAAAGTCAACCTTTCATTGTACATTGTGGGTTTGTGTGTTGTTGAACGTCGCACTCAGCAATATTCCAACTATATGACGGCGGTCTGTAAATAATAGCATTTGATCCAGACAATCCAGTGAGTGACAGCATGAGCATCGATCAACGCAATTAGGACATGGTGAAATGAAATCAACCATTCAACGAGCCAGACATCCCCTTAGACACCTCTGACGACGAACATAAGTTGCTGGTGAGCTATATTTTTACCTGGAATCCCCATGGGTGCTTCTCTTTTCATTTGTGAAAAATTCAAAATGGCCGCCTTGAAAAATGCAGACCATAAATAAACATATCCATAATCATAAGAAACATTTCTTAAGAGCAGAGTCGATTGCACTATTCCGACGATACCATTCGCTTGTGTTTATGAATCGCAATAAAATATTTTTTGTTTGTTTGTTTAATATTTAACGCCACACTCAGCAATATTCCAGCTATATGACGGCGGTCTGTAAATAATCGAGTCTAGACCAGACAATCCAGTTATTGACATCATGAACATCGATCCATGCAATAGGGATACGATGACATGCATCAATCAAGTCAGCGAGCCTGACCACCCGATCCTGTTAGTCGCCTCTTACGACAAGCACAGTCGCCTTTGGCGGCAATCATGATTATGCCAGGTGTTCGCGAAATGCTGTGAATATTCGGTGTCACTCGTCACAAATACATGCAAAGGCAAATAAATTGTTCACCTTAAAGAAGACGGAAACACGTCCTCCTCATGTCTACCATAAGCATTTTGAAGGCTTTACTAATACATTGAATGCTATAACCCCATCTAACGATTTCGAGTCGTATGATGCTTTTGGAAATCGACTTTGAAAAGAGTATGTCCAATTATACATAATAATTTATATAAACCCTTTCCATATTCATAAGAAATCTCTGCTAAAAGTAGAGTCGATTTAAGATTCCGACTTTTTCATGAACATGCGTTTAAGAATCACTATCAACTAGAGATAACACCAGGTGTTAGCGAAAAGGTGAGCGTATCCTGCCCCACCAGTGACACGCGTCACAAACACATACACAGTCTAGTCAATTGTTAACCTGAAAGAATTAAAAAAAGAATGAAATGATTAGTCATTCTGAAAACAACTATACTTGACCTGGCTATGCACACTGAAATTGAATGTTAATAGTGCTTGGTTTAGTATGTTACAAAACTCACTCACTCACTCACTCACAATGGATATTATATATGAACATCGTACTCCACATTACCATGGCAACTGTTCTGTGATCTTGTATATTGTTAAATTACTACACTGCAGTACATTACAAATGTACAAAACATGCAGCTTAATGCCCCAAAACGATAAGAAACAAATGTCATGAACGATTTTAGTTTGGGCGCATCAGAATTTAGTTCACCTCAGGGCAGTACAACTTTGAAACAGAAAACACTATGCCTCTAGCTGCCCTAAAAAACAAAGTTATAACAATTTCCGGTTTAAAAACAGGACTTCGGGTGTCCACTGCAGTAAAGTATTGTAAGTCTGTCGTGAAAGATTGGAAAATGCTTACAGTTTTCGTAAATCAATCCGAAAATCCTGCAAATTGAACCATGTTTCCAAATTTGACCTCTGGTGACCTTGACATTATATGGAAGTCACTCAAAAGTGTCATCAAATTCTCATAAATACTCAAATTATGGTGTACACAAGGTGTGTTGGGCCCAGTTCATACTGATTGACCTTGACCTTAAGTGTTAACCAATCATATGTCAGAAAACGTCCCCATTGGTCCAGTCGCCTAAAGCCTTGATTACATGCATCCATTTATCCCTGGGTTTTTTTACCCTCGTGGGTATATTTGCCCCTTGGGGTAAATTTGGTAATATAAACGCAGTTATGCCCCTGGAGGTATATTTTTAAATGTAAATGAATTATGAATAAATACATTAGTAAATGTGTTCACCCAACGGGTAATTTTACCCTAGTAGGTATTATGTGCATGTTAACGCATTTCGATATTTTGCCCTACCCGATTCATGGAGGATCACTGCTTTGTCTGTCGTTCCTGGTTGCACTGTGTGTGTATTTTGGACTGCAGCATGGTAGATAGTGCTCATCTTTGCTTCCACACAGGTTTTGTAGTGCAACAGTTGCACCCACAAGGGTTGATATGTTAATGACATCAACGTCAACCCTCTTAAGGAAACGGCTCCATCTCCCTTTGAACCGCCCGAATGTGTTCTCAATCGTCATGGGGGGGGGGGGGGGGGGGGGTTGGTCGCTGCTAGGGTGGTAGCTGAAGTACGACGGTTCTGCTGTAAGCTCAGGTGACGTCGGCGGGAGGCTTCCATTGTCGCCCATAGTCTTCAAAGTAAAGTTGGCAAACAATCATGCATCATGCACTTGACATCCTGAAATTTTCAAGCAATTAATCAATTATCAATTTAGACAATATCATTTCACAACTTCTGCTTCTTTCTTTTCATTCAGATTAATCTTTCTCGTAGAAAAGACCAGCGTTTTGCCAAAGCAAACGCCTGAATCAAACGTAGCCTTCTCCTTCTCCAAGCACTGCGTCCAAACCACTCCAATGTCTCAAATGAGCTAAATTGATTGATATTATAATTAACAACTCAAAGTATACCAGTGCATGTAAACACAACCACGTTCGACACTTAGCCCACGTGGGTTTCTTTACCCTTGGGGACAAAGAAGATGCATATAAACACGGGTTAAAGGGCCGTAATTCGATGTGCAGAGTTGCGTCCCTTGGGCACACCAGAAACCATGATCGTCGGTTCGAATTCCGGTTCGCTCAGAGCATATTTCGAGGTTCTCAGTACCATACATATGCTCGTGGCCTTCAGCGAAGGGATAAACGTCTGAAACAAGCATGACTTCAGGCTTTCTTACCACATTAAGCTGACCGCCGTAATATAACTGGAATACCGTTCAAAGCTGCGTTAAACATAACTCACTCACATTTATCAACAATTCAGTGATCAATTAAAATATTTTAGACAGTCACATCAGTTGTAAAGTGTTAAAATAGTGTTGCAACCATCTTTTGTGAAGACATTATAAATTGTTGCCTTCATATCAAGGCAAGCTACAGTGCCGTGGTTCTATTTTTGTAGGAAGTCGCTTCCCAAACAAGACATTATCCAAGGACGATTTCATCGCAAGAAAGGGAAGGGTCTTGGCTTGTCGATGGATGTCATACAGTGTGGGGGAAAATGTACACAGGATATGACCTGTGGAAAGTTTATATATGACCCAAGAGGCGGGGGGTGTAGACTTTTCTCTGCCACAAAAAAGGTGCAAACAAGGCGGACCACATACGTCTACATTAAGAAAGTGTTCATAAGTGAACTTGTTTAAACTAATATTAGTTTTATTTGTAAGCGATAGTTAAGTGGGATTGAACTAAGACTGGGACGGGTCACTCGGGTACTCGGGTCGGGTGGGTCCTGAGTAGGACCCGGATACCAACAGGACTACCCGGACCCGTGGTTAGTCACGTGATATATTGTATAATGACAAAAATTATCTAAAACTCTATGGTTACACTATAAGTCACAAATGTTCCCATTTCTTTCTGACAATGCACCCACTCCTCCTGACTTTTATATGTTTGAAATAAAGATAAAACATCATGCAGTAAACTTCAGTGTATGCATGACCTGATCGTTTTACACGTGTATCTAAATACATTTGGCCAGGGCTAAGGTCAAACTTTTCCAAATCGGACAATGTGTACCTATCTCTAAATATCTACAGCAGGTACCCGAGTAGGGCTTGGGTAATAGGGTGGTTGGTACCCGGGTGGTAACTTTGGACTCGTCCCAGCCCTAGATTGAACGACCAGTGCACTCTCCTACCCAGAGTTCCATGCGGCCGGCGGCCGGCAGCCAGCTAGCATAGTACCTCTGCCACAGGCCAGCGCCATGTGACGATTCGTCACATCTTTCACAGTCCATTCAAGATATTGCATATGCTTTTCATCCGTTTCATGTTTGACACTTCTACACATTTTCATAAACAAATGTCAAAGAACTTTAACTTTCATTGAGAAAGTATGCAAATACGTAAAAATCTACTTGTTTTTGCGTAGTTATCCTATGTTTACATTGGTTGTACGGCTCAACGTGCTGTCATCGAAGCCCAACGGAGAGCTAGCGACACGGTCACTTTGATGCATAAATATATATTGTCATGCAACTCACTGTCGCAGTTGTAGTAGCATATCTATATAGTTATGCAAAACAATATGTAAAGCGCCCCCAAATACTTGCATTAGTCCGTTCTATACTGATTTCTGAAAAAGCGCGTTTGTTTACAAACAAGAGAAAAGTCCGGTCACGTGATATGCAAATTAGCCTGTGGCAGAGGTGTTATGCTGAGTCACCACTGCGACGGAGTGTGCGACCCGTGATCAAGTGAATAGGGGTGAATGCGTAAGAAAAGGAGCAGAAAACGTTAATGTGACGAGTGAAGGAACAGTTTTGTCAGTGATGAAATCATTAACCGTTTAAAGAGTGAAAGAATCAGGTTTAGCGATGCATTGAACAGAATAATGATTCGGGGTTGTAGGCTGGAAGGGCTTTGGCTGGGAGAGAGTGAGTTGGGTTTAACGGAGCTTTGAACAGAATTCAAGTTATATGTGTCAGCTTAATGTGGGAGGAAAGCTCGAAGTATGCAGGTCTCTGACGTTTACCACTTTGGCGAAACTCGCTGGCAAACCTACAAACATAATCGAGACGAACCGGGATTCAAACCCAGGATGATAGGTTTCTGGCGTGTCCAAGTGACGCAACTCTGCACAGCTAATTGTTGCGCCTTTGACGAATGGGCCACCCGTTTTGAAAGGAGGGAAGACAGATTATATTTTCGGTCACGACAAACAACTCACGGGTCTTTTTTTTCGCACAATAGTTTTCAGGTGTCATCCAGTATATCCAAGGCGCCAACTCACTCATGTTAAAGTGGGTCTTAACTTCTCATCTAAACCCATCCTATTTTGTGCAGTTTTACAAGTCTAGATACGTCGTCCAAGGATCTGAAACAGGAATTTGTGTAAGCGTATGTAAGATATCGGCTTTATTATAATCTTTATCTGTTTCAAGGTCATTGCCCGACAGAGAAGAACTATGTCTGGAACAAGGACGTTCAGTGTTGTTACAGGTTTGAAACCTGCCATTTGAGAACTTGGCATACTGCCGAAATCAGCTGCAACGCAGACAATGGTCATTTGATAAAGGTTGACAATTACGCCAAAAATGACCTCATTGTTAAAGTTGCGCGCGGAGTGAAAACTGGTAAGCACATTTTGACATAGTGTGCTGGGATTAAAGAGTCGTGTGTCTTTACCTTGTGTTCAGTGTTAAGATCCCACAAACTGTTTTTAACTTAGCCATATATTGTACATCGCGTCTTACATGTTACTCGTATTCTTCCTACCGTTTGGGGCTTGTCTTCTAAACTCACTGATCTTCAGACGTGAGATACAGTGGTAATCTTTGGCCCTCTAAACCAAGCCCTCTTTCAGGCCTCAAGTCATGTATAAAACCAATGATGCTGTGCCTCACAGTAATGAGGGTGGCGAACAGGGTGCCGTTGTACAAAGCGATCTTAGCGCTTAGGTGATCGTAACTCTCATACCTTAGCATAGACTTACGACTGTCGTAGCGATAAGGTTGTTCTGTACAACGACACCCTGGGCAATAGCCGTTCCTTAATAATGGCGTCATCTGCCACATCTGCCTGAAAACCTTGGTCACATGCCTCGAACACATCCACACAAGGACGTGCACAGGGAGTCTCCACATTGGGAACCATCATTCAGCAAACCAGTGTATCTATTCATTACCTTTATAGAGATAACTCAGTTTACAAATACAGGAAAGGGGTCGCGGTAGCACTGAACCCAATCTCACTAAAATCATATCTTAGTTACCGCTATCGCCGAACAAAGATCTGAGGACATCCCATTGCGGATCACGTCAGGACGACATTTCATCCGACCAATCAAAGCGTCGCTTACCAGATCACGCAAGTGACAGTCGGAATGTGTTTCTGATTATGCAACCTCGAAAATGTTAACACGGGGTATTCCGAACGACAGTAACGGCCCGTACAACTGATTCCATCAAAATTATCGTCCATCTCTCGCTTCCATGGGATAAACATTTGAACGGAGGAGGCGATGCACAGTACGTGTGAAGCACTGCCATACAATCTCAACCATATATTAGACATTCCGGAATGTTCGTTTGTTCAGTTTTCAAATTTAATCGAGAACTGTGTCAACGTTTTCAAGCGTAGTCTGAAATGGAAGTCGCCAAGTTGAAACAAGTGCCGTAAAGCTCGAAAAAGCTGCTTTCTAAATGGCGGATTTCGAATTCTTGTTAGCCATTTCAGTGGTCTGTTAAGGTTCGCGAAAGGTCGTTCTGACGTGACCCGTAACGGGATGTCCTCAGATCTTTGTTTAGCGGCAGCGAGAATTTAAATCTGATTTTAATGAGATTGCACCGAACCCAACCAATGCCGCTTCACTCAATATGTCCGTGTTTAATTTAGCAGAATGTAAAATGGTAGAATGTAGATAAACATTTAGATCTGACTAAACTGTAGCAACTCGGTCCATGTTTATCATCTGATTCAGGGGGCACAGATGGCCCAGTCGTCTAAAGCGCCGCAATTCGATGTGCAGAGTTGCGTCCCGCCAGAAACCATGATCGTGTGTTCGAATTCCGGTTCGCTCAGATCATGTTTCGAGGTTCTCAGCACCATACATGTGCTCGTGGGCTTCAGCGAAGTGATAAACGTCTGAAACAAGCATGACTCTGGGCTTTCTTCCCACATTAAGCTGACCGCCGTGATATAACTGGAATACCGTTCAAAGCTTCTTTAACCCTAACTCACTCACTCACATGTATCAACAATTAAGTGATGAATTGAGCTTAGTTTTCAACAGACACAGATTCTGAATTAAGAACAGAAGAAACACCACCATACATTGGCGTGTCTGCAGGAAGGGCTGTCCGGCGACAATCAACGCTGCACACATTTTATGAATCTGACAGTTGTTGTTGCATTAAGTATTTAAGAGGTCGCCTTCTGCCTAGGCAATTTCGGCTGACCTGTCCCTCTTTGGGACTCCTGTGTGTGAGAAGGGTACACATATCTATTGTGAGTTCGGTGTTCACATAATTTCTGTTTTTGTATTGATATGATTTCTATTTTCTTATATTGATATGATTTCATTTTTATCCTTGGCTGCTCTGTTTATATACGTTCGAGTAGCTGTCCATCTCTCAGAAATAGAGTTAGTTTGGCCTTCGCTTTTGCATCTCTTGGCTTAAGGAGATCTATGACAGATAGCGGATCTAACTGCAATTCTTGTTTAAACCTAGCTCGGGCTGGGGCATGATCTTGACATTCTAGTAACACGTGATCAATAGTTTCAACCTGATTGCAAGATGAACAAACCTTGTCATAGTGCTTTTTGTGACCAAGTCTGAGGCGTGAGATAGCAATTTCAATTTTCATTTCATTTCAGTATGAGTTTGGCTTTTGTTGGACCTTTGGTTGATCTGACAGAGTAATTTTCTCTATACAAACATGCAACAGACTATAGGTAATCCCCCTATTGTTACCACCTTAACCACGGCTGACTACACCTGTACCCTATCACAATAGGTGAGGGCACAGTCAGGTGTTCCCGTATCGCAGAGTCACTAATCCATTCCAAGCCGAGGACTTAACCTCACTAAACCCTTATACAAACTCAAACAACATACTCTACTTCAGCGGCATCCTCCTCTACGGGGTATTTCAGACAAACAAGATCAGCACGGACTACCATTGGCCGACTGGAGTGCCAAACAAAATCTAGTAACCTCTTTGATTGGCATTTAGAAGTTGGAGTACTAAGTAAGGCTAAGAATTTATGGATGAACGACTTCTATGTTACAATAAAGAGCGACGTTTCGGTGTAGGAGCTAACACCGTTAACGGTTGGAAGAATGGATGTACTTGTTCTCAAGGTTGTTGAGTCGTTGATGTTTTTACCGACACCGAAACGTCGCTCTTAATTGTAATAAAGAAGTTGTTCATCCATAAATTCTTATCCTTTCTCAAAATCTAGTTGTTCTAAAAAAACAACCGACCGACCAGGAAAGACACATGCCGCAATAGTATGTCAGCTTTTGAATACGTGATTTCGCTGTTTCAGCCAAATGGGAAGTAGCAGAGGTGCACTGGGTCAATGACCGCTTACCCATTCGAACAACTATAGGTAATACATACACAAATGCTAATGATAATAATACTAGCTCACCTAGGTTTAATCTATTAGTAAGCAAAGCTAACTGGCCACCTTTCACAAATCTGTGCAGCCAAATAAAACCAGAAAATATCACCGTCTCAGATGCCGACAAATTTGCCACAAACTTCACCATCTGTAAGTGTGGGTTACCGCGTGTGGATCTGTAAGTATGGGTTGTGTCCACGTGGGCATCTGTAAGTGAGAATTGTGTCCACGTGGGCATCTGTAAGTATGGGTTGTGTCCACGTGGGCATCTGTAAGTGAGAATTGTGTCCACGTGGGGATCTGTAAGTGAGAATTGTGTCCACGTGGGGATCTGTAAGTGTGGGTTGTGTCCACGTGGGGATCTGTAAGTGTGGGGTTGTGTCCACGATGGGATCTGTAAGTGTGGGGTTGTGTCCACGATGGGATCTGTAAGTGTGGGTTGTGTCCACGATGGGATCTATAATTGTAGGGTTGTATCCACGTGGGGATCTGTAATTGTAGGGTTGTGTCAATGTGGGGATCTGTAAGTGTGGGGTTGTGTCCACGTGGGGATCTGTAAGTGTGGGGTTGTGTCCACGTGGGGATCTGTAAGTGTGGGGTTGTGTCCACGATGGGATCTGTAAGTGTGGGTTGTGTCCACGATGGGATCTGTAATTGTAGGGTTGTATCCACGTGGGGATCTGTAATTGTAGGGTTGTGTCAATGTGGGGATCTGTAATTGTTGGGTTGTATCCACGTGGGGATCTGTAATTGTAGGGTTGTGTCTATGTGGGGATCTGTAATTGTAGGGTTGTATCCACGTGGGGATCTGTAATTGTAGGGTTGTGTCAATATGGGGATCTGTAATTGTTGGGTTGTGTCAATGTGGGGATCTGTAAGTGTGGGGTTGTGTCCACGTGGGGATCTGTCAGTGTGGGGTTGTGTCCATGTGGGGATCTGTCAGTGTGGGGTTGTGTCCATGTGGGGATCTGTCAGTGTGGGGTTGTGTCCACGTGGGGATCTGTCAGTGTGGGGTTGTGTCCATGTGGGGATCTGTCAGTGTGGGGTTGTGTCCATGTGGGGATCTGTCAGTGTGGGGTTGTGTCCACGTGGGGATCTGTCAGTGTGGGGTTGTGTCCATGTGGGGATCTGTCAGTGTGGGGATAATTTTATACCTAAGTGTCAAATGTCTAGATTTCAGTTTTATCATCACAGCGTGTCGGCATTACATTATATGCACATCCCCTCCCCCCTTTCAACCCTTCCGTGAACCAATGAAGCTATAGTAAAAACTTTATTTACTGCAAACGCAGTTCAGTTAATTTTTGTTTATTTTGTGGAAATACAAAAATAACATTATCTCATCTTTACAAAATCGCACCCCTCATGCTAAAAATACACACAGAACATATATAAATTAATAATCATGTTCATGGCGCAGAAATACTTCTTTAAGAAGTTGTTTAATGTTTGTCTGCTGCTAAACGCCCCACTCAGCAATATTCCAGCTATATGACGGCGACCTGTCAATGATCGAGCCTGGGCCTGAAATCCAGTGACTGACATCATGAGCATCGATCTAAGCAATTGGGATACGATGACATGCATCAACCAAGTCAGTTAGTCCACCCGATCCCGTTAGTCGCATCTTACTGTAATCAAGGGCTGCTGAAGACCTATTCGAAGCCGTGCCCTCAAAGCTGAAATAGTGAGTGGGTGAGTGAGTATGGTTTTACGCCGATTTTAGCAATATTCCAGCAATATCACGGCGGGGGACACCAGAAATGGGCTTCACACATTGTACCCATGTCGGGAAACGAACCCGGGTCTTCGGCGTGACGAGCGAACGCTTTAACCACTAGGCTACCCGACCGCCCCTCAAGGGTGAAATAAATAAATAAATAATGATGATAATAATAAGACACGTGTACATAAAAAAATAATACAACCAGAAATATAAACGTAACTTTGAAACCATGAAATCAAAGATCCTTCCGTTTCCAGCTCTGCCATGTGTAGGAATACTGAAAAGTACGTCTGTGTGTCCTAGACAACAATGTCGTGATCTGGCAGTAACGGCACTTCTCATTGGCTATTCCCGGAAGGTCAAGGTGAAACTGAAACTGGATGTTTTTCAGATATTTCACTATTTCGGATGATATCATCAGTTCAAGCAACTCATATTCACACCCCTCACAGTTGATTGTGACCAGATCTATGGGATTGGTATACACACCAATATGTTCAAAGAAGCCCTTGATTTCATGAATATAAGCTACCTCCTTCTTGGTCTTGTTCGACGCATGTTTCGCCCGAAATAGTGACGTGGCATCGAAATCTATATTCAGAAGTAAGGTCTTGTCCTTCTTGCCGAGACCAAATTTGAATAGTTTGTATTTGGGATTACTTTTATACCGCCGTTCCAAAATAGTGTAATAACGGGGTACAGGTTCGAGAGCCAAATAATGAGGGTTGTATTTCTTGATAAGCTTGGCCGCATCTTGACCAGTGAATCCTCCAACTTCTAACACCCGACTGTCAGTTGTTAAATAGGAATGACTGTCAACACGTTCCTTCTCCATCTTGCGGCGATCCATGGTCGCATGTGTGGCCCTGAAACTGGCAAAGTTGGCCTCACATGTAAAAATCTTCATTTTCTCTTCTTTGGTTTGTGAAATGTTGACGCCACATCTCTCCGATAAAAAACGTTCGGGGCCATGGCTAACCTGGTGTGCTGACTGGAAGATGACGGGTGGTACCAAGACTCCTTGCCATGCGGCCAGTGACAGACCAAGAACGATACCCAGGAGGACGAGACCAAATCTCCGCCAGACCGCAGGGGACGTCATATTCCTCTAAAAAAGTGAAAACAAATATCATTCATACATAATTCATTTTGTAAACACATTTGGAACGAGTGAGTATCGTTTTACACCGCTTATAGCAATGTTCCAACAAAATCACGGCGGGGGTTACATGTTATACCCATATGGGGGGTCGAACCCATATCCATGTGGTGAATTGAATCTAGTTTTTTTTGCTAAATCGAAATAAATATTTACTCGATATATCGAGGTTATTTCTCGTTACTTCGATTATTTTCTCGTAATGTCATTTTCTTTCTTGTTATTTCAAGCAGAGACCATATACCTATATGTGCTATCTGTTTCAAGTCTATTTCAAAAACTCTAAATTAGATTCAGGTTGATTGCAAGATGGACATGCCTTGTTACAGTGCTTTTTGTGACTTTTTTCAACTTTCCTTTCATTTGCGTATGAGTGTGGCATTTGGTGGATCTTGGGTTGAATTTTAGCAAATCAGTGTCGATCTAACATGCGTCCCACTGGGCTTGCCAAACTCCAGTCTTATACTTTTTAATGTGATGTTAAGTGATATACACACATTTTACTGTGTCTAATATTAATTGCATTGATGTCTAAAGAAAATATAGTTTATGTATTAACGTCTCTGCTCAGAACTGGCTTGTTTGAACAACAATGGATTGAAAACGAAAATTGCATTGATCTTAAACATAGTTAATTGATGTGATTGGTTCTATATTATTTTGTTGTTGTTGTTGTTTATACAGGAATGAGTATTTAATACTTCTACTCAGTTATTAATTTTCGTTATTAACGTTTTATACAGGAATCTGCAACAGTACAAATCTGACAAATAATAAGTCAGACGATCATGGTTCAGTCCATTTACATAAATAAGGATGAAACTGATTTCCTAATGTTCCGACATTCATTTCTGTGGGAAAATTGAGATGTAGGCACAATAAGAGTGATGGGTCACATCTTACGGTCAATTCATGTGTTTTTCATCTGTTTCATTTTGTGCGAGTCTTCACATTCAGATATATATATACGTCATGAAATGTTGAACTTTCGTTGAGAAAATATCCTAAAACGTGAAAAACTGTTTCAATTTGCGTATCTATCCTTCACGTCCTGTCATCGATGCCCTACGGTGAGCTGGCGATACCATCACTTTCATGTGCAAAGCTACATTGCCATGAGGGGTTGGGAGAGATGTGAGTGATATCTATCACAATTTAGCGATACGGTCATAATATGATTCTGCAAAACTATGTAAAACGTGTATCTACCCTCCAAGTTATGTCATCGATGCCCTACGGAGAGGTGGCGATACCATCACTTTCATGTGTAAAACTGTATTGCCATGAGGGGTTGAGAGAGATGTGAGTGATATCTATCCCCATTTAGAGATACGGTCATAATATTTTTAGGCAAAACAATGTGTATAGCGCGCCGAAAGCCTTACATTTTCATGCACCTCACTGTCACAGTTCTAATATATCTATATAATTATGCAAAACTATGTAAAACAAACCGAAAGCCTTCCATTATCCATGTTCTTATTTCAGAAAAATCCGGCTGTTTACTCACAAGAGAAATGTCCGGTCACATGATAAGCCTACACATGTGTAGTCATTGGAGCAGAAACGGAATACGGCGAGCAGTGCCGAGTAAGCTCGGGGGTTATCGGCTTCTGCTCACAAACAAGGCTTCCGAACGAGCAACGTCCTGTCCCTTTAATTTGTCATTTACACCAGAGACCATATAATATTATATGGTCTCTGTTTACACCACAGATAGCATCATCTGTAGAGATAAGTTATGGTATCTATTTAATTCACATGGTGTCAGTAATAAAATGGGTAAATTGTTATGTGGTATTTATAAGGAAGTTAAATCATGTGTTAAACAAAACGGCATGTATTCAGATTCTTTTATGTCATACTGGTGTACGCCAAGGATGTGTATTAAGCCCTTTTTTGTTCTGTTTTTTTATTAATGAGCTTGCAGCCCAAATCAAAAGAAACTATGATGATGGTATACAATTACATCCTGAACTTATTAAAATATTCATGTTACTATTTGCAGATGATATAATCATGTTCTCGAGTACTGTAAAAGGTTTACAAACTTTGATAAATCAGCTAGAATTGTACTGTGATACGTGGAAACTTAATGTTAATCTAGATAAGACAAAAATTGTTGTATTTAGCAAAGGAAATACGCTGTCAAAAAACGAAAAGTGGTACTTTCGGGGACAATTACTCCAAACTGAAACCTCATATAAATATCTTGGTGTAATATTTTCAAGTAAATTATCATGGAACCGACATATATGTAATGCAGCAATCCAAGCTAAAAAGATGCTATTGGGCATTTTACAAACGTTTGAACATTTTAGCGAGTGTGCTTATAAAAAAAATTTCAAAATCTTTGACACGAAAATAGCTCCTATTCTTTCCTATGGTTCAGAAATATGGGGTTTTGCAGAGGCTAAAGAAATTGAATCCGTACATTTATACGCATGCAAAAGATTTCTTGGTGTTAAACATAGTACGTCTAACGTAATGGTTTATGGTGAATGTGGTCGCATGCCCTTGTATATATATCACTACTTAAAAATCATAAGATACTGGTTAAAATTACTAAAAATGCCAGTAAGTAGATTGCAAAAAAAATGTTATAATATGATGCTATTGTATGAAAAAAATGGAGATCAAAATTGGACATACAATGTTAAATGTCTACATCTGGGAAAACCAATGTTTCTTAGAGAATCATGCCATGTTCATATCGAAAATAAGGCAGACGCCTTTTGACATGTATTTTCAAACATGGAGATCTACTGTAGATGTTTCTAGCAAATGCGAATATTATAGATATTTTAAAATGCAAATATGCGCAGAAAAATATTTAACTGACGTAAATATAAGAAAATGCAGAATATCATTAACACAATTTAGATGCAGCTCACACAGGTTAATGGTTGAAGTTGGCAGGCACAACAAAATACCCAAATGTTTAAGATTATGTAAACAATGTTCTTTAAATGTTGTCGAAGATGAATTTCATTTTCTACTTGTATGTTGTAAATATGATAATTTAAGGAAAAAATATATTGAAAAGAAATACTATGTACATCCAAATAAACACAAATTTATCTCTTTAATTTCACATGTGAGCAAAACGGCTATACAAAATCTCTCTCTCTTTATATATCATGCCATGTTATTAAGAAATGAATCCTTGTAACATCCCTAACCGCTTCCACATTGTCATGTGTTCTGTACTATGGGCCTGTGGCCTTACAGTTATATATGAATAAACTGATTGATTGATTGATTGAATTTGTCATTTACACCAGAGACCATATAATATTATATGGTCTCTGTTTACACCACAGATAGCATCATCAAATTAAAAACCACGAAGTTCTTCTAGAATGTGAAATAATGTACATTTGAGTATAAAGGTTAGCATCTCCATGTGGGGGAACAAGAGGGGGTGGGGGAGATGTAGCTGATATCTATCACCATTGAGTTATTGACTGGCAAATGATTCCAATTTCCAATACTATCCCAAGAGGATGGATGAAGGATGGAAGTTTTGTAAGACACAGAAAATAAAATATCAATTCGCAAATCTCTTGCTTAGCAGGGGGTACGGGTGGCCCAGTCGTCTAAGACAAAAGTGTCACACGCACAGCATGGACAATATATAACCGATGCTCATAAGACAAAAGTGTCACACGCACAACATGGACAATATATAACCGATGCACATAAGACAAAAGTGTCACACGCACAGCATGGACAACATATAACCGATGCACATAAGACAAAAGTGTCACACGCACAACATGGACAATATATAACCGATGCACATAAGACAAAAGTGTCACACGCACAACATGGACAATATATAACCGATGCACATAAGACAAAAGTGTCACACGCACAACATGGACAATATATAACCGATGCACATAAGACAAAAGTGTCACACGCACAACATGGACAATATATAACCGATGCTCATAAGACAAAAGTGTCACACGCACAACATGGACAATATATAACCGATGCTCATAAGACAAAAGTGTCACACGCACAACATGGACAATATATAACCGATGCACATAAGACAAAAGTGTCACACGCACAACATGGACAATATATAACCGATGCTCATAAGACAAAAGTGTCACACGCACAACATGGACAATATATAACCGATGCACATAAGACAAAAGTGTCACACGCACAACATGGACAATATATAACCGATGCACATAAGACAAAAGTGTCACACGCACAACATGGACAATATATAACCGATGCACATAAGACAAAAGTGTCACACGCACAACATGGACAATATATAACCGATGCACATAAGACAAAAGTGTCACACGCACAACATGGACAATATATAACCGATGCACGAAATCAGAAGACTCACAGGAAACAATAAGAAACTCCTCGATTCAACAACGAAAGAGAAAGAAAGGATAGATAGAGATAGGTAATTTATTAATCATGGCGACGACTGTCGTCTCTTAAACATTTAAGGCTGCGGTAAGCAAATAATATTGAACAGCAACTGCAAGTAACAAATGTAAAATAAACATAGAGAATCCAATGTTATTTAGGTAACAACACACAAAAGGGGCTTACCTTAAAGTAGACGCAAGAATAGTGAAGACAGATTACGCACAGCAGTGTGTGCGTTCCAAATTGAATTACGGGAGCAGAGTGATTTGGATGGCTCTGCCTTGCTCGTATTACCCAAAATATGGATGACGTAGAACGCACGTTTTCTTGACGTTTCCTCTGATTGGTCAAATTGTATCCTTTTATGTTATGGCATTGAATTGATATATACATTTAAACAAGGGAGCCTAAGGCAATTGAAACCTTGGCTGACTACTTAAGGCAGTTTATAGACCAAGCTAGTAACACCTCCCAATACAGCCCAGAGCATTTGCTATTGGCAAGCCCAGGAGATCACCACCATCGGTAAATAAAGCACCAATTACACTACAAACAAAATATCGAACTGGTATTACAACTCAGGGAGTCAGATGCCTCTGGGTAGTGTCATCAAAGGTTTCATCACCGTGGCGGAAGACATCACCGCCAACAAACTACAGAAGCAAGAACCGGATATAACAGGCACCAACGTCCGCTACACTAGCCAAACTAAACAACAACCCAGGAAGGAGCTCAAGTATTCCTCTACCAAACCTAACGGTGCTGTAAACACTCCACAACCACTAAAACGATAAACGCAAACAAACTACGTGTACCCAATTTCACTTCAAAGCGACATTCACCACTACTAAAGCCACACACAAAAAAAACGAAGCTATATTCAGTAAAACAACATCAAGGCTCAACTGGTATGGTTTCTATGTCATCTAATGGCAAATTCCAAAACAACATCTCATCCAGCGTATATAGCAGCTGCATATCTCAATTTGTAACCATACATGTATGAAATGCTAAACAGCAAAACTAATTATCTTCGAATGGTAGTCAACAACACCAAATTCATCGAATTTAAAAAAAGTTCTTTATAGTCTTTCCTAATGACAGGCACAAATTTACAAATCTTACAATGGAAACCAAATGGTCTCTCACAACACAGTCCGACATGACTGGCCTAAAACAACAAGAGGGCGTGCGTCAATGGAATTGTCACAGAGTGACTTAACTGCACTCTGGACAACGCAATGTTAAAAAATTGTAGCTTCTTACTTACTTACTTACTTACTTACTTACTTACTTACTTACTTACTTACTTACTTACTTACTTACTTACTTACTTACTTACTTACTTACTTACTTACTTACTTACTTACTTACTTACTTACTTACTTACTTTGGAGATTTAACGTGCGTATTTCGCACACGGGTCCGGGGGCGAAAGTGGTCTGTGCAACTAAAGAAGTTTGGACTCAACGTATTCTTCGCCTTCAATCTGAGCTTATTTCCCCGTCAACACATGCGCGTTGACAGAATCATCCTCTACGGGGTATTGCAGACGGTTTAACCTCGGTTTGTCGGCACCCTGAATGTTATGATAAGAGATTAAATGTGCCAGCAATTTATCTAAAGGATTATAGGGACCAGTGAACCCTGCTTCATTAACGGTGACGCGTGGCTGACACGAATTGGTGAACACTTTTCAGTGTAATCAGTGTCAAACGTGAGTTTCATATCATGTTGAACGAATTTATTAATCATTTAATAAACTTTGGCTATAAAATGACGAACCAGGAAGGATAGGGTACCTAATCTAACCGATGACGAAGATTTCTCCACTACTGAGGAAACAATAGACACTACTCCAACTAAAACAAACCAAACTCCCCAACCAGCCAACACCCAAAACCTAAATAACCTCACCTTACTCCTAGCATACATGCATAGTCAAAACTCACCAAAAGCTAGCATGAAATCCTTCCACAAAGTAGCTTTCAATCTAAAATTAACCGATCTTCCCTTCTTCCTCTTTAACCTCCATCTTAAAGACCTCACCGAATAAAATAAAAAATAAAAAATAAATCACCAATCACCCGAACCCAATAATGGAAGGACTAAATATTTTTCAGTGGAACGCCAACGGACTCACCTCCCACGGCCATGAACTAAAAACTAAATTTAAACTAAATAAAGGCCCTCACATTGCTTGTATACAGGAAACCAAATTCTCCAAAAAAATCCAAATTCACACTACCTAACTACAACTCAGTAAAACTGACAGAGCTAAACCGAAAACAAGAAGAGCCGCAGGAGGACTAATCATATTTATCAGGGAAGATATAAATTACGAAGAAATAAAAATAGACACGCCAAACCTAGAAGCCAACGGCATTAAAATCACATTAAATAACCGAAATATAAACATCATAAATATTTACCACTGGGCGGAACAAAAAGTCCAACCTGAGGATCTAAACAAACTACTTAAAATAAGCGATAAATCTATTATATTCCTAGGAGACTTTAACGCTCACCATCCTACATGGAGTATAGATGATAAAATAGATAATCATGGCAAATTAATCTCCGAATGGATAGAAACAAACGACCTAGTACTCCTTAATAGCAACCAACCCACGCGGTACGATAAGATAAACCAAAAAATGTCGGCTATCGACCTAACCATATGCACCGCAGATCTAGCCCAAAGTACTCAATGGGAAGTGCACGACGTCCCGCTAGGTAGTGACCACTTCCCCATAAACATAACCATAGGAAATCCACGTACCAATCCAAACAGAAAACCAAGAACCTAAAGCTAACTGGGACCAATTCCAAGATATCTGCAACGAAGCTAACTTAAAAGAAATAGAAAATAATTATCCAGAAACCTAAAAACCTAACAGACTATATAATAAACGCAGCCAAAACCTCCATCCCCTTCAAAACATCTAAGACAGGCAAAGCGACGGTACCATGGTGGAATAAGGAAATAGAACAGACTAGACGAAAATGTAAATCAGCCTTCAATAAAGCAAAACGCGACTACAAATATTTAAACATAGCCCACGAACTAAACCACCAGGTTCAAAAACTAGTCCAAATAGCCAAAAGTAGAGACTGGAAACAATTCTGCGAAGGTATAAATAACCGTACAGATGCCAGGATGGTCTGGCGCAAAATCCACGCCATCAGAGGCTTAAAACGACATAAAAAAAACTAACATTGACAACTCAACCAACCCCGCCCAAAAAGCAAATAATTTTGCCAACCACCTTTCGACCGTTAGCAGTAACACCAACTTCAGCCAAAAATTCCAAGATAAACTTAAAACAGAAAACAAACCCACAAAAGAACAAAACAATAACAATCTAGAAATAAATCAACCCTACACAATGGAGGAGCTCCTCTACTAATCCAAAACAGGAAAAAGGGCACAGCCCCAGGATTAGACCTAACTTCTTACCAAATAATTAAAAAACTCCCCCTAAAACTACTACAGGCACTACTCTTACTATACAATCTCATCTGCCTAAACGGACAGGTTCCTACTCCCTGGAAACAGGCCCTAGTCATACCAATCCCTAAACCTAATAAACCAGCTAATCAAGCTAACTCATATAGACCAATATCCCTAACTTCAAACTTATGTAAAGTAATGGAATCAATGGCTAAAAATAGATTACAACATTACTTAACCCAAAATAACATCATAAACCCAGATCAAAGCGGTTTCACTCCTGGCCGCTCAACAGTACAAAGCTGACAAATAATAAGTCAGACGATCATGGTTCAGTCCATTTACATAAATAAGGATGAAACTGATTTCCTAATGTTCCGACATTCATTTCTGTTGGAAAATTGAGATGTAGGCACAATAAGAGTGATGGGTCACATCTTACGGTCAATTCATGTGTTTTTCATCTGTTTCATTTTGTGCGAGTCTTCACATTCAGATATATATATACGTCATGAAATGTTGAACTTTCGTTGAGAAAATATCCTAAAACGTGAAAAACTGTTTCAATTTGCGTATCTATCCTTCACGTCCTGTCATCGATGCCCTACGGAGAGGTGGCGATACCATCACTTTCATGTGTAAAACTGTATTGCCATGAAGGGTTGAGAGAGATGTGAGTGATATCTATCACAATTTAGCGATACGGTCATAATATGATTCTGCAAAACTATGTAAAACGTGTATCTACCCTCCACTTCCTGTCATCGATGCCCTACGGAGAGGTGGCGATACCATCACTTTCATGTGTAAAACTGTATTGCCATGAGGGGTTGAGAGAGATGTGAGTGATATATATCCCCATTTAGCGATACGGTCATAATATTTTTAGGCAAAACAATGTGTATAGCGCACCGAAAGCCTTACAGTTTCATGCACCTCACTGTCACAGTTCTAATATATCTATATAATTATGCAAAACTATGTAAAACAAACCGAAAGCCTTCCATTATCCATGTTCTTATTTCAGAAAAATCCGGCTGTTTACTCACAAGAGAAATGTCCGGTCAAATGATAAGCCTACACATGTGTAGTCATTGGAGCAGAAACGGAATACGGCGAGCAGTGCCGAGTAAGCTCGGGGGTTATCGGCTTCTGCTCACAAACAAGGCTTCCGAACGAGCAACGTCCTGTCCCTTTAATTTGTCATTTACACCAGAGACCATATAATATTATATGGTCTCTGTTTACACCACAGATAGCATCATCAATTTAAAAACCACGATTAAAGTAAGAAGTTCTTCTAGAATGTGAAATAATGTACATTTGAGTATAAAGGTTAGCGTGTCTATGTGGGGGAACAAGAGGGGGTGGGAGAGATGTAGCTGATATCTATCACCATTGAGTTATTGACTGGCAAATGATTCCAATTCCCAATACTATCCCAAGAGGATGGATGAAGGATGGAAGTTTTGTAAGACACAGAAAATAAAATATCAATTCGCAAATCTCTTGCTGAGCAGGGGGTACGGGTGGCCCAGTCGTCTAAGGCGCCGCGATTCGCCGTTGCGTCACATGGGCACGCCAGAAACCTATGATTGTGGGTTCGAATCCCGGTTCGCCCCGATTATGTTTCTAGGTTTGTCAGCACCATACCCGTGCTCGTGGGTTTCACCGAAGTGGTAAACGTCTGAGACCTGCATCGCTTCGGCTTTCCTCCCACATTAAGCTGACACGCCATGATATAACTGGAACACTGTTAAAAGCGGCGCTAAACCCAACTCACTCACTCACACTGAACAAGCTACCAAGGCTATGCAGGTTTGTTTACTTAAAAGGATGTGAGCTCAACCATACCAGATGCCAGAATGGTCTGGCGCTCCTCTACGTAATCCAAAACAGGAACAAGGGCACAGCCCCAGGATTAGACCTAACTTCTTACCAAATAATTAAAAAAACTCCCCCTAAAACTACTACAGGCACTACTCAAACTATACAATCTCATCTGCCTAAACGGACAGGTTCCTACTCCCTGGAAACAGGCCCTAGTCATACCAATCCCTAAACCTAATAAACCAGCTAATCAAGCTAACTCATATAGACCAATATCCCTAACTTCAAACTTATGTAAAGTAATGGAATCAATGGCTAAAAATAGATTACAACATTACTTAACCCAAAATAACATCATAAACCCAGATCAAAGCGGTTTCACTCCTGGCAGCTCAATCCTAGATAACCTCGCCCGACTAGAACAAGTTATTAAGACAGGACAACTAAATAAACAATATACCACGGGCATCTTCTTAGACTTCTCTAAAGCTTTCGACATGGTATGGCACGATGGGCTAATACAAAAACTTAAAAAATAGGACTCAAAGGTCAGATAATAAACTACATCCAGGACTTCCTAAACAATCGTAAAATAACCGTGGGTATAGACCAAACTCTATCGGACCAATGTCCCCCTAGAAAATGGCACCCCACAGGGCAGTATCCTCAGCCCCACCCTCTCCAATATAATGATAAACGATCTATTCGAGGGCCTATCCCCTAAAGTAAACACATCAAAATTCGCGGATGATGGAGCCATCTGGATCCGCACTAAAAGCATGAAAATGTTCCAAAATTTACTCCAAAAATCTCTTAATAAAATACAACAATGGGCTGACAAATGGGGCTTCTCCCTTAACTCAGAAAAAACAACAGGAATAGTATTCAAACATAAAAACATGAAACCCACCTCCCCAATCCTCCAGCTAAACAATCAAACAATCAAATTTCAAAAACAAACCAAATTCTTAGGACTTATTTTCGATGAACATCTCACATGGGATGCTCACATCCAAAACCTAACAACTAAATGCAGTAAAGACCTAAACACCCTAAGATGCCTAACTGGCTCTAACTGGGGAGCCTCCAAAGATACCCTCATCTCTCTCTACATATCACTAATTAGATCAAAACTAGACTGCGCCATATACAACACCCTAAACAACTCTCTATCTAAAAAAACTTGACTCAATACAATATCAGGCTCTCAAACTAATTACACGCACCCAACATGGCACCTCCTACACCTCACTTCAGGCCTTAAAAGGAGAAATGCCACTAAGTCTACGCAGGGAACAGCTAAGCTTAAATTTCTGGGCCGCGTCCCAATCAAACCCTCTCATCCAAAACTTAATAAACCAAAACATCAGCCCTAAAAACCAAGCTCTAGCTCGTAAACACCCCTTGCTTACCCCAATATCCCAAAGAATAACTAACTACCTCAATGAACACCAGATTAAAAATCTTAAACAAAACTGCAAACAATCAAATATCTTCACCCCTAAACTTAAAATACCCAAAATAGACACAACACTAGCTAGCCAAATAAATAAACAAACCGACCCAAACATAGTTAAAACTACCACACTAGCATACATACACGAAAATTGGCCAAATTGGTGTCACATTTACACGGACGGATCCTCAGATCCGACCTCCAAACACACAGGTTTCGGAGTCCATACCACACAACCAACTAAAACCACACAATCCTTCCGACTCCCAAACAACCAATCAATATTCACGGCAGAGCTAATGGGCATTGCCTCAGCCCTCCATGATCAAGAATCCAAAAAACACCCAAAAAAATCCTAATACTTACTGACTCCCTTAGTGGATTGCAAGCCCTCCAAAACAAAAATACCAAAAAAACGACCTAAATTAATAAATCAAATACTTAAAAGCTCCAACGCCCTAACTAAGGCAGGCAAACAAATAACTTTCTTGTGGATACCCGCCCACGTAGGAATATACGGTAATGAAAACGCCGATAAAGCAGCTAAACTATCCCTCAAAATCCCAGAAATAAGCTTGAACTTACCCATCTCAAAATCAGAAATTAAAAGTGTTAACAAGCAAAACATCACAAAAAATGGCATAACCTATATCTAAACTCAAATAGCCAAATCAAAAAAGTGCTCAGCAAACCACTAACCAAACCAAAAATTCTCCATCCATCAAAAAAATTCGACAGAGTAATCACTAAACTCCAAACAGGACACACCAACCTAAATAACCACCTAAAAATTTTTTTTTAAAACACACTACAGGTAACTGCCCACACTGCAAACAACCAGAAACCCAAAAACACGCACTCATCCACTGCACACACTACCTAACTCATCGACCCGCATTACAAACCACCCTCAATCTAAACAAGGCTCTCACTCTGGAAGCAATACTAAACCCACAAAATAAACTAGAAAAACTTCAAGGCCTTAGGCGTATTCTTAATAAAAACGGAACTAATAAAACGCATCTAAAAACACAATAACCTACCAAATCAAAATCACATAAACAAACACACATCCACCATAACCAGCTCCCTTAGTTCTCCTCCCCAACCCCATCGGCATCTATTCCAAATCTCAAAATTCCCAAATTCTATATAAGCAACCCCTAAACCCCCCTCTTGGGTTGCACAGACCACTTTCGCCCCTTTCGGAAACACATTAAATGGCCTGGCCGGGCCCGTGTGCGAAATACGCATCAGTCGGAAAGCGCACGTTAAATCTCCAAAGTAAGTAAGTAAGTAAGAATAGGGTGTCAAAATGGCTAATGCAAAGGTTTAAGTGAGATTTGTTGAAAATAAGCATGGTGGACAGAATTCGGTGTACAGATTCCGTATAAAGAGCAGAAGAAATACAACAATTTACTGGCGTTGCTGTATGAAAGGTTGTACAGCAACTATCAATACAACAAACAACACCACATACGGCAACAACCACAATTCATTGACATTATAAAAAAAGAACAGTGTTTTGTAGAGTCACTGCTCCTGCAAATCCAGGCTGGTGGGTGACTTCCTCCAAATGGGAGGAAGTACCGCAATGTGGATGGCGGTATTGAGAGGGAAAAGCAGGAGTTGTTGGCAGGGCTCAAGTCACCAACAGAATATGCTGCTCGGTGGCAAGATTTATTGGTTTGTGAATCGTATGTGAAGTGTAAATAATTAATTTAATTTCTGACTTTAAGTTTATATATATGTATGAACACATGTATGATTTATAATGTATGCTGTATGTACATGAGAAATAAAATAACGAAAGTCTTACTTACTTACTTATATTAGGAGATTTTACGTGCGCTTTCCGACTGAAGCGTATTTCGCACACGGGCCCGGTCGGGCCATTTAGTGAGGTTCTGGACGGGACGAGAGGTGTGCAACCTGAGTGGGGTTTTTAGAGGTTGCTTAAATAAATTTTGGAAATTTGGAAATTTGGAATACATGCCTTGGGGGTGCGGTTAGGACTAAGGGGGTGTGTAGGGGTGAGTTGGTGTATTACATGCTAGTGTTTGTTAATTGGTTGTGTTTAGATTCGGTTGATGAGGTCCGTTTTAGTTAGGTATATGCCTAGGGCTTTGAATATTTCTAGGTTATTTAGGGGGTTTAGTATTGCTTCTAAGGTAAGAGCTGTATTTATTTTGAGTTGGGTTTTTAGTGTTGTTCTGTGGTTGTTGTAGTGGGTGCAGTGTAGGAGGGCGTGTTCTATTGTTTCTGAATGTTTGCAGTGCGGGCACTTCCCGTTTGCGTGTTTTTTTAGTTTTTGGAGATGACTATTTAGTTTGGTGTGACCTGTTTGGAGTTTGGTGATTATCCTGTCGATTTTTTGAGGGGTGGAGGATTTTTGGTTTGGGAAGGGGTTTATTGAGGATTTTAATGATTTGGGTGTTTGTGTTTTGGTAGAGGTTATGCCATTTTTGTGAGATTTTGCGTTTGTTGATACTTTTGATCTGCTTTGGATATTGGTAGCTTTAGGCTAATTTCCGGGATTTTAAGTGATTTTTTAGCGGCTAGGTCAGCGTTTTCGTTCCCGTATATTCCTACGTGGGCTGGGATCCATATAAGTACTATTTCCTTGCCTGCCTCTGTTAAGTTATTTATACTTTTGAGAATTTGGTTAATTAATTTGGGTCGATTTTTGGTGTTTTTGCTTTGGAGGGCCTGTAGTCCACTTAGCGAGTCTGTGAGTATTAGGATTTTTTTTTGGTTTTTAGTGTGCTGGTTATGGAGGGCTGTGGCCATACCCATGAGCTCTGCAGTGAATATGGATTGGTTGTTTGGGAGTCGGTAGGATTGCGTATTTCTGGTTGGTTGGGCTATGTGGACTCCGAAACCTGTATGGTTTGTGATCGGATCAGCGGATCCGTCTGTATATATGTGACACCAATTTGGCCAGTTTTGATGTATGTAAGCTAGTAAGGTGGATTTAGCTATATTTGGATCTGTTTGTTTGTTTATTTTGTTTGCTAGTGATGTGTCTATTTTTGGAATTTTGAGTTTAGGGGTGAATACATTGGAGTTTTTGCAGTTTTGTTTTAGGTTTCCTATTTGGTGTTCGTTACGGTAGTTTATTATTCGTTGGGATATCGGTGTGAGAAGGGGGTGTTTCCTGGTTAGAGCCTGGTTTTGGGGACGGATATTTTGATCTAGTAGGTTTTGGAGGAGAGGATTTGATTGGGACACTGCCCAGAAATTTAGTGTTAGATGTTGTCTACGAAGATCTAGTGGCATTTCTCCTGTTAAGGCCTGAAGTGAAGTGAGGGAGGTGCCTTGTTGAGTACGTGTAACTAGTTTTAGAGCTTGGTACTGTATTGAGTCTAGTTTTTGGGATAAGCTTTTGTTTAAGGTGTCGTATATGGCGCAGCCATAGTCTAATTTGGATCTGATTAGGGATGTATAGAGGCTGAGGAGGGTATCTTTGGAGGCACCCCAGTTTGAGCCGGTTAAACATCTTAGTGTCTTTGCTACATTTGGTAATTAGGTTTTCGACGTGGGCATCCCAGGAGAGATGTTCGTCGAAGATTAGGCCTAGGAATTTGGTTTGTTTTTGGAACTTGATTGGTTTGTTATTTAGTTTGAGATTAGGGGTGGTCTTTCTCATATTTTTATGTTTAAATACTATTCCTGTGGTTTTTTCTGAGTTGCGGGAGAAGCCCCATTTATCTGCCCATTGTTGAATTTTGTTTAGGGATTTTTGGAGTAAGTCCTGGGATGTTAGGATGCTTTTGGAGCGGATCCAGAGGGCGCCGTCATCCGCAAATTTGGAAGTGTTTATTTTAGGGGATAAGCCATCAAAGAGATCGTTTATCATAATGTTAAATAGTGTGGGGCTAAGAATGCTGCCTTGTGGGGTGCCGTTTTCTAGGGGACACTGCTCCGACAAGGCCTGGTCTATACCCACTGTAATTTTGCGGTTTTGGAGGAAGCTTTGGATGTAGTTAACGATTTGACCTTTAAGTCCTATTTTTTTAAGTTTTTGGATTAGCCCGTTGTGCCATACCATATCAAATGCTTTAGAAAAGTCCAGAAAGATGCCTGTAGTGTATTGTTTATTTAGTTGACCGGTTTTAATATCCTGTTCGAGACGGGCGAGGTTATCTAAGGTTGAGCGGCCAGGAGTGAAACCGCTTTGATCTGAGTTTATTATGTTATTTTGGGATAAATAGTGTTGAAGTCTATTTTTGGCCATGGATTCCATTACTTTGCATAGGTTGGAAGTAAGAGAGATTGGTCTTTAAGAGTTAGCTTGGTTGGTTGGTTTACCGGGTTTAGGGATGGGTATGATTAGTGCCTCTTTCCAGGGGGTTGGTACATGACCTTTTAGATAGATTAGATTATATAGTTTAAGTAGTGTCTGAAGTAGTTTGGGAGGGAGTTTTTTTATTATTTGGTAGGAGGTTAAGTCTAGTCCTGGGGCTGTTCCCTTTTTCCTGTTTTGAAGTACATAGTTGAGTTCTTCTATTGTGTACGGTTGATTTATTTCTAGGGCATCATTATTTTGTTCTTGGATAGGTTTGGTTTCTGTTTTGAGTTTTAGTTGAAACTTATCACTGAAATTGTTATTACTGCTTGTGGCCGAGAAGTGGTTTGCTAGGTTATCTGCTTTTTCGCTAGGAGTTGTTGAGTTGTTTATGTTAGGTGTCTTTTTGTGACGTTTTAGGCCTCTAACGGCGTGAATTTTACGCCAGACCGTTCTGGCGTCTGTGCGGTTGTTTAGTCCCTCACAAAAAATTTTCCAGTCTCTAGTTTTAGCTATTTTAACTAGTTTTTGTACCTGGTGGTTTAGTTGGTGAGCTACTGGTATGTGGTTATGGTCGCGTTTGGCTTTGTTGAAGGCTGTTTTACGTTTTTGTCTAGTTAATTCTATTTCCTCGTTCCACCAGGGTACAGAGGGCCTACCCGATTTATTGGGTTTTTTGAAGGGGATTGCGCTTTTGGCTGCGTTTACTATGAAGTCCGTTAGGTTTTGGCAGTATATTTCTGGGTCATTATTCTCTAGTTCTAGTAGGTTAGCTTGGTTGCAGATGTTTTGGAATTTATCCCAGTTAGCCTGGTTGTAGTTAAATTTGGGTTCTGAACTTTCGGTTTGGTTTGGGACGTTAGTGTTTCCTACGGTTATGTTTATGGGGAAGTGATCACTTCCTAGGGGGGCGTCGTGAACTTCCCATTGGGTACTTTGAGCTAGGTCTGCTGTACATATGGTTAGGTCGATAGCCGACATGTCTTTATTGTTTTTATCGTATCTGGTGGGACGGTTTTTGTTTAGAAGTACTAGATCGTTTGCTTCTATCCATTCTGATATTAGTTTGCCGTGATTATCTAGTTTATCCCCCGTGCCCCAGGAAGGGTGGTGGGCGTAGGAAAATGGTAGATTTGTTGCCTAACTGTTTGAGTATGTTTAGATCCTCCGTTTGGATTTTCTGTTGTTGCCAGTGGTAAATGTTTATGATGTTTATTTTTTGTTTTTTTAGGGTGATTTGGATACCATTGGCTTCTAGGTTTGGGGTATTTACTTGGATTTGCTCGTAGCTTATATCTTCTCTAATTAGTATTAGTAGGCCACCCGATGCTCTAGTTGTTTTGGATTTAGGTCGATCTTGTCTGACTATGTTATAGTTTGGTAGGTAGAATTGGGATTTATTGGAGAATTTAGTTTCCTGGATGCACGCTATATGTGGTCCTTGTTTTAGCTTTAGCTTTAGCTAAATCTTAGCTTTAGCTAAATCTAGCTTTTAATTCGTGGCTGTGGGAGTTAAGCCCCTTCGCATTCCACTGAAAGATATTTAGGCCTGTCATTATTTGGGTTTTTAGTGTTTGGAGATTATGGTTTTATTGGTTGTTTGGATTGTCTATAGTCCTGCGGTTGCTGTTGAGTAGTTTATTAGGAAATCATTGTAACTTTGAGTGGTCAGTTTTAGGTTTAGGGCTACTTTGTGAAGATTTTTGGAGCTAGCCTCTGGTTTGATTTGTTTGAGCATGTAGGCCAATAAGATTGTGATGTTGTTTAGTTTGGAAGTTATGGGGGGTTGGGGTTGAGGTTGAGTTTTGCGTTTGCGGTTTTTGAGTTTTTTAGGGGCTGATCGAGTAATTTCGTTTACATCATCTTCCGTTTCGAATTCGTTTTCGTCTACATTGCTTTGGTTTATTTCCTCACTCTCCATGGGGGTTGTTTGTGTGTTTGGTGGTGCTTGCGTGTGCGTGCTGGGCATGTCCATGGGTTGGATGCTGTTTGCGTCTTCGGGTAGTGCTTGCTCGTGTGTGGTTGTTGTTGCCCTGGTGGCTGAGGGTTGTATGGTGTTGGGTAGGGGTAAGGCGTGTATGTTGCGGTTTGTTTTGCGTGCGGGTGTGGATGCAGAGAGTGGCTGCGGTATGGCGAATGTTTGGGGGTTGTGTGGGTGGTGGATGAGTGTGGTTGTTGCTTGGGGTATTTCCTTGGGGATGCCATCCCATGCGGATTGTAGGTGTCGGTCGTTGTTTGGTTGCGGTGTGGGTAAGAGTGGTTTGTTTGTTTGCTGTGTTTGTTTTCTTGTTTGGAGTTTGGCCGAGTCAATGTCGATGTGTTTGTTGGCCTGTTGGGTGAGGGTGTGTCTGTGGGGGCATTTGTTGGTGAGTGAGGAGTGGTTTGTTGTTTTACAGTGTATGCACCAGGGAGCGCAGGCTCCTGGGCATTGGGTTTGGGCACAAGTCCTACATTTGGTTTTTTTGAATGTACAAACGTTAGCAGTATGATTGTATTGTAAACAGTTTGAGCATTGTTTGACTTGCTTAATGTAGGGTTTAACCTCTAGTTTGGTTGAAGCGCCGAAGGAGATGAAATTGGGGGCTTGAGGGTACTTTGCTGATTTTTGAAAGTTTATGATAACAATTGGTGTGTTTGTAGTTTTGCCGTTTCTATTTGATGTTATTCTTCTGGTGCTGGTTATTTTGGGTTGAGGAAAGGTGTCAGTATTTAGGTTGGCTTCATTTATGTAAAGTGCTAAGTCTTCATCTGATTCCCTGGGGTTAACTCTGATTACGCCTCTAGTGTAAAGTTGCCAGTTAGGGGTTTGATGTGTTACTGTAAATTGGAATATCTCCGTTACTTTTTTAGCTAAGTTTAGTGATTCTAGGTCCGGAAAGATGATTTGGTAGCCTTTGTGAGCTTCTCTGATTTTGTCATAGTGAATTTTTTGTTTTTTAGACCAGAGTCCTACTTTGTTAATTGAGAGTACCTTAGTTAGATTAATGACAGGGCCTGCCGCACAGAAGTAGAGGGCGAAGGTGACCAGTGATGCAGTTTGTGATGTAAATGAGGTGTTGGAAGAGTCCAGCTTCCGTTTTTTAGGGTTTGTCGTGGTTGCGGTCGATTCGGAAGTTTTTGGAGGGTTGACTGTGGTTTTGTTTCCGAAATCGTGTGGTATGAGGGTTTCGGGTGTCCGATCGGAGGTGTTGTGGGCTTCCGATGGTGTAGGAGTGTCAGTCTGGTGTATGTCTGCCTGGGTGACGGTGCGTGTATCGGACATGGTGAGCTTGTGTGTGGGAGTGTTTGTTGTGTTTGGGTTTTGTTTGGGGGTGTTTGTAGAGAGTGCCTGGGTGAGTTGTGTTTGACTGGTTTCTACTCTATTTGGGTTTGGTTGGAGTGGTTGTTTGTTTTGGTTAAGAGATTTTAGGAGTTTGTAGTTTTAAGTGGGCTTGGGTGTGAGATACTTTGGTCTAGTATTGAAAGGGTGTGTTGTGATAGTCACGGATTGGTTTGGGTAGTGGTTTGTTTTAGCTAGTGGTTTAGGTGGTTTGGTGTTTTAAGTGGGCTTGAGTGTGAGTAATTTTAACCTAAGTTGAATGGGTGTGTTTTGATAATTACCGAGGTGTTGCTCTTGGGCTGGCTATCAGTGGAAACTGTGCTGGCTTGGGAGGCTTGCTAGGTGAGGTTGGCTTGGCGGCTGGATGGCTTGGGTTGCTTCGTAGGCTGAGGAGGTGTTGCTAGCTTGGAGTACAAACTGCATATGGTGGTAACGAAAATCATGTTGCCCTCTTTTAAATCCCTTTTTAATCCTCATAATCCCTCTATTGTACACTTGTCAGTAACGGTTGGGTAATTTTTAACCCAGAACAATAGGTGCCGGCAAACCGAGGTGTACCCTTGCAGACAAACAAGACCAGCACTGACTACCATTGGCCGAGTTCTAAACAACAACCAACCGACCACAATGGACAGGGCAATAATCAAACTACAGACAGGGCACACTAAACTAAACACCTACACAGAATCAGAAAACACCAAACAGGTAAAACCCTCACTTTAACCAAATAGAAACACCTGAACACGCACTATTACACTGCGCACACCACCACCAACACAGAGCAACCCTCAAATCCACAAAAAAACTATAACAAACACATGTCTCTGGCAACACTTCTAAACCCACTAAACGACCTACAAAACGCAAAGGCATTAGGTACTAGGCATTTTCCTAATTAAAACTAGAACGCGTCTAATAACTACAAAATAATTCTATACCACGCTAAAACCCTAAAACAAAACAAAACACAAACACCCTAAAACAAAACAAAAAATACATATTTAAAAACACAACACACAACCACACTCCTCTAGTTCCCCAACCTATATCACGGCATTCTTCCAAATTCCAAATTTCCCCAAAATTCAATAAGCAACCCTAAAGTCCCCCAGGTTGCCCTTACTTTTCGGACATACCCTACTTGGCAAAACCACACAAATTGGCCTCTCTCTCTCTCTCTCTCTCTCTCTCTCTCTCTCTCTCTCTCTCTCTCTCTCTCTCTCTCTCTCTCTCTCTCTCTCTCTCTCTCTCTCTCTCTCTCCTAAAGAGATCCAATCTCACCCCACAGGCAAGGATCCTAAAAAGCAAACCCAAAAATCTAATAAAAGAAACTAAACGCGCCCACTGGCGAAAGTTCATTTCAAATTCATCCAAAACTCAAACCCTAAGGCTATGTGGCAGAAACTAAAAGCAATCAAAGGCATAAAATATAGTAGCAAAATACCTAATATAGACAAAAGTACAGGTCCAAAACATAATAAAGTGCCGGGCAAAAGAAAGTATACACTTTAACACTGGATTTGACCAAAATATTACAAACCTTATCAAAACGTCACAGTCAACTACGTTCCCCTATTAAAATTGTTTTCATTTTTAGCTATCACCAACAAGGATGTATACTTTTTTTGGCCCGACAGTTTAATATGTTGTTCTTAACCTTGCTTTGAGCAGATGTATGACGACGTGTCAGCTTCATGTGCATGTAGAAGGAAATCGTCGTCGTCGTCGTCATCATCATCATCATCATCATCATCATCATCATCATCATCATCATCATCATGTAAGTGATGCAAGAGGAAGACATGTGCCAGGGGTTCGATTCCCTGCCGCGTCATACTAAAAGATGTTAAAAGCTGGTACTTGTTGTTACCCTGTCTGGCGCTCCGCAGCCACACACGGATATACACAAACACGCTTGCATGCATGTCGCTACATAAGTCAAATAATCTTGGACACGACGTTTTAACCCCATTTCACATAACCTCACCTCAGCCTTAGGGGCATCTGAGATTGACCGAGTGTCAGCCTCTTTGACTTGGTTGATTCTCCGCAATAGCGTCTCTACATTTTGCTCAAATAATTGTGATTCAATACCAAATATTACCTTTCTCATTTTGACCCATGTTTTTCAATACTTAATGCGTATAATCTTAGAAAAGGAGTCTCTTAAAATTCCTTGAAGTGCAGGTCTCATAGGTGCAACTAATACAGAAATGTACCTCAAGCTATTTACACAGCTTTTGCTGAAGGAGTGCAAAATAATTGTGACACATTTTGCTCAACTGGTTAGTTATGGTTGTTTGTTCTGATTTATCTTTTGAAAAATAGGGTACGATATTGATTTTGGTAGTTTCAGGTATTTTTCGATTGATGGTAAGATTTTAAAGCGTTGATAATACAACAGTATCAAAATTACCATATACTTTTCTTTTTATCGAATTCCAATATATTCTACAACTTTACATTTAACATTCCCAAGCTAGTAAACCCTACATAGTTTTCAGAACGTGTATAATACTAGTTAGTAGGCTATTGATATAGTGCTATTGACATTCTAGACACGGTTCGCCAACTCCAGACGGTTGACCAGCCGAGAACAATTGACACGCCAAGCCCGCATGTCGAAACTTGCATAATATGACAAACATGTGTTAAGTGTATTGTTAAAGATCTAAACTGGACAGACGGACATGGCCTGCTTTCAAACGTGGACAGGAGGTCTCGGGTATAAATAAAAAGGTAGCTCGCCATAACACTTCAAAATTTGCGGATGACGGAACCCTATGGATCCGCACTAAAAGCATTAAAATGGCAGAAAACTTAATCCAAAAATCTCTAAATAAAATACAACAATGGGCAGACAAATGGGGCTTCTCCCTTAACTCAGATAAAACAACAAGAGTAGTATTCAAACATAAAAACATGAAACCTGCATACCCAATCCTCCAGCTAAACAACCAAACAATCAAATTCCAAAAACAAACAAAATTCTTAGGACTTATTTTCGATCAACACCTCACCTGGGAGGCTCACGTCCAAAACCTAAAAACTAGATGCAGCAAAGACCTTAACACATTAAGATGTCTCACCGGCTCTAACTGGGGAGCCTCCAAAGATACCCTCCTCTCACTATATACAACACTAATTAGATCAAAACTAGACTACGGCTGTGCCATATACAATACCCTAAACAACTCTCTTTCTAAAAAACTTGACTCAATACAATATCAGGCTCTCAAACTAATTACACGCACCCAACATGGCACCTCCTACACCTCACTTCAGGCCCTTACAGGAGAAATGCCACTAAATCTACGCAGGGAACATCTAAGCCTTAATTTCTGGGCCGCGTCCCAAACAAACCCTCTCATCCAAAACCTAATTAACCAAAACATTAGCCCAAGAAACCAAGCTCTAGCTCGCAAACACCCCTTACTCACCCCAATATCCCAAAGAATAACTAACTACCTCAATGAACACCAAACTCAAAATCTTAAACAAAACTGCAAAAAATCAAATATCTTCACCCCTAAACTCAAAATACCCCAAATAGACACAACGCTAGCTAACCAAATAAATAAACAAACCGACCCAAACATAGCTAAAACCACCACACTTGCATACATACACGAAAATTGGCCAAATTGGTGTCACATATACACTGACGGATCTTCAGACCCGATCTCCAACCACACAGGCTTCGGAGTCCATACCACACAACCAGTTATATCCACACAATCTTACCGACTCCCTAACAACCAATCTATATTCACGGCCGAACTTATGGGCATGGCCTCAGCCCTGCATAACCAACAATCTAAAAACAACAAAAAAATCCTAATTCTCACTGACTCCCTTAGTGGACTACAAGCCCTCCAAAACAAAAATACAAAAAAACGACCTAAATTAATAAACCAAATACTTAAAAGCTCCAACGACCTAACAACAGCAGGCAAACAAATAACCTTCTTGTGGATCCCCGCCCACGTAGGAATTTACGGCAACGAAAGCGCCGATAAAGCAGCTAAATTATCTCTCAAAATACCAGAAATAAGCCTAAACCTACCCATCTCAAAATCAGAAATTAAAAGTGTAAACAAACAAAAAATAACCAAAAAATGGCATAATCAATATCAAAACTCAAATAGCCAAATCAAAAAAGTGCTCAGAAAACCACTAGCCAAACCTAAAATCCTACACCCCTCTAAAAAAATCGACAGATTAATTACAAAACTCCAAACAGGACACACTAACCTAAATAACCACCTAAAACAACTTAAAAGACACACCACAGGCAACTGCCCCCACTGCAAACAACCCGAAACCACAGAACACGCACTCATTCACTGCACCCACTATCAAACACACAGAACCACACTACAAACCACCCTCAATGTAAATAAGGTTCCTACTCTAGATGAAATACTAAACCCTCAAAATAAACTAGAAAACTTCAAGGCCCTAGGTGTATTCCTAATCAAAACAGACCTAATTAAGCGCATCTAAAAATTAATTAATCTACCAATCCAAAATCCAATAAACATACAAACACCCACCTCACCCGGCTCCCTTAGTTCCCTCCTCCACCCACCTCGGCATTTATTCCAAATTTAAAAATTTCAAAAAATCAATATAAGCAACCCCTAAAAGCCCCCTCTTGGGTTGCACACACCACTTTCACCCTTCTCGGAATACACTAAATGGTCCGGCCAGGCCCGTGTGCGAAATACGCTGTAGTCGGAAAGCGCACGTTAAATCTTCTATATCAGTCAGTCAGTCAGCCATTACCAGGTCTCTATGGTGCAATCGGTTTGATAGCCCGTCTGTACTTATAGGCAAACCAATCAAATTCGAAAAATTCGCAAATGTTCTTGGGGTTATCCAAGATCATCACTTTACTTGGAGTAAACATGTGGAGAACTTGGAGTAAACATGTGGAAAACAGGTGGCATAAGGGCCTGAACGTATTGCTGTGTAATTTCAGGCACATCTTGGGGTACATCTCGGGACACTCGGGTAGACCTATACTAATTGCTATTCAGATGAAAAATAGACTATGGTTGTGAGACCTTTCACTCGGCATCAAATACTGTCTTGAGACGCCTCGACAGAATACAATACAAGCCCCAATGCTAACCACAGGTGGCGCAACAGGCACATCACTAGAAGCACTACAAGTAGTAACAGCACAACTTTCATTGATGCTTTGAGCAGGCAATGGTATCGTTCTGGGGACGAACATCAAACCAATTGGTGAAAAAGTTATGGCAAGACAAAAACACCCGAGAAGAAGCCCTAGCTTGGATAAAATCCCTCACAAAAGCCATCTTGGATATTAGTACGTGAACTCAACCGAAGTCACAATCGTAATGACATTCAACCAACAGACAATCACTAAAAAAAGGGTTACACCCTCTCTGGACCTTAAAACGCCCCAAAGTTGACACAGCTTTAACATCAGAAATAACTGAGAATAGAAAACCCAACCCTACTACGATCAGTAGCTGTCACTAATATTCAAACTTCCTGAGACAGCTGGGCCCATATATACAATGCAGTCATCCTATCAGACTCGCTAAGTGCACTTCAACCCATCAGCGGCAGAAACTCAAACTCGAGACCAAACACAGTCAATATTATTCTATATCAATATACAAAGCTATTAAACAAGTCTTCGGTTATAAACGGTCATTCAAACAGACTGTTTCAATAATAATGGCCTTTTGAGCTGTTTGTTATAGAGCTCCCAAACGACCTTAACGTTAATTCAACAGTTGAGATATGTCATTTTCTTCCACATAAACTTGGTCTTGATAAAACGACGGTGAGGCCACACCAAGTTGATATATTTTCGATACAATTTAACACCACTTCCGGTTACAATTTAGTGAGTGAGTTGGGTTTAACGCCGCTTTTAACAGTATTCCAGTTATATCGCGACGTGTCAGCTTAATGTGGTAGGAAAGCCCGAAGTGATGCAGGTCTCAGACGTTTACCACTTCGGTGAAACCCACGAGCACGGGTATGGTGCTGACAAACCTAGAAACATAATCGGGGCGAACCGGGATTCGAACCCACAATCATAGGTTTCTGGCGTGCCCAAGGGATGCAACTCTGCACAGCGAATCGCGGCGTCTCAGACGACTGGGCCACCCGTGCCCCCTCGTAACATTAGAAGCACTATGTACTATTGTGTTTTGATCTGAAAACAACATTGTATGGTAACAGGAATTAAACAAGAGATGTCAACCACAATATACCTATGTCTGTCCATGATGTTATAGAAAATAGTGGCAGGTTTGTACATTGAGTACAGATATATGTTAAGCTAATACACATATGACTATAGTTTTGTACCACGAGTGGTCTTCTTACAATATAATTGGCATTGCTTCATGACCTTAAAGTTTTCATGTCAACACAAATGTAATTATGTAACAGGGAGCGGCATTTATATAACCCCTTTCAAGTTAAGGTGAACAAAATATGTTTAAACTATACAAATATCTTACTCATAACATTGAACAATGTGATACATCTGTAGTTATTTCGATCATTCACATTACCCTTCTTAAATAATGGTACAATCAAGCATGTGGTCCCTTTCTCGGGAAAAGTACCTGCATATAATATCTGGTTGAATAAAATAGTCAAATATGTGACTAAGGAAGCATCAAGGCACCTAAAATACTCTGCAGGAATGCAATCGTTTCCTGGGGCTTTACCTGTTTTTAGCTTTTCTACAGCTTTTAAAACTTTAGATTCAGTAAAATCACAAGAAAGGTCATCGGGTAGTTGTAAACATGTCACTCAGGTCTCAGGGTCATGATTTGTGAGATAAGAATCCACTTCTTCAGAAAAATTAGGACTGGACAATTCATCTTGCTTTTCATGGTTGTATAAACTGCCAAAGATTCTCCCGAGTCTTTGGACATATGATGTTTTCAGTAGACATCCTATAAGAGAATTTCTTGATTAATTCCCAAAATGTCTTAATATCCTTCAACTGCAGCCTTAGATAAATCGTTGAAAACTGTAATTTGAAATAACTGCTGTGTCGAATGACAAAGATGTTTAACTTTTTTTTGGCTTCCTTAAATAACGAGAAACTTTAGTGAGTGGAATATTTACGAAATAAATTTAACTTAAAATATCTTTTCTCTTTTCCGTGTTTCACATTCCGAATCAAACCACATTTGGTCTTATTATATTTGTTATATACCTGTTAAGATGGACACCATATAGTCCTAATATATTTACCAGTTCATCAACAGCAGCATAAACACTTACATATACCCTTGTCATATTTTTTAAGCATTTCTTGGATGGTTAGTTTCAAGATTCATCTCTAGCCTCATCTTTCCACTTGTACTCTAACCTGGGTAAACGTGCAAACGTGTAGCACTTTCTGTTATAACAATGGGGAAAATGCAATTCTGGAATTGCAGGATGGCAACTGGATTTGGCACCTCGGTCGAGGGTGTTGGTGACCCCTCAACACCAGACACAAAGATACTAAATCTTCGCAGGGTACCATAATTAAGCACAAAATCACGCTGGCAGTCCAGATCACATACTTTGTGTATCCCCTCTAATCTTGATATTTTTTTTGTCCACACTCACGGTTCGTTTTAAATGAGGCGCATCTGCTATTTCGATTTTAGCAACAACCGGAAATAACGTGTCCTGCAGCAATGGCGGACCTACTAGGTCTGCTGTCGCTGTTTCTCCTATTATTGGTAAGTTTTGTTTATGAAAGTACTGGAAATTTATCTTCTTATTTATGGATCCGATCTCTACGATTACTCTGTGATCGTTTGTTATATTGTACGATGATGAGGATTCCAGGAAAGACAAGAAAACGCCATTCCCGTTATACACGTATCGCCATCGATATTACATCGGAAATGTTGACTACGTCGCCTCTAAATTTGTTAAACAATCATTGTCGTTCCAAATAATTCTAGGCTCTAGTCCTTTTGTCTGTATACAGTAAACTACGGTTACAACGAACACGCTTATCACGAACTAACGGATATAACGAACTAACTTTTTAGTCCCGATTACTTGCTGTAGTTATACTGTTAATATGCTTATAACGAATTACGGTTATAACGAAATAAAATTAGTAGTCCCTTTGAGTTCGTTATAACCGTAGTTTACTGTATTATGTTTGAAACCTAAATGCAAGAATTCGGTATGATCAGCTGCACTTTACAGATTGAGAAGCTATTCACTTAGGCCTACACGTAAGTAGCCATATTATATGGTAAATAGTTATGGACCCTGTTTATTTTCAGGTGTATTTAGGAGACTGCAAACTAACGGTGGAAGAGTGTAAAAATTTGGGATTTTCCACAAATCTGCTGTGCAGTAATTGTGACGAGCTTGACAAGTTCAGCCTCTCATCTTTGAAGGATGATTGTCAAAAATGTTGCCAAGAAGACAGAACTGAAGAGGAAAATGGTGGTGTAAGTTTGATCACATTTTCTAAGCTAAATGTATTAAGCTATTTTGGGGGTTTTCATGTACGGTCGTAAACTGATAAATACTGAAGCTAAATGAGGAAATTTTCTTAACACTGGTGTGTCACTTAATCCTGCACATCTACACTGTTGACATCACTAATTAGATTGAATTTAACAGTGTGTTGTTTTATTTCAGTTATATCCATACGCAGAGTTAGTTGTGTGTGGATGAAAATTGGGAAGGTATCCACAGGTTCAGGGTGAGTAGTACTTGAAAATGTTATTAATAAATAATGTAGTCTCTATGTCTATTAAGCATGGTGAAAGGCTGCATTATTACCTTGGTCAGTGGATCACTGTGCACTCAAATTTCATTCTTATCTCCCTGGGAAGTATACAACTCAAGCTGGCCAATGAGGTGCTAGGAGGTTAACGCCCACATTACCATCTCATCCTACTGGCAGTGGGGTGGCCCAGTGGTTATTAAGCGTTCGCGCATCACGCCGAAGACCTGGGTTCAATTCCCCACATGGGTACAATGTGTGAAGCCCATTTCTGGTGCCCCGGTCATTATGTTGCTGGAATATTGCTAAAAGTGGCGTAAAACCTTACTCACTCACTCTCAT
This sequence comes from Haliotis cracherodii, assembly GCF_022045235.1. Classification (NCBI taxonomy): domain Eukaryota; kingdom Metazoa; phylum Mollusca; class Gastropoda; order Lepetellida; family Haliotidae; genus Haliotis; species Haliotis cracherodii. The sequence continues at coordinate 6,438,864 of NW_027266268.1, forward strand.
TCTACCGGCACCCTTTCATGGGTGGATGAACATAGGCACTTTCCTCTGGATTCATTTGCATTGAAGTAGAGATCTGTGTATGTGTTAAGTCAGCCTATGAAATGTCTTTAACTCTCAGGAGTCAAATGCGTACAATTTTGTGTGTGAAATTTGGGCATGTTGGATGAAGCCTACAATTGCCATGATTGTCTGATATTGAACCAATGTGTAAACTGTAGATTCTAGGATGCTGTTCTCAGAGGTCAAAAGTGTCGACTGTACTTTATTCTGAGATACAAGTTAACTACACAATAAGTCACATAAAACAATGAAGAAGGAGGCATGGTTTATTTCATGATACAATGGGGTGGACGGGTAGCCTAGTGGTTCGCTCGTCATGCCGAAGACCCGGGTTCGATTCCCGACTTGGGTACAATGTGTGAAGCCCATTTCTGGTGTCCCCCCCCGCCATCATCATGATCATATTGCTGGAATGTTGCTAAACACGGCATAAAACCATACTCTCACTCATGATACAACACTGTTCTATTTCTGACATGTAATTTCTAAAGTTTCGAATATACACTCAGTGATGTCGTAAATTGGATGATATTATTTTTAAGAGGGTAGAGAGTTGTTCCCCTTAGATGTACCTAGGCAGCGCAGATATAAGCGTTGGCCGAACGATCCAATCCGAAAGTGGGCAAGATATGGCAATCAGTCTTCGGATAAAGGGACAGATAGTCATTGTGAGACTATTCAGAAAATACCAACCTTCACCCTGAGGCTGTGGCACATGTTGCCCTTTGTGAATATAAAACTGTGGTCTCACTGGTCTGAGCCTGCGTTTTACCCTCTGCTGGAACCAGATAGTGTCTTGTTACGTTGGTGAAAATAAACAACTCTTCAAGTCTGTTACCATGGTTACCAGAATTTGCTACTTGTGAATCCCAAGTTCTTATTCATTATGATCATCAGCATCTTTCCATGTTTCATCACTTTTACCTTAACTCCCACATCAATGTCATGCACCCATAACATTTTTCAAAGATTCAATATGGCAGCAATATCATATTTATACTATATTTAAAGGCCTCAATCGGCTGTTTGCAGACATTTTTAGCAGAATTTGGTTATTATTCCTAAACATTCTTAAAATTCAGCATTTACCTGCTTACTAAAATATATACAATTATGGCAGTGGTAAGAACACACAATAATGCTGTTACCATGGTAAGTGAGTTTTATGAGTTATGAGGTCATGTTTTGTCAGATTAAACAAATAAATCCCATTGCCATAATGTAGGAACATCTCTTTGACAACATCATCTGAAAATATGTGAAAATTGGTACAACTGTTCAACCTTGATAGGGATATTTGGATTGTCCAGATAGGACGAATTGCATAGAGTATCATAATTTTCTGACTTAATTTTCACATTCCTTTTCCTGTTACAGCTTTTGTTAAGAGCGCCAAGCCTGATCAGTTTCCTGGACTCGAAATCAAATACGCCCGAGGTGCAGACCCTATCATCAAGCTGCTTGATGAGAACCGATTTGTGCAAGAGGAACTGGGCATCGAGAAATGGAACACAGACTCTGTGGAGGCCTTTTTTCATGCAAAGCTGAAGAAATAAATCCATCACAATAACTTTGAAATGTCCCACTATGGCACCATTCTCTGGTTATTTACTTAAGTTGAGATTTCAGCGGAACCTGTTAGGCTGGACCCTGGTATTCTAGATATCCGCTTTCAGGAAAGTTACTGTAAGGACTGTTTACAGTTATACAGACGATATTGCTCTACCAAAATGATTGATGAATCTGGACACTTGTGAAAAAGAACTTTTTCACCATATTCACTGGAGAATTACCACCCAGGCCGACAGATCACCCAGGTCACACCCAGGTCACTGTATCAGTACCATCACCAATTGATTTGTAATTTAAACCCAAGTATGTACTGATGGAAGTAAGCATTGGAACAGATAGATGTCAAACTGATGCTTGTCTCCTGTTACTTTATTTGTGTACATCAGTATATGTGTTTTGATGCATTGTAACCTTATGCAGTTGATGTCATTTTCTGATGGCCTTATACTGTCAGTGTTTATCTTGGCTTCATCTTTGGTCATAACTATTTCAGTTATTATAGCCAGTATGTCGTCTTCCATAATCTTGAAACTGCCGAGGCAGAGAGATGAAGCTAAGTCTCTACTAACTGACATCACAAAGATGATTGCAAAGTGCTTCTTTTTATTTAATTGTCTATGCAAATGATTTCTAACAACTGAAAAAATATGTTTACAAGTAGTTGATATAAAAAATAATTCCAGAATAGTAATTAACATTTTACCTGAATATGGTTGAAGTGAGCCTGGGATTAACCAGAGAATGGTAGCTCCACAGCGAGATGTCCGGCATGCCTATCTATGAAGTCCCTGCATGAAACCGGATGGTTTGTAGGGATGGATGACAGAGGTTTTGTTGGAAGACATTTCTGAGTTGTTTCATCATTGTCCATCTCATTTTGTTACAAGACCTTGTTTACATTACAAGAAAGTGTATTTATCATGTGGTTTTATCACATTGTTTACAAGTAAAAGGAAAATGGACATGACACAGTCTTTGTTTTTCTTTGCATATTTCTGAAAATTATTGTTTGTCTGGGCATTCCAGTGCTAGTAAGATGCCAGGACCTCATGCTTGCTGTATGATTCATGTAAATGGAGATCCAGTGTGCATATGTCACCCTGCTGGTTGTGTGACTTGTCCCGGAGTCGTTGCTGATGCAATGTCATTCCAGTTGATTTACATTGTGCTTTGGATCCATGAAGATCTGGGTTAAAATTGGTCTTCTGCAACCCATGCTTATTGTAAGAGGCAACTATGCTTGTCATAATCAAGCGGTCAGGATTGCTGACTTGGCTGATGTTTGTCGTCATATCCCAGTTGTGTAGATCAATGCTGATGATGTCAATCACTTGATCGTCTGGACCAGACTTGATTTTATACAGCCTGCCATCATATAGCTGGGATCTTGCTGAGTGCGGCATTAATCAACAAACAAACAAATACTAGTATACAGTCCTTTCTGCTCAACTGTACTGCCTCAGGTAGTTTTCATATTGTTGGAACAGTAACCATGTAATTCATGTGAACAGTTATTGAGAAAGAATACTTTCCTATAATATTAGATCGCCTCCGTGGTCCAGTGGTAGAGCATCCACCAGAAAAGCAGAAGGTCCAGTTGCGATCCCTGGCTTTGTCATACCGGAAGACGTTAAAGGATAGTACTTGTTGTTACCCTGCCTGGCGTTCAGCATTAAGGGGCTAAAAGTCGGGAGTCAGTATACTGTGTCTGAGTGGGGTATTCTTGGTATCTCAGTGGGCTAGCACTATAAATCGGCATCAGGAGCCCCACACACAAGTGCATGCATGTCGCTATATAAGTGCAAGGTTAAATCCCATTTCACCTCACCTATAATATTATTTTATTCTGTGTTCAGCTGTTTCAATCAGATTTTGTTACACAATGGTGATACACAACTAAATGAATATTCCCTGTCAAATATCCCAGAGGTGTGAAATTGAGCGAAATTGGTGAATGGGCACGGGTTTTTTTTCCATTTACTCTACCGTTGGTACATTTAACACCAGGAAATATTGATGTTTTATCACCCTAAACTGTCTTCCATGGGAGATATCGCACCTGTTAGATAATTCTATTTCCTAGGAGATATCGCTGAAACCAATTGCGTCATGATGCTTTGCAGTCCATTGTGACAGTTACCAGGACATCACAATCAAATGAGATCACTTATCTCTCTGACACAGAATCTGGTTTACAAACAGTAGGGACGAATGATTTTGTATGATAAATTTGACCTCATACTTGTGTCCTATGATACCAAAAAGATCAACACTCCTCAAAACGTTTAAAACTCCCCCGCAAGCCCCGGAGTTTAAAGTGTTGGTATACTTGATACCAAAAGACAGGAGGGTGAGATTTTCTATTTCTTATAAATTTATAAATTGAAGTTGAAATATGTGTGTGGTTTTCAACTCAATTCAGTTCATTATCAGTGCCGTAGCCAGTGACGAGTGCGCATGCGTGCGTATGACCAACGGGTATTGTTTTGAAGGATGAAGTAGTCACAACAAACTGTACCCTGAAGTTGGTATTACTGGACTCTAATTGATCAATCTGAGGTGATCAAATCACAATAAACCCCCTCAGATTGAAAGAGACGATTTTACTGCAGCAGCATCGCGGAGGCTAATATTTATAGAATAGTACATATTTTTCAGTCATCGTCTGTAGCCATTAACAATAATATTATGTAGAGTTAAAGTTGCGGTTGCTACAATATTCAAAGGATGTGTGGCAATACATTTTGTGTAGCAAACACAATAGAAATCAACAAGGAGAATGTACATATTTCAAGTTTTTATGACAGCAGAGAGCTTGAAATGTTTCAGGGGGATATAAGAACTTATTGGAAAAGACTATATATACGACTGTGACGTCATATCTTTAGCGTTACGATAAGCGGAATGGCGTCAGCGGAATGGCGTCACGTGCGGTAAACGAAACTTTGCAAGGCTTGTTTAGTTTTTCCTGAGACCATAAAATAATTGTATTTTATGGTCTCTGGTTTTCTGTATGAGTGCCCACTTCTTGTACTGCAGACTTTCAACGTCTTGTCATATGATCGAGTGTAGAATTACGATGTAAAAAATACTGCTTGAGCAAATGTTGTGCAAAATGCACAGGTATCTGTGAACACTATAACTTTTAATAGGACGTTTCCAGTGATGTGTATGCGAGGGCGATCGATTCCAGATTGTTTTGGTGGTGGAAAAATCCGAGTTGACGCGAGTGGTTCTGTAATCAAAGCCAGATGTGATGCAGGTTTCAAACGTTTACAACTTCGGTGAAACCCACGAACACGGGTATGGTGCTGACAAACCTTGAAACATAATCGGGGCGAACCGGGATTCGAACCCACAATCATAGGTTGGAGGCGTGCCCATGGGACGGGACGCAACTCTGCACAGCGAATCGCGGTGCCTTAGCCGACTGGGCGTAATGCAAGCCTTTCAAACGGTACCTTTACATATTGTTTTGCATAATCATATAGATATACTACTACAACTTCTACAGTTTAGGTGCAAAAATATCTTTATACACGTATGTGACCGTATCGCTAGCTATCCATAGGGCTTCGATGACAGCAACGTTTTAGGTGATTTCTCAATGAAAATTGACCATTCTGTGATATATGTTTATCTTAATGTGATGGACTCCTCAAAAATGAAACAGATGGAAAAGATATTGAATATCTTGCATGGACTGTGTAAGATGAGACGTATCGTCACAATATCGTCGCTGGCCTGTGCCGCATGAAGCTCTGAGGAGTGGCTCGATTATATTGGTGGCGGAATAAGTCAAGCGGACCCGAGTGCTATATGAACACGATCGGCTATTTCCGTTACGGAAAGGGGCGGGGTTGGCAGTTGTGGCGAGCTTGTGACGTCATAGTTTTGACGTCTCGCTACACATGACGTCATACTAACAGTTCCATCTCCATGGAAGTGTAGAAAAGGATGCCTGTGAACTTCTTCTATGTCCATCTGGCCATCTGTAGTAAGTGTAAAATCTTTTCGCATATCTCATGAACACTATATCTCTTGAACTCCATGGGGGAAATGTGTGCCTAACTTAACGATTCAATTCTAGCATGCATGTTTTACAATATAGGCCTACAGGAGACCCTTTCATGTACAAATATGGACGGTTTGTGAGTTCGGTATGTTACGAATCGGGAATGTATCAGGGCTATTTGGAACTGTCCGTAGCGGGCATATTCTGTGGAGGGACAATCCAAGATCAAAATCGTTTATTAGGAGCAGCACTACCACAGCTAGGTTTCCGAATGCAGATGTAACCAATGTCACAGTTTACAGTTTCCCATGGATATTTTAACAATGTAAAGTGTCCGGTATAATGCGTGTGTACCAAATATACCAGAAGACGAGCTATCACTGTAATATGTACTAAACGTGAGCGGGGTTGTTTTAAATCCGCTTTGAACAGTATTTCAGGTACATAAGAGCATGTGAACTTGTTGCGGGAAGAGTCAGTGAGTGAGTGTTATGGTTTTACGCCGCTTTTAGCAATATTCCAGCAATATCACGGCGGGGGACACCAGAAATGGGCTTCACACATTGTACCCATGTCGGGAATCGAACCCGGGTCTTCGGCGTGACGAGCGAACACTTTAACCACTTGGCTACCCGACCGCCCCTGTTACGGGAAGAAAGCCTAATTGTAGCAGGTTGTAGAATTTCTTACTTTGGTGTAACCCACTAGCACAGGCATACTGCTGCCAAAACCAACGATCATGATCGAGCAATTCTGGGTCCCGATCCACAATGCGTTCGTAGCACTACGATATTCTTAATTTTACGAGTGAGTTAGTGAGTGAGTATGGTTTTACGCCGCTTTTTAGCAATATCCCAACAATATCACGGCGGGGGACACCAGAAATGGGCTTCACACATTGTACCCATGTCAGGAATCGAACCCGGGTCTTCGGCGTGACGAGCTAACGCTTTAACCACCAGGCTACCCGACCGCTATGGTGAACTTTATGGAAAAATAGGTCGTAACGCTACGATCATTTTGTGGATTGGGACCCTGTATACTCAGACCAACTGCCAGTAGTGTGTGACCTTGGGTGACGTGTTCGGGACCGACCATTTGAAATTCGAGAGGGGTGGAGGAAGGGCTGGGATTTTGTATTGAGACCAGATATTCTTTTTGACGCACTCAGCAATATTCCAGCTATATGCCAGCGGTCTGGACCAGACAATCCAGTGATTGATATCATGAGCAATTGGGATCGATGACATGCATCAACCAAGTCAGCGAGCCTGACCACCCGATCCCGTTAGTTGCTTTTTACAACAAGTATAGTCGCCTTTTGCAGCATCGTGGGTTGCTGAAGACCTATTCTACCCCGGATCTTCACGGGTCATAAAGTGTCTATGTCATACATGGTGGAGATGATGTGAGTGAGTATGGGGTTATACACTGCTTGTATATCAACATCAAGGCGGTGTTCACCAGAAATGGGCTTCACACATTGTACCAATGCGAGGAATCGAACCCGGAGCTTTGGCGTGGAGAGAAAGAGGTGAGCTACCCCATCGCTCACTAATCTGTTTTTTTCCTTCAGATGACTGCATGCCGAAGACGTTTTAAGTCGCGCTTTGACTGGACTACATGGGAGACAAGGACGAGGTGTCGGATAGCCATGATGACCAGCTGCACGAGGTCCCCGCGCTTGTTATGGACTTCGTGGACATGGTCATTGGGGAAGAAAACCCAACCCCCCTAGACCAACCACAAGGTGCACCTGTCACACCAGTAACAAACAACGCTGAAGACGAAGGTGCTGGGTCTGTGACTTCCGGCACCCTTGCCCGCGACTATCATCATCAAACCTTGATTCCCACGACTGAATGTGATACCGAATCCGAGGATGCGAAGGAATCGTTCTCTGAGACATGCCAATCTATATTTGGCTGTGGACCTTCCACCCTCCCTGGATCGCACGCCGACACTCCTTCCTCTATCCCTGAATCGCAAGAAGACAGCCCTTCCTCTACCCCGGGATCGCACGCCAACACTCCTTCCTCTATCCCTGAATCGCAAGAAGACAGCCTTTCCTCTACCCCCGGATCGCACGCCGACACTCCTTCCTCTATCCCTGAATCGCAAGACGACAGACCTTCCTCTACCCCCGGATCGCACGCCGACACTCCTTCCTCTATCCCTGAATCGCAAGACGACAGACCTTCCTCTTCCCCAGGATCGCACGCCTATACTCCTTCCTCTATCCCTGAATCGCAAGACGACAGACCTTCCTCTCCCCTCGGATCGCACTCTAACAGGCCTTGCTATGTCCCCGGATCGCACGCCGACAATCCTTTTTATCTCCCCGGACCGCACGACGACAGACCTTACTCTCTTCCTGGTTCCCGCTCCGACAGTTCTCCCACTACTTACTCATCGCCCGCTTCTGCCTCTTCTTGGTCATATGGGTCCAGTTCCTCCGGCTGCAGTCTGGCGTCTGGTGTCTCCAACATCAACCAATCGGACGTCTCCCAACGCAGCCAAAGCACCTCCAGTGACAGTTCCAGTGGATCCGATGAACCTGTGCCTCGATATACGGCAGATACGATTCAATACCAGGGTATACCTGATAAACAATCCAACTGGAAAGTTAATCGGTGCGAGAAAGAACCAGTTTGGAATTACTTTGAACAAAAAGTACACTGCACAGCGTTTGTGTCCCCTAAGAAGGAAACCAATACATATCCTACGAAAACGGATGCCAAGCCCTGTGCCGCCTTTTACCATATCAGTTACTCCACAGAAGCTGGCGTTTCGCCAGATGACGCTTATACCAATCATTTGAAATCCCCTATATATCGTAAAGATGTTCGCCCCAAGATAACAACTGCAGGTTTACGCGGCAGTGGTAACGGATCGCAAGATGCGCGTTCCTCGCCTACTGACAACGAAGCCGTGAGACTTGCGTCCTCTGAAAATGAACAAGATATGCGACTCTTGTATGAATCTGATCCTCCAGTTTATTCTGAAAGGGGAAACGAATGTATTTTCAAGATGGAAGCTCTATCCGAAGAATACAATTCAGGACAGGAAATGAAAAGCGATATTGATAAAAAAGAAATTTCAAGCACTATAAAAGAAAACGATCAGCGTACACCACCGAAAAGTTCAAGGGGGACAACAAGTGATCAAGCAAAATATTTCAAAAGAAACTTTCCAATTCCAATAATGACCAGAAGAAACAATAGCTCACCCGGAGTATTTGTGTCTCCCGTCAGCTTTGGTAAAAGACGCACCAAACGGCTGAGCGGGGAGCTTACAGGTTCGGACAACGCTATTGGTGGTCTCTGTATGTCCCCGAAGAAGGCGAAAACAGACACTACAGCCACGAGCTGTATCAGAAAGAGGCTGGGGAAACGGTTGAAATGAGTACTTGTAGAGCAATATTCTATATTTGCCCAGGAAAGTACAAAAAGGAAGTACATATTAGTATTTACATGCACTTTTTACAAGATGGTGTTACAGATACGGGAAAGATTGTAGCCACGATGTTTAAAAACTGTATGAAAACCGACATATCGTCCACAAGATGGGTGATATCGCTAAGCAATGTCACAATCTTTACTTCATTTTCAACAGTCTTCTAATTTTAGAACTGGTTTAATGGCAGGTGGTCAAGATTGACACCCCCGCCATGGGCTGTACAGTAAACTACGGTTATAACGAACACGCTTATAACGAACTAACGGATATAACGAACTAACTTTTTAGTCCCGACTATTTGCTGTAGTTATGCTGTATATATGCTTATAACGAATTACGGTTATAACGAACTAAAATTAGTAGTCCCTTTGAGTTCGTTATAACCGTAGTTTACTGTATTAGAAAAAGGCTAGAAAAGTGGTTGGAATCAGTGTCTGTAGCGCAATTAATGATGTGTTGGACAGCGAGACAGTGGTCCCGACTGGGATGAATCCATGTGATGAGATTAAAATGTTTGCCAATGTACTAAACGTGTGTTTTGTTGTTTCGAAACAATATAACAACACAGCGCCAATAACGTATGCACGACAGGTTATATGGGACATTATTGATGACACTGGAGATTATAGAACAATGTAGGGACATTATTGTTGACACTGGAGATTATAGAACAATGTAGGGACAATATTGTAGAGACGGGAGGCTACAGGACAACGTTTGTTTGTTTGTTTGTTTGTTTGTTTGTTTGTTGCATGTTTAACGCTGCACTAAGCAATATTCCAGCTATATGACGGCTATAGGACAACGTAGTAAACATATTGTAGACACGGGAGGTTATAGGACAATGTAGTGACAATATTGTAGATACGGAGGTTATAGAATGTGGGGCGGCCAGGTAGCTCGTCACGCCTAAGACCCGGGTTTGATTCCCGACATGGCTAAAATGCATTGGTAATATTCATTGTAGACACGGGCTTTATAGGAGCACATTTTGTACAAACGGAAGTAGTGTAGTGACAATATTGTAGAGACGGGAGGTCACAGAACAATGTAGTGACACTTTTGTAGAGACGGAAGGTCACAGTACAATGTAGTGGCACTATTGTAGAGACGGGAGGTCACAGAACAATGTATTGACACTATTGTAGAGACGGGAGGTCACAGCACAATGTAGTGACACTTTTGTAGAGACGGAAGGTCACAGTACAATGTAGTGACACTATTGTAGAGACGGGAGGTCACAGTACAATGTATTGACACTATTGTAGAGACGGGAGGTCACAGTACAATGTAGTGGCACTATTGTAGAGACGGGAGGTCACAGAACAATGTAGTGACACTATTGTAGAGACGGGAGGTCACAGAACAATGTAGTGACACTATTGTAGAGACGGGAGGTCACAGAACAATGTAGTGACACTATTGTAGAGACGGGAGGTCACAGCACAATGTAGTGACACTATTGTAGAGACGGGAGGTCACAGCACAATGTAGTGACACTATTGTAGAGACGGGAGGTCACAGTACAATGTAGTGGCACTATTGTAGAGACGGGAGGTCACAGCACAATGTAGTGACACTATTGTAGAGACGGGAGGTCACAGCACAATGTAGTGACACTATTGTAGAGACGGGGTGGGGGGTCATAGAACAATGTAGTGACACTTTTGTAGAGACGGGAGGTAACAGCACAATGTAGTGCCACTATTTTATAGATACGGGAGGGCACAGAACAATGTAGTGACACTATTGTAGATACGGGAGGTCCCAGAACAATATAGTGACTATATTGTAGATACGGGAATGTATCTATTGTTGATAATACATGTTGATATGAATTATAAGAGTTCTATAGACATTCCATATAGTCCAGAGTGTCTGGATTACCGGGGTTTCACTGTAATGACGTACTACAACAGAAAAGGGAAACATGATTTTATGTTGTGGGATAGCGTTATAAAATATAATGTAAGCATTTATACGTCTAATGCTAAAAACATCACACCCAATAAATCTCAGCGACATGTTGTTTGATGATCCGAGGCACAGGGTAGGGGTTGTTTCAAAACTGAACAAGGGAATACAACCACATGTTGATAGTTGATATGATATGACAATATCACAGGATCTCGTTATTGGACAATACCCAAACAGTAAAGATATACAGAGGCTATATAACCAAAATTGTCACAGTATCAGAGAAGAAATTTCATATGACGTGTATCAATATTATTTGAGATACTAAATATACTCAACAACAAAAGTTCCTGTGACACCAATATTTTAGTGTATTTTTCAAACAAGTAAAGTTTGGTTTTCAATATTGTAGTAATGTATGGAATCAAGTCACAAAAACGCCGCCAAGCACGTCTACAGAGGTGCAGACAGCGTCTACGCTGGACGGCCATGCACTGGGGACAAGTTTTATTCACTGACGAGTCTCGTTTTCACCTCAGCAACAGTGATGGACGGATTCGAGTGTACCGACGTCGAGGTGAATGTTACGTCAATCATTATGTCATGGAAGAAGATCGGTTCCGGGGTGGCAGCGTTATGGTATGGGTGGGAGTACAGCAGATCGTCGGCCATGTTGTTCTACCGTTTTTGCGTCGTCATGGCCCATGCATTACCTTTCAACATGACAACGCCCGGACTCATGTTGCTCGACTTGTTCAGGATTCTCTTCAACAAAACAACGTAAATGTCATACCCTGGCCGGCTCGCTCCCCCGATCTCTTACCAATCGAACACATCTGGGATGAGATGGATCGGCGCCTTCGACGTCAACCAGGTGTTCCACAGACACTCCAGGAACTTCGAAACATGCTCCAGCAGATATGGACAGATATCCCACAGGACTTTGTACGACGCCTGGTCCATTCCATGAGACGAAGATGTGTTGCTTGCATCGCAACCAGAGGTGGACACACATGCTATTGATTTGTTGGCATGTTCATGGTTTTTTTTATGAAATCACGCATTTTCTGAAGTCAGTATGGCAAATTAAACCATTTGAACACTTACAGGAGTCTTTTATCTGTTGCAAACCGAAATTGTTTCAGATTTGGTAAAAATCATAACTTTGCATTAAATATTATTCAATGTCACAGGAACTTTTGTTGTTCAGTATATTTGAGATGGACCCTGTTATCTACCACCTTGCAGCTAAAACCAACAGATGTCAAAACACGCCACGGTCAACTGCGAATAATTGTTGTCTGCTTTTGTGCATTTGGTGCTTACGTAAATCTAAGTTGTCAATACAAGAGAATAACCAGTCCAGATTAAATATGCCTACGTTCATGAAAATAGTAAATCCGTTTTGGATTAACCGTGATACTATTTTTAATGAAAAAATGCGTTGCGTGAGTTGGACTAGACACATTTCTATTTTTTATTCGTCTCTAATGTCTGTATTGAAGAAATAGATGATAAACACATTTTCCTTATATCTCAAACGCTACTTTATATGTAAATATACGAAATATGTACGAAATATATCACTGTGTGGTCGTTTTTATGGATGCCACAAAATGACAAGACCTTTTGTTGTTTGTTTGTGTTTAAAAACGCTGCACTCGGCAATAGTCCAGCTATAAGACGGCAGTCTGTAAATAATCGAGTCTGGACCGGACAACCCAATACTTGACACCATGAGCATCGATCAATGCAATTGTGACATGCATAATAAAGGTCCTGATCAACCGATCCCGTTAGTCGCCTCTTACGACAAGCAGAGGTTGCTGAAGAGCTTTTCTACCCCGGATCTTCAAGGGTCGACAGAACCCAGAAGTCGGCCATCATACATTGAATACAGGTATGTCGGTTCGAGTGAGTTGGATTATGCTGCTTTTAACGTATTCCAGTTATATCACGGGGTGTCAGTTTAATGTGGGAGGAGAGCCCGAAGTGATGCAGGTGTCAGATGTTTACCACTTCGGTGAAACCCACAAGCATGGGTATGGTGCTGACAAACATAGAAACATAATCAGGTCGAACCGAAATTCGAACCCACAATAATAGGTTTCTGGCATGCAACTCTGCACAGCGAATCGCGGCGCCTTAGAAGACTGGGCCACCTGTACCCCCTCCAGTCAGATAAACACTTGAGTAGTACATTGTACACCAAGGTGTACAAGTTTACACTTACCGTGTACATTGCACTTGAACCTCTCGGTTTACGTAAGTAACTATCTTTATGATTCCCCGGCCCATCACAAAGAATGATGGACACTGAGTTCATTAATTAAAAAGACACACACACAGAAGAACATGATAGGCTTGACTATTTTATCCTTAAAAGTTACATGAAACTCAAGAAATAATAATTAAATTAACAACATATATTCACATAGCTCAATAGACACTTTATGATGCTTTTATCACTTTTAAATAACTCACATATTCACATAGCTGTATAGTCACATCACAGTTGAAGTCACTCTTCAATAACAGTTATAGTAACTTATACATAAGACAATCTGGCAGCACTAATCATTTTGCTAATAACGGCATCAAGAAGACAACCCAGGGTGAAAGTGTGTGAATTACTCCACTGCAATTCACAAACAATGTCTGTCCCTAGAAGAATCTGTTTTGTTATAAAACTGTCGGCAGGTCAGTGAGTGGTCAGCAGATGGTCAAGAGTTCATCTCCCACTGCTGAGTTTGACACAAGGCAGTATCATACAGCTACAGTAATATACTGATAAACAAAATCAACAGACACAATTTTTATGGATAACAACTTCTTTAATACTGTAAAAAGCGACGTTTCGGTATAGATCCTTATACCGTTGTCAAGCAAGACAGTCTTGCTTGACAACGGTATAAGGATCTATACCGAAACGTCGCTTTTTACAGTATTAAAGAAGTTGTTATCCATAAAAATTGTGTCTGTCATCCGCCAACTTCTAAGTAATGCCTATCAAACAAGTTAAACAAAATCAAAGCGTCTAATAATTTTTGTTCATAATAACCATAGTTTCGTAATAACCATAGTTCGTTATAAGCATTTCGACGAGTATAAAGCAAATGGCCGGAACAATAAAACAGTTTGTTATATTCATCAGTTCGTTATAAGCATGTTTGTTATAAACGTAGTTTACTGTATAAACAAACTCATCTGGTGCCTAGGCAGTACAAGAAGAACTAATTTGGCATCAAAAACATAATGTATTCCCTTGAGAAATCCATGAATAAAATCTCGTATAATCTGGTCCAAATTGACCTGCTGTCTAATGGACAGGCACTGGCTGTAACAAGACACAGCAACACTTCGGAAGAGTTAAGGCAGGGAAACAAGATGACTTGATTTTTGCATACTTTCTGTGAGTATCATCATGATCATAGGAGTAGAATGGCACTGTCAGCACTACAGGCTGCAAGGGTATGGTGACACACAGTCAGCCATATTAGTTTACTTGTTCATGACAGTAGCTTCTTTCTAATGGTGACCTGGTCATAGACTAACGTTTAGTCCCAGAGATAAAGTTATCACATATAAAAAATAAATATCCACTAAATAAAAAGTAAAATTGATGCAGTCTAGACTTACCAAATCATTTCTAGACTTGAGTTGGATTCCTTTTTTAATTTATTTTCTAGGGTCTGAGAAACTAGCCTATCATACTTGACCTGAGTCTGAAACACCTGCCTGCCTGATATTTTCACTAGTAATAATTACTAATAATTATTACTATTGTGACATAACATTGCACTATACACGGTGCCCTCCCCTGCTGGGGATCAGTGCTAAGAGATATACCAATAAGGAGCTATTGGTCCACCTCACCATTTACATATTTGACTTATTTCACTTCTTTTGGTCAAGAATATGGTACAATGTTCAGGAACTGAATTATCTTCCTTGCCAAAAATGTCTGGCAAAGAATTGTCTTGGAATTAAGCATGATTAAAGGCTATGGAACCTCATATAATTCTATGTTTGAACTAAAATTGTCTTGTCCTTTAAATACAAGTACTGTATTATTGAACAAATTTTCCTCTTACTCCTCCTTTATGGCAAAACAATTGAGCAATGTTGAATTGATGAATATCTTGTTGTCTAATGTAGCAAAGACATTGTCATTATAAACCCTCAAACTCGTCAAATGGTCAGTGCTAACAATCAAACAAGCATAAACGAGCTAAGGCTCCCCAATAATACTGTTGATGTTATTCGACAAATTGTGGGTCCGTTGCTGTTGCAACTTACCTTCCTTATAGGTATACACTAATATTCGTCTTTGTATGTAGACATCTTCAGTAATAAATATCACATTATATTTGTGTTCATGTCATACTATGTTTACGACACTTGTGCCAAAATTCCAGTATTTCCCTCGCAATGGCTCGGGAAATACCTGAATTTATAGACACTCATAAAATAACCTCACCATATGGTACTGTTCATTCGGTACCAAGAAGTCTAATTCCACACAGTGTTTCTGTCTCCGAATCAGACGGTTTATGCATCTGCATCTCATCAACACTTTAGCCTTATCACATTGAGTCAATAAACGTATCTATGTTGTCTTAAGTAACACGAACATTTAAATTCAATTTAGATTTGAAAAAGCAGACCTTTTCTTATCCCTCTTTATTTTAAATTTATGACATTTTATCTGGAACAGCAGTGATTTGGTCAGAGGCAACTAGCATTAGGACATTTTTGTAAAGGATAAGGAGAGGCATTTTGTTGTATTGGCAATATCATTACAAAATCTGAAAAAGGACTCTCTGACATTTTGGATGCTGATCAGCATGATCAGTCAACATGGTCAATGCTCTAGAAAGAGAATTTATCTTGTCAGATACTTACTGTATCAAGATCAAAGTACCCCAATTCAATGGTTGAAATTTAAAGGAATTTTGG
The DNA here is from genome assembly GCF_022045235.1 of Haliotis cracherodii. Lineage (NCBI taxonomy): Eukaryota > Metazoa > Mollusca > Gastropoda > Lepetellida > Haliotidae > Haliotis > Haliotis cracherodii. Next base: position 6,454,846 of record NW_027266268.1, read on the forward strand.
GGTCCTTGAGGTCTTATAGTATCTGAATCAAGGAACCTCTAGATCATAAACTTTTAATAAGAGGGTTTTCATTGGTGATGACAAGACCCTTGACTGTCATGCTAAATTTTGAATACTGCATATTATGGCAATTCCACTTTGGTGTATCATTCCAGTCCAAGAGAAAGTAATAATACACCAACAAAACAATGTTATTTCTATACACTACGTATATACAAGGAAGATACTGGTAGGACTTGCGGACATCAAAGGAATTACAGCCTTAGAAATTCATCTTTTTAAGCCTAGTCCAGAGGACTAGTTTAAACCTTATTTCACTAGTCTTCTTTGTTGTAGATAGTCCTGCTTGAACGTGACATAAATGTTTACATTTTCTGTCAATTTTACAGAGTTTTCAATTTGTACCAAAATAGAAGCATTGAGAACTGATTCAGAATTATAGCCCTCAAATGCTACAAGTCCATGAGGACTAACATGATTGAATTTTACTGGTGTCACCAAAACTTAGTAGTCTTGGCTAGTGGACTAGTGTGAATTTGAAAGGCTGCTTGAATGTGAACTCATTCACAATGGACAATCAGTCTTCCCATGGGTTCATGTCCGTATCGATTGCTATGCAGTTGTATGCAGCATAGCGTAGCTTCTCTTCAGCCACCTTCGCATTGGAGTAGTAGGGAAGATATAACATGTTGGCACATGTGGAAGATTCCGGCAGAGAGTCAATGGCATCCCCTTTTCCAGACGATATGTACAGTGGGGCAGGGAGTCGACGACGACCTGTCACAAACCGTAGGAACCGACTACGGTCCTCGTTTGTAAACTTCTTCAGGGCTTCCCAGAGGTACTTGACTCTAATGTCCGTCTCCTCCATGTCATCATAGTGGGTAGCTCTCTTGAGAGCCTCGATGGTGATGTCAGGGTCCCCACACACCCGTGTTTCTAGTTCCTGCCATGGAAGAAGGTCAAGGACAGCCTTTGGAATGGTCTTCAGCAACCCTCTCTGAAGTGCCTGGATCTGTTGGTCACTTTCTGCCATCCTGATCTTCTGAACTTCTCTGCAGTAGTCACCTCGATCTTCATATTTCAGTGACAGAGCATTTCCATCAGAGTCAACTTTGAGGCTGACACTTGTGCCATCGCTCAGAGTGAGGCTCCACTGTCTCTCAAGGGCAGAGAATGTCTCTTCATCCATGGTCTTAATGGTGTTGATGACCTTCACTTCCGCTGAATCCACAGTTTGAAAGTCATTTATCCAAGTGACATTTTCTCCAACCAGCTTCTTCCAAACAAATGCAGAGAGTGAGAGGATCAGACTCTCACGACCTCGGAAGCAGGCTCCCATAATCTGGCCAAGCCACTCATACTTTTCGAACTCCTGACATTGCGGGTTTGGAATGTATACATCACAAGAGACATTAGCATCTTCCTGGATTTGGTTTGGTGCTCGGATGAAGAATGGCAGAGAGACTGGTCCATCCTTGGACGTTGGACACAGCTCTTCTGCCAGGTCAGACAGACTGTCCCTAAAACCACCTCCTTGATCAATGATCCCTTCTGATAGGAACTTACACTCCCACCACTGGTCATGGCGTGCAGACCATCGATAGTCCAGAGGATCAGACGATCGCTCTCGTGGCTTGAGTCCTTCGTACAACTGCATGAAAACAGAGTTTTTGTAATCAAGGTCTAGATGAGGTTCACATCTGTGTTCCATGGCTGCTCTTCGGTTCACATACACAACTGGCTTCTCAGGTGGTTCTGTAGCAGATGCCTTAAGGAAGGTGTCTATGAGAGACAGGCGCTTCTTTGACAGGGGAAGGAGCTGTCTCACTATTTCAAGTGAGTTATACGATCCTATTGAGAACTGCCAAGATGGTACCAGGTGTTGAAGGACACTGTCAAGAATTGTAATGAATCTCTGAAGGCAAATGGACCTTCTGTACAGTTGGTCTGGGTTGTATGATTCAAGAAGAGGAAATCTCACAAGATTCTCCCTACCAAAGAAATCTCTGTCAAATCCAAGGGAACGTTCTTCAGTTGATACAAGCTTGATGGAACGAATTCGGGTGTCTATACCACCGGTCTTGCATTCCTTAATCCTGATCATGACGATGGGATAATGTTCTGTCATGGTGCCCAGCAGAGAGACATCCTGTTGGTCACTCACAGTATTCTCAATGGTTACAGTATTTAAGATCTTTAGATTATCTTGCTCTCCACCTTGAATTACAAGTCGTGATGGCAAATAATTATCATCAGAACCATCAACAGTGATGCTTAATTTTTTAATAACGGTTCCTTTCTTCATTCGCAACTGTATCCAATGCTGCCCTTGGTTACCATCACTTTCCCAGAACGTGTCGGCATCCCCATCTGTCAGATTCAGTGGTCCATCTTCATCACAGTAAGAGGATACATCTATGGACTCCACATAGCTTTTGATGCTCCCAAGTTGGTCATTTTCAGAGGGGAGATGTTGTGACATGAGGTTAACGAGGGACTCATCATGTTCTAGACTCCAGCCAGGTGGAAGAGCCTGCAGCCTGGCCACAGCGTCACGGTCTGCTGCTGTAATCGTCTTGCTGCACACAGGTAACTGCAGCATGTACTGTTGCTCAACCACTTCCTGCCATGTTGAAACATTGATTTGGGGTTTTACCTGGTCTGCAGATGGCCCCTGGGTCGGGGCTGGGACAACTGTGGGTGCGTCTTCTGTTGAACTTCGACTGCTGAACAGCAATAGCCACATATCTATGTCAAACACTTCAGCTTCTGAGCTAGGCGATGCTTGAAACTTTTTCACTTTTATCCATTTACCTTGAGAATCGCATAGTTCCTCGCCACTGACGTATAAGCGAGATTCAGGTGTGCACGAGAACTGACGGGTCTTCTTGGTGCTTTCTTCTGTGAGCGTCAGTGATGTCTTGTGTGGTGAATGATACACAAGTTCTGCTGGGACGTAGCACAAGCTCTCAGGGAGACATTTCCGCGTATTAAAACAGTCAATGCATTCTTGTAGACATCGTATTCTTGCCAAGCGGCGTCTCGCCTGAGGAATCAACATTTCTGTTCCTGAAATCAGGCACCACAGCGCCACTGAATACTCACATTCAACACTTCCGTGTAAACATGCGTATTACAAGCAGGGGAAGTAACCCGCATAATACTTGTCATCCTGTTCATAGCATATATCGATATGCTGCTCCTTCGAACAAGTTGCTAATATGTTGTCCTAGAATATATCCACATAATGAAATTATGGAGTTTTACGATTTATTTATTTACCTTTACAACTAGCCTGTAATCCTACGACGTGAAACTTCAACTCGATGTATTTTTAGTGGTACGAAACAAACTTTACAAAGAGTTATTAATCCTTGTTCTGCCCTTTACTTCCGGTTGAAGTAATACACATAATATTTGCAGACGATGGAAATAATTGATCGAAGATGATCGTTACTTCTGCGTCAGATTGGTGCATAACTGACACATGTTTAGTTGTCCAATTCGACTCAGGTAAAACAACAGTAAATAGTTTTTGCAAGCACAGAAGATATAAATATTTTCAGCATTCTGCTGACCTGGCGAGGAACAAGAGTGTTTGAGTTGCAACCATGGAATAATATATCAATGATTACAGTAGATGTTACCTTTGAGGTTATTAAAAGTGCACTTAGCTAATATTTGGAACTAAAAGCAATATTTTACAATATTTGTGAAACATTTTGCTTTATCAACATTGTATAGTTCAATAAACACAGAGGCTTTATACCATTCTATACAGTCACCCAAAACAGGACAAGACCATTTGCAGCTGATTTGCCAAATGTTATGTTATTTGCTTCTTAATCAGTGGCCGTAGGCTTCAATGATTTAAATTGGGAGAAGAATTTGTAGTTTGTGTTTATACATCTGTGGCAGGATCTGCACATTGGCAGATGTATGTGTTATATTTTTGCATGTGCATGCATTGGTGTCAATATTGCTTTGCCCAAAGCTATGTACAACAAAATTAGCAACACATTACACTTCATCACCTTGTTCTATAATATTGATATACATGTAGAATTAATTTAAGTTCACGTCAAAAGATTTATGGTGGCATTTACCTATTTGTTGCATAACTCAAAACAACTTTGAGAGTGGGGATAGACTAATCAATCGCAAATCCTCTCCAACGATGAAGAGTGGGCATAAGGCTTATAATCCTTATGGAAGAGCTTATTCATTGTTGTTAGTGCACTAATCACCATGATCACAATATACTGATCAATCAAGAAGAATGTCCTTCTTCTTCATCATATTCAGTTAATATAATCATCATGATCATACTAATTACCTTGGTATTGCACTATCTGCAGTCAATAATTTCAGTATTAGTACTATTACAAACCTAGGTTTGAAACATTCTTTGAGAATGCTGCTGTTGTTGCCTGTCATGTGATGGGTGCAAGATTCATATGATTATCGTATGTTCTTTTGCAGGATGCGAAGACGGAAGAGAGTGCGAGCCTTGTTACTATCTGCCCTTGACCGACTCATCTCGTGTTTAGAGTTCTGTCAGGTATAACAAGCCAGAAAAATAATTTGATATTCTGGTGTTTTGGTCTTACAGCACATGGCATCTTCATTACCATGTGAGCCAAGTGGTAGACTGAAAAAAAGTTGTCCCTCCAAAAAATACAACAAAACACCTAACAACTATAGGGCCATATGACAAATTCTTCTTGATGCTGTTTGTTTGTCTATAGGATACCTTGTTTTGTAGGTATTAATAATAAAATATGAATCAGTATTTCAATAAACAACTATTTGCAGGTGTATGTGAATATAGGCTGTATCAACTTTTCCACTAAGCCCCTGATTTTAAATAATATCAGACTCTCTGCTATTTCTGCTGGCTATTGGCTAAATTACCAGCTGATTCCTGGCCAAGCAAAATGCAGTTGGACACTCTCCTAGGGACCTGAATGTAGTTTTCCACTAAGCCCCTGATTTTAAATAATATCAGACTCTCTGCTATTTCTGCTGGCTATTGGCTAAATTACCAGCTGATTCCTGGCCAAGAAAAATGCAGTTGGACACTCTCCTAGGGACCTGAATGTAGTTTTGTAGAAACCTCATCTCTAACCACTGATTTCATTCTGTCCAGTCATTTCTTCAATGTTAATCCAGTATGTGTACATTGCCAGTTTATTGCTTTTCGCATAAAAACACATCTAGACATTGAAATTATTAGCCTGTGTGGAACATGGACATCATGTTATTTGAGTATTCATTAACTGCCAGATTGATATACACCATGACATTATGCAAATAGTAGTTGTACAGTTTTTAACAAACACACTTGTAACTAACTGTTTTTTTCGGTCCTGTCCATTTGATGAATATATGCTGTATATATGCTTATAATGAACTATGGTCATAACAAACTAAAATTATTGGTCCTTTTTAGTTCATTATAATCGTAGTAGTCGTAGTAGTAGTAGTAGTAGTAACAAAAGTATTTGAAAACTCCCAAACAAGTCAATATTACTTCAGCAAGCATAGATTTCATGTATGGACTCCTTTGTATTAAATATAAAAGAACAATTTGACAAACTAAAATGCATAAAAAAAAATTCATTCAGCCCTCCATTTAAAATGACCAATTTATTTTTACTTGTTCAGAACACAAATTTTAACACAAATAAATTTAAACAGATGATTTAAAAAGCAAAGTTTCATTCAAAAACAAAAAACATTTTGCCATTGTGACAAGATTAGTATTGGCTCATCTGTGAAACAAGAAAATAACTCTGCCAGATGTGATTCATGCTCATATTGTTTATTTTTGTGCATTGTGATCAGATTATGCTGAAGATACACATTTTAATAGTACATGGAGATTGGTTGATACACTTGATGAAGAAGTTGTATGTTTGTGATGAAGGAACTGAGTCAAGGGCCATGGAAGATGTGGCTGTTCGTTGTCCTGATGCTGGGATTGCTGTACGCCAGTGTGTGGAGGATCTTCTTCTATGACCCCTGTGACAGCTCACTCATCAGGAAACAACTGGTGAGTATATATGTCTGAGGCTCATGTATATGTCTCATGTTGTCATTGTACATGAGACCCGTGAAGATCCGGGGTAGAATAGTTCTTCAGCAACCCATGCTTGCCGTAAAAGGCGATTATGCTTGTCGTAAGAGGCGACTAACGGTATCGGGTGGTCAAACTCGCTGACTTGGTTGATCACTTCTTTGATAGGCATCACTTGGTTGATGCATGTCATCGATACCAATTGCGTGGACCAATGCTCATGTCAATCACAGGATTGTCTGGTCCAGACTCAATTATTTACAGACCGCCGTCATATAGCTGGAATATTGCTGAGAGCGGCGTTAAACAACAAACACACACACACACATTGTACATCAGAGATATAATGTACAATACATACAAACATTAGGCCACACCTTTTTTTTCTTACTTTACTGATCTGCCAATCGTAAATTTTGTTGACGGTAAATACAAAGTTCAATATGTGCTTCTCCTTTTTTATTCTGCCGATAAGCTGATAGCATATTGCACCAGAAAGTATTTTCTAAACAAGGACCCACTAAAGTTGACATACCGTATTCGACGTAATAAGAACCCAGGGCGCTCTCAAAATTAGAAATAGGGGGCTCTTATTAGAATATTATTTTGGTGGGAAAAAAAACAGAGTTGAAAGATAAATTTTGTGGTTTATGCTGACAGCCTGAAATGTTTATATTTGAGATATACATTTTTCAAGAATTTAATTGCCCATAGTTAAGGGTGCATATAACACATGCATGTGTATCATACGCGAATAAATAAGTCTTGTGTACATTGATCAATCGGAAGGGGTGCTAATAGGTATTGTTCACTAGCCAATATATTATTAGCAAAAAATGTACCCATGTCAGGAATCGAACCCGGGTCTTCTGCGTGACGATCGAACACTTTAACCACTAGGCTAACCGACCGCCCCAGCTGTAGTTTGACGAGATCAATACATTTGTATCTTTTAAGTTTGTATTGATAATCATGATCATTTTATTTGCGTCTCAGAATGTTATAATGGGAAACATATAATAAGTACAGTGGAACACGGATATAACGAACACGGATAGAGCAAACAAACGGATACAGTGAACTGTTAAAAAATCCCTGATTTATATCCTATATGTTATCATATAAAATTTATGAACATAACAAACTCTGTACACCGAACTCACAGATACAGCAAACTGGTATCTGATCACCGACCAGTCCATCTACCACTAATTAGTGATATGTATAGCGAACTGAGAAATCTCACAACCACTTGCACATAAATACAAGAAATATTGAACCCTGTCTGTGGATGGTGCTTGTTTCAGTGTGCCCAGTACCATGCAGGAGAGGTGGCTGGTACTCTGTGTTACCCCATGTGTGTACAAAAGGTACAGTTCTTCTCCTATTGTGATGCTACAGAGGAAGAGAAGGTAAGCACTGTCACTGTGTTGGACACTGACCACAATTTGTCAGTGATGCAAAGGACCAGCACTTACAAAAATCTACTGGTCCTGTTGGATCTCTTCTAGACACAGTGGTGCAGACCAAAAAAGGTTTTAATTCGCAGATACTTTATCATATCCTACTACAAGTGAGCATGCGTAATTAGAAAGAGAAGCCAGTCAGGAAGGCAACCACTGTATCACACAGGGTTCTTTAAGTTGCTGGTGTTGCTTAGAGTTTAGAGTCGATCTATCGCTGATTTCAAAAGTCAGACTTAGCTTACTTTGTTCATCCCCAAAAGAACACTAGACCACTGGACCAGTATTTTCAATTTGTTACTGATCCTTAAGGAAATGTACAAGACTCAGAACAGCGGACCAGTGTTAGTTTCGTAGACTGACACAACTTTTTAAGAATACCCCGGTGATTCAAGGGCAGAGTAGGTCCCCAGCATCCAATAGGTTGTTTGCTGTAGGAGCAAATGAAGATGAGGATTGAATGCTCACAATGTGTAACTAGGTTGATAGTCAGTTGTTAGCGTATTTGAAATTAGGAAACAGTGCTGTATCATCAGCTTATGGGTGCGAAGTGGTGGCCCAGCAGTCTAAGGTGCCACAATTCACTGTATAGTTATAAACCTTAGATGTGCCAGACTGTGCCGGATGTGGGTTTGAATTCCGGCTCGCCCTTTTTGATTCTACGACCATACTCCTGCTCGTGGGTTTCACTAAAGTGTTCATTGTCAAAGAGCTGCATCACTTTGGGATTTCCTCTCACATCAGCCTGACCTTGCCCTGATATAACTGAAATGTTTTCAACATGAGCGACATGAGCCCAACTCACTAAGTCACTGATGGTTGGAGCTCAAAGAGTAAAGCAGTAGTAGGCCAAGTTTCAACTGCCTGATTTTGTATCAAATTTCTGTGCTACTTCTTGGTGTCATGCTTTTTGTTACAAATGGCATAAAATCTTACTCATGCACGCAATGTTAATTACACCAAAGTATAATTGATGACAACCATCTGTTAAATTTTACAGTGTTTAGAGCCCCATTTTTAGATTGAATGGTATATTTGTTTCATAGCATTTACAGAGTACAGGTTGCCGTTGTCTAAGGTGCCGCAGTTTGCTGTGAAGAGTTGCATCCCTTAGGCATGTCAGGCATGCCAAAAACATATGATCTTGGGTTCGAATCACCCGTGTGTTTCTTGGTTTGTAGCACCTGTCCTGATGCTTTTCACCAAAGTTGAAAACATCTGACCTGCATCACTTCGGGCTTTCCTCCCACATCCAACTACCATGCTGTGATACATATGTTCAAGACTGTTCAAAACAGAGTTACTCGACTCACTAACTCATTGCAATTGATTACTAGTAGTCAGCTTTCAGCAACACTCATGTTCTAGTTCCATTCTATGAAGAGGCATTGTGTTAATAAACAAGAAGTGAAATTCTGAAAGTGTATTTCCTGATAAGTAACTGTTCTTGCCTATTTCCTTGCATGAGATGCTAATTGCAATGTTTCAGAGTTTTGTGTGGCACCAGACAAAGTTCAAAGTTCAGATGATTGATGAGTCTGTGTCGTGGTGGAGGTTGAAGGAAGGCACTCTCATATCAGAGTTCAGAGGTCAGGTGTCATCCTTCCTGCAGCTGAAACTTGGACATTCCACATACGAGGACTTGACAGACAAGCTCTTACTGTATGCAGACTTCAATGAAGATGGAAAGGTGCATGCTCTTTTCATGATTCATAAATAGTTTTAAACATATATTCAGTGTTCAAAATTAAGCTTGAAAGTCAAGGGGTTGTCATGACCCTAATGTTAAAAGTTAAAGATTTAGGGGGTCCTCGATTCAGCTGCCATAGAATTACCCTCTTCATTTCCAACACTGAAATTCTGGAAGTGGTAAATCCTGTGTTTAACTTATTGTCTTTAATTTTCTTGTTTCATTTTTTATGTTGATTTTAGAAGTGGTATATCCTGCGTGTAAACTATTGTCTTTGATGTCTTGTTTCAGTTGATTTTAGAAGTGGTATATCCCGTGTTTAACTTATTGTCTTTAATTGTCTTGTTTCAGTTGATTTCAGAAGTTGTATATCCTGCGTGTAAACTATTGTCTGGAATTGTCTTGTTTCAGCTGTCTCTGGCAGAAGCACAGTCACTATGGAGACTCATACACATACATGAGTTCCTCTTGCTCTACATATTCCAAAAGAGCTCCACATTCCCTAACATTAATGGAACATGTGGCCATTTCTACGGCTTCCAGCATACTCCCATTCCTCGTCTGTATGACAAGCAACCAAACAGCTGGCTCAGCAAATTGTTCACCAACTCCTACAAGTGGGAATTCCCCCGCTGGGCCAAGCGCGCCCGCGTGACGCTCGGCATTGTGGAGTTCAGTATGGATATCTATGAGGAACAGGGCACCAAGTTTCTCATGTGTGATATTTCCCCGGTGAATTTCGGCATCACCTTTGACTATGAAGCCATGTTGACAGGCACCAAAGACATTGCTTCTGCATATAGCATCGGGACTCTTCTCCAGAACCGAACATGTTACTCTGATTCGGATTGTGTATACTCCAGACATTGTCGGTCCATGTGTGATAGGACAGGAAGGTGTTCAGGGGAGATAACTCATCCCACTCTGTGGTTTGTTTGTGATATTATTCGAGACTATCTATTGTTTGATGCCCCTAAGCATCTATATTATGAGTTAAAGAGATTGTTAAGTAAATGCTCATTCTTGTCAATGAAAGGAGATAATCCTGATTTGAAGCATGCTGTCGTATATCATGATCTCAAATCTTTTCTATGGAAAGAAATACAATACAGTCCAGATGCATAGTTAGAATTTGCTGCTTGATTTCACCACAGTTTAATTACTTTTATTTTATCTTGTTGCAGTATGTTGTCTTTTACAACAACAAAATGTCTAGTAATTGGTTCAGGTTTTTAGACCATGCAAATTTCATGGATAAAACCTTCACTTAAAGGGCAAGTAAAGTGAACATAGCGCTTCCATACTTCTCCTTTACCTCCAAGCAAATCCTTTTTTTAAAGTTCATATTGATATCATCACATTTGGGGGGACATTTAGCATGTCCTGTGTTGTATGTTTTTGAGAATACAAGTTTTAAGTTGATGTTAATATCAGATTCAGTGAGCTGAGGTGAAATGGGGTTTAACGTCGCGTCCAAGATTATTGCACGTATATAGCGATGTGGATGCACGTGTATGTGTGGCTGCTTGTACTAGTCCGGACTGATGCCGATTTATAGTGCTAGCACACTGAGATACCATGCCGCAGTTTAACATGAATACCCCACTCAGACACAGTATACTGACTTCGAGCCGACCAGTCCTTGTTTTAGTCCCTTAATGCTGAGCGCCAGACAGGGTAACAACAAGTCCCATCTTTTAACGTCTTTTGGTATGATGCGGCTGGGGATCGAACCCCGGACCTTCCGCTCTCCGGGCGGACGCTCTACCATTAGACCACAGAGGCGGTCTTCAGATTTAGTGGGACATTTGACATATGCTGTGTTGTCTGGGAGGGTTATGTTGTTGACAGTACATGTAGTCATTATAAAAACCACTTTTAAAGAAAGGATCTTTTAAGAAATGGTTCCACAAGTAACATGAACTATCTCTTTAATGTGATCAAATTTTGTTCACTTGTCACTTTGTTTTATATAAACAGATTTGTAGTTAAATTCAGAAATAGTATTTCATAAGTATCTCAGATTTTCTGGAAAGAGGTGTAGTCAAATGCTGTTCATCATATCAACACTGTTTTACATGTATTTGTATTACGGATCCTTGTGTGTTGAGACTTTATTCTCTGACTGTTAATTATTGTGTTTTCAGTCTTTGTTAAGTCGGTTAAACTACTGGGTTAGTATGTTGTAAATTATATTACTAATTGTACCAATGGCTGTATGTTATGTAAATGAGCAATATTTATGATATTTATTTGATAACTAAACATGTATGTGTTCTCCTGTTTCAGCTGTCAGATTCACTGTGAATATTCCAGTGCCAAACTGTGACACATACATTATAACACATAACATTTATCAGTATTTGAAATCAGATCTTGCTGCACAAAGATCTGAGGACATCCCATTACAGGTCACATCAGAACAAACTTTCACGAACTTTGATCGATCTGTGAAATGACCAAAAGAAAATCATTATTAGCAGCTTTCTTGAGCTTTATGGCACTAGTTTCAAACTGGTCTTCCATTCAAGATGAAGCTTTCAAAAATATTTTGACAAAATTCTCAATTCAAAATTTGGAAACTGAACCAAAGATAAGTCGAGTTTGTATGGCAGTACTTCTGTTTCAAATGTTTATCCCATTGAAGCGAGATAGATGATGATTTTCAAGGAATCAGTTATACAGCCCGTTACTGTTTGGGAAGCCTCATGTTGACCTTTTCGAGAAAACACATTCAGACTGTCACTTTTGCAATCTTTTAAGCAACACTCTGACTGATTGGATGGAAGGTTGATCTCACATGACCTGAATGGGATATTCTCAGGTCTCAGTGTAACGGTAGCGAGAACTAAGATCTGATTTAATAAGATTGTATTTGAGGTAGCATTTTATTCCTGCAGAAAATCAAACTTCCCTGAAAATGGCATGAGTGTGGACCTCAAACAATGGATGGCTTCATCTGCATTCAATTAGTAAAAGGGTATCAGCGAAACGGAGTGTTAATCTTTAAGTTGTCCTGTTATACAATACGAGGTATTTTGCCTGAAAAGTAATTATATACCATGAGCTATTAATCAAGAGATTTTAACAAGAGACTTTGTGATATGACAGAAGCTTTTTATGTCCAGTAATGTAGTAGCCATCCACCATTGAAGTATTTTGACAACACTTTATATCAATGAGTTTGCACCACATACTTTTGTTTTTAATTATTTTCAGGGTGGAGGCTTGTAGGAAGAGTGTGAGATGAACTGGGCTTAATATAATTATCATGTTATTGCTTATGTGCTGACAAACCTAAGGTACAGCTTTTTTAGTACAGAGTAGTGAAATTCTTATACAACTCAACTAGTTGGTACTATTTATCACAGAGAGACAACATTTTAATGTAATGTGACAATACTTTGCAGGTGAAGATTGGTGTTTCGACAAAGCGTGATAATGATGTTTCTATGATTTGTCAATTTCAGTGCCAAGCATGATATGACTTAATGGCATAAACTTGTTTTTACTTTAACATAATGAGTAAAACTCGAGGTGTAAAGATACGGTTGCGATACGATATGTATCCCAATACTATTGATGCGATACGATTTGTATCCCTATGCTGTACTTTTATTTCATAAGTTGGTATTCTTTCTTTTTGCAGGTGAATCACAACCCTGAATCGTTTGTTTATGAATATATTTCAGAGATCAAATATGGCATATTGTAGGGCAGAAACAAATACTAGAGAATCTGTATGAGCTGTATGTGGATCTGTTTTTGTTATTGTTTGGGTGTTTTACACCAAAATAACTTGTAATGTATTATACGTATTTTGATACAGGGGTTGTACATCAATGTATTGTATCGTGGGCCTCATATTAGGATATAATACTCTAACGCCATAGTGAACACCACTAGAGTTTTATGGAGCTCACAACCTGTATTTGTATCTGGTGTCTGGTATATGTACAGTAGCATCACGCAGTGATGAAGGTATATCATTGTTGTAAGCTGCCTGTTTGTTCCCTGACTCCTAGAGCTGAGACAATACATTGAAGTCACACAATAAGTTGTAGGCTTATCCCTCAGGGAATACAATTTGATGTACCTTCTGTGTGGCCGTGTAGCCCTGTTAGCTCATTGTGCATGGCCCACAGGACATCGAACAGTATTGCCTGTTGAAAATATACGTACAACAAATTTATTTTGCCACCATAATTTATGAGTGAGCAGACCACATGGCCACATAGGACATCAAACACTATTACCCAATGAAAATAAACCTTTATGTTGCCACCATAATTTATCATTAAGCACAATTTAAAAACAAACAGAGATTGTGATTTGTTTGTTTGTCGCAATATTACCCAAAAAAGATTTGTACTCAGTGCATCACGTATATCTAAAGTCAGTGTTAACATACATAGTTAATATACATTACACAACAACGATTCGCAGATTGAGCTGCAGAGATTACACCGATTGGATATAAATCGGCAAAATGTCTGTTGCCATGACAACATGATATATTTTTTCCAATTGGGAACCACTATAGTGGGGTCATCGAAAGTTATCAAATGTCATTGACCAATAAAATATGAGTACCGGTATTTTACATGTAGCATAAGGTAATACCATATATTTGCCATACTCAAGTATTTTACATGTAGTGCAAGGTAATACATATATTTGTCATACTTTGTATAACTCTAACCTGGAGTGAAAGGCTGTGAATACATTCAAGTATTTTATACAACTCAGGAAAAGTTGTATTCCCAAAAGTATTCTTTGATATTGATATCAAATATTTTATGGCACCAAAACATGATTACCGTATTCGACGTAATAAGTGCCCTGCTCTAATAAGCACCCACAGCGACATTTGCTAAGATATTGGCAAGTGAACAATTACAATTAGCACCCCTTCAATTGATCAATGTACACAAGACTTATTTATTCGCTTATAATAATACGCACTCGTGTGTTATATGCACCCTTAACTATGGGCATTTAATACTGGAAAAATATATCTGTCATACATAAACATTTCAGGCTGTCAGCATAAACCACGAAATTTCTTTCAACTTTGTCTTTTCTCACCAAAATAACATTTTAATAAGAGCCCCCTATTTCTAATTTTGAGAGTACCCTGGGTGCTTATTACGTCGAATACGGTAGGCTGAATGTTAGACTGTCTCATGTTGTACTGCTATACGAACGTGAGAAAACTCATGACGTGACAGTTGGACCTGCGGACCTGCATTGGTACTCCCAGTAATGCAGTCCTGGGTGACACAGTTTCAGCCTCATTGCTGTCATTGTCAGTACTTCACTAGCTTGTATATACTGTGTTCCTCCATCACTATGACTACGTGCTGTGCCAGGGACACTTCTCCATTTTACGTCAGGTAATGAAATGACCGTGTATTACGTAATGGAAAAATCGTGAAATTCCAGAAGAAACAGATTCAAATGATTTCTCTGACATTACCATGTTCTGGTGATATATAATTTCTCTGTAATTTTGCATGATGACCTTTCATTGCATCGGTTTTACTTGTTTAAGTTAGTTCTCAGTGAATTCCTGGCTCAGAATCACCAACAGAGTGACTTCACCAAAATGAATCAAAGAAGGCAAATACTCCTAACTCCATGCCTGAATCTTGTGTGAGTCCCTCTACCTTGAAGCGATGTGTAGAGCGGGCGCCACAAGGCTGTGGCACATGTTGCATGAGAAAACTTGATGTAATCTGACCACTTATTGGCTTGATTACTCTCTGGTTACACTCTCGCTGGAAAGATCAGCATAGAATAGGTCTTCAGCAACCCATGCTTGCTTTAAAAGGTGACTATGCCTGTCGTAAGAGACGACTAACGGGATCGGGTGGTCAGGCTCGCTGACTTGCTTGATGCATGTCATCGTATCCCAATTGAGTGGAACGATGCTCATGATGTTAATCACTTGATTGTGTGGTCTAGACTCGATTATTTACAGACCACCATCATATAGGTGGAATATTCCTGAGTGCAGCATTAAACAACAAACAAACACTCACTGGAACCAGACCATGGCTTGATGCGTTGGTTAAAAATAGTGACTACACTGCATAGAGGAACCATGTATTCATGGGTGATGGAGGAGCATAGGGATGAAGCAGTGAACTGGGAAACACTAGGCCAAGCTTAGTCCTGAAGGGACTTTCATAGTAGGATTATTAACAAGAGGGTATCATGACAAAAGAGTTGATCTGAGTCTTCAAACAATCAAATGAGGCAGGTTTCATGGCTATATGTAACACATACTAATATTAATGAAATACTTTCCTAATATTATCATGATTATTTTCAGTATGCCCTTTACCAGAGAGGGTGCTGTCTGTATTAAACATTTTGGGAATTACCAATCAAAGGTGCTTTTTTATATCTCTTTATATTAAAAGGGGGTTACTGGATAAACAGTGTCCGCAGAGTGGGGTTCATTTTATCAGGGTCTGGAATGACAGGGTCACACTGTAATATATTAAGTCTTCGTTTTATAATACAGGGCATTAATTATTGAGCATATTGATTAATGTGTGAATGATAGAGTTACATTATGTGCTTTGTGTGTACTCATCACTACCGTTACCATCTACAAGTGTGTTGAAGGTGCTGGTCCATGATTTTTGGTTGGCAAATTGAGATGCCACTAGGAAATGTGGTTCCAATTTATAGGCTGACCACATATTCATGTCCTGACCATTTTTTTTATCGAATACAAGATTACCCTTTTACCCTGTTCACAATAAGTACTAACAGTAAAAAACAAATACTGTTGATCACAATATTGAAAGTACTTGTTTTTTTATTAGTGGCAAATAAAGTGAAAGTCTGCATGTTTTTCTTTCACATGAGTTAAAAAATCCTTTTTGCCAGCTTGATTATATAAGAAACCAGTGTTTATCAAACCCCACCTTCTCGAAGCAAGGGAGTTAACTGACCATAAAAGTCCAGTTTCCACCCTTGCTGAACTAGGCTGGAATTACTGGGCTCGATCGTTGCGCCACCAGTGGCTATTACCAATTATGTCTCTTCTAAGCCTCTCCTATGGACCAATCAGATTTCACCTCTCATATCACTTGCTTTTGCTTCGCACAAACTGGTGGCGCCCAGTCAGGACGATCTGATTGATATTCAAGATCTATATTGTGATCAAACGGGTCTTACATCGCAAAATGCATCAAATCATGTGAGCACCTTGATTAAAAACATGAAAGGGTTTAGAAAATAACTGCTGACAACGAGTTGGTGTTGCACATGCTTTGCAAATCCTGCAATTGACCGAAATCTGCACGACAGTTTTACGAACCAGAGTTTGATTTAGGTGCGCGATTTTGATTGGACTATGCATAGACTTGTTAGTCCAGACAAAATGTAACTCCATAATACCAGCCTAGTATGGCAAGGGTGGAAACTGGACTTTTATAGTCAGTTAACCCCTTTGCCTTGGGAAGATGATCAAACCCTAGATTACAATATAAATAGCCATTCACCCTCCTACCCAGAGTTCCTTGTGGCCAGCCTTGTACCTCTATCCCATCGTCACACCTTACACAGTCCATTGTTTTTCATCTGTTTCATTTTGGATGAGTCTAAACATTTAGATAAACATAACTTTGTTATAATAAGACTATGTCTATTCCGATAAAGCTGGAATAGTGTTGAGCGGCATCAAACAACAGACCAAACCAACAATTAAACACACTGTCTCATGGGACATCTCCTTTTTTGAACTTTATTCCAACACAAAGTCTGGAATTTGAAATCCATCTACTTGGCTGTGAACCCTAACATATGCAAAAAATGATGAATTATTCCAAAAATCGGTACACAAAAAGATGACTCAACAAAGAAGCAGCCAGTCTATTGGAGTAGACATGACATTTGTACAGGTTTTAGTTAATGGTGCCTTGCACTCGGTAGATCAGATCGTTGTATAACCGGTTCTTTGTGTTCTGTTGTTTGTTGACAGTTAATATGAGTTGTTAAACATTGATGTGATTACTGGTAAACCAAGTCGTGTGCAAGGAACTCTCTATTGAAGTGGGGGCACGGGTGGCCCAGTTGTCTAAGGCGCCGCGATTCGCTGTGCAGAGTTGCGTCCCTTGGACACGCCAGAAACCTATGATTGTGGGTTTGAATCCTGGTTCGCGCCAATTATGTTTCTAGGTTTGTCAGCACCATACCCGTGCTCGTGGGTTTCACCGAAGTGGTAAACGTCTGAGACCTGCATCATTTCGGGCTTTCCTCCCACATTAAGCTGACACGCCGTGATATAACTGGAATACTGTTAAAAGCGGCGTTAAACCCAACTCACTTACGCTAGTGAAGTTCAAGGGCACAACACTATGCATGGAATGGTCTGTTTAGGGATGAGAATCTTCTGCAGATCCACGATTTTCCACAAATTTTAGTGACCACAAATTTGTTAAATCTGATGGCTTCTCCCATACACCTCCCCAAATTATGGACCACGCTCCATTGCAAAGATGTTTCAGCTGAAAAGGAAAATATCCATTCTCATCCCTGTCTGTATGGGAGAGTGGGACATGCAGTGAATTAGGAGCATGGTTGGCAAATATAGATGCTTATGAAATTTGATTCTTCATCAGGTTTGAACTGTTAGTGCAGGCCAAAACCATTACGTGACGTCGACCTGTCCCCTTGGTAGAACAAAACTGAACCTTTTTTGTCTAAGATGTAAAGCTTGGAAAAGAATGGTTATGGTCATTTTCGTTGGTGGCAGGGACATTGTTCAGAGATTAATATGAAATGTTTGTGTTGTATATAATGAAATGTTATTTGATTCACTTTTGCCATCTAACATTCTAAATTCACAATAGTAATGTGAGATAAAAATATTTGTTACGTTTTGAAAAAATGAATACACCTAAGTTTCCAAGTGGTAGTTTCTCGACCCTCCATAGATGTATAAAGAAACTCAGTTTAGTTAGAATGTAGCATAAGTTTGTCAACAAAGATCTCACATGAAAATGCTTGTCTAATGAATAACAATTAGTTTTTTATATAAAACTTGACTTTGTAATGTATCTCAATGAGGAAAAATGTATGTATCTTCATTTACTGATTTTTTAATGATTTGCTGCCTTCCTGATGGGTCAGCCATTTGATATTCCGGAAGGGAGCTGGGATTATTTATTTTTAATCGGTTCCTGAAAAGGCTCCATAAGAAGTATTTGTTGTCAAGATCTACAACCACCCCAGTTCAAACAGATATTTGATTAAATATGCCTGAAAGATGTCAGGTAAGAGAAAACATTAGTACACTGTTTTATTTAGTGTCCTTTTACAGCTGTTAGGAAATGAACCCTACCTGGTAGTTAAATCCTGTGTGATAGTGCAGTTATTCTGCAATCTGTGTATTGATAACAGGTGGTTGTTCATTGAAGGAGTACTCATTATGGTGGACCTCAGACTGACTTTACACCTTAGTTGGGCCATGTATATTTTTGAACAGTATTGCAGTTATATTATGGCATGTGAGCTAATGTGAGAGAAAAAGCTTGGAGTGAGACCTGACAGGTCTAGAAACATAATTGGGGCGAACCAGGATTCGAAGCCACAATCATAGGTTCATGGGTATCCAAAGAGACACAACTCTGCAGAGCAAATTGTGGCGCCTTTGACAACTGGGTCAGCTGTGTGCCCTCTTTAGATAATGCTTTAGAGAATTGTACTTTGGTAAATCTTTCATCTCTATGCCTAATATATGTGTATATATACATAGTTTGTTTTTGTAACATTATGTCAATATTTCTGTTGATGAGAAGTTTTCAATTTGTTGAGTGTTAAAAGGCAGCAGGATATTTGTTGTTGTTAGAGGGGTTTGTACCTGTCAGGGCTTGAAATGACCACATTACCCAAGACACTTGCTGTTTGCTGTGTCAGTGTTTATTATCATCAGGATATACTGATAGTGAATTCCTCGCATACGTGTATAGACCTTGATGTGTCATAAGGATTGGGTTGTTGTTATGTGATGTCATCAGGGACCATTCATATTTTTTAGGGATGTCATTGTATATCATGATATATATATGTACCGTATTCAACGTAATAAGCGCCCCGCTCTAATAAGCGCCCACGGCGATATTTGCTAATATATTGGCTAGTGAACAATCCTCTTCCAACTGAACGATGTACACACGACTTATTTATTTGTGTATAGTACGCACTCGTGTATTGTGTGTGTCTTAATTAAAACCAATTAAATTCTGGAAAAATATATCTGTTGTATATAAACATTTCGTGCTGTCAGCATAAACCACAAATTTTAGGTCTTTAAACTCTAGGTTTTTTTCACCTAAATGATATTCTATTAAGAGCCCCCTATTTCTAATTTTGAGAGCACCCTGGGTGCTTATTAAGTCGAATACGGTATTAGTAAATGTATAGTGTTGGTGCTGTATCGATACAGATTTATAAATAAAAACACTAAATTAACAATTGACTGCCACAGACCTGTTTACATATATACTCACCACCAAAAGAAACATGAATACCATACGTTGGTTAATATATGAAGAATTACTCATATTCAAGAGATATTAGATTAATTCGATGCACAAATGAACATACACTTATGTTGTGTGAACCGACGCTTATGAACGCATCCCATGTGACATCATAGATCCATGACTCGAGATGCACCATTTGTCTCATGCAGGATTAGCGTGTAAAGTTTAGAAATCATGTGCAGCATAGCCTGATAGAATAAAGACGCTGTGGTAACACTTGACTGATTGTTAGCTTTGTCATTAAGTGGTACACATTGGAAACATCTCTTATGTACTTCTCTATATGTTCCATGGGTCCATTTCTTTTGGCGGTGAGTATATTATGATTACCATGGTTAAGATGGACAAAATTCAGCTTTAAATATCACCCAGTTTATATTTGGCATTAAATGTATTAATTGCAGGTCAACATGGGTAATTTGTATCTATACACGTGCAGAATAGTTCATTTTATCATATAGGGGCGGTCAGTAGCCTAGTGGCTAATTCGTTCGCTCGTCACGCTGAAGACCCGGGTTCGATTTCCGACATGGGTACAATGTATGAAGCCCATTTCTGGTGTCCCCCGCTGTGATATTGCTGGAATATTGCTAAAAGCTGCGTAAAACCATACTCACTCACTCACTAATTTTATCATATATGTAATATGTATTGTGATACTTTTGAGTCAATACTTTGGATCAAACATTTCCAATTTCAGACACCCCAACATAAGGGCATGATTATTTGAGAATATTACTCTGTTGGTATTTATGAATTGTACTTGTAATATTTATATTATCATGGTTTGTAACTTTGGGACAGGATAGGGATTATTAACTTTGTATCCAAAAACTTACTATTATCTCTTTCTGTATTTTATTTTCTAAATATTTATTTATGTTAACTTAAAGTCACCTTTATCAATGAATTATGGATGGTTCAATACTCATCTTGTCATTGTTGAATGAAAGAACAAACATACCGTATATCGCTGTGTATAAGGCGAGTTTTTCAGACCTAAAATGAGGGGTTAGGTCTCTTATATGTTATTACTTCATAAATGAATTATATTTTACGGGCACCAATTTGGTGTCGAACCGTGTAAACTCAAAATGGCATCATGTGCTGAAGTTACACACGCGACCAATCATCGTAGAAAAAACCGCAAGATAAACATATTTTTATTGCAAATATAAGGTTTGTGTGCACACTTGTGATGTGCTTCATTCCAGGTCGCTCTATAGGATTTTGGGTTGATTTTGAAGGCGTGTACAAGGGGGTCGTCTTATACATGGGGTCGCCTTATACACAGCGATATACGGTAGTTGTTCTTACCCTGAAATGTGTGACGATATCAAGTGTGTGATCACAGGGCTGGAGTGAACACTCTCGTGCTATGATGTTGTGCTGCTAGGTTGCAGTATGACACATGATGGACTGAACATGCCACATTGCGAGGCTGGGCCCCGTGTCATAAAGCAATGTTAGCACTAGACTGTCGTAAATCAATGTTAGACTATGGGATATACGATCATCTGAGCTAGTGAAAGGGACGAGAAAAAACCATAGCAACCATTAGCCCCTCTTGGCAAAACTTTCAATCAGAAAAAGATATGTGTTACTCATCATCCTATAGTTTTATACAAGAATGTACATGTTTGATACTCTGGTTACAGCCTTCGTCAGGAGATGCTCCACTAAGCAAGGTAGAGCTCATGTATTACAGATAAAAATAAACAGTATAAGTGGTATGTCAGGGTTGTTAATTTGTTTGTACATGAGTTGGTTTGGTTGGTTTGTTTATTTACGCCACACTCCAATATTCCAGCTATATGACGGCGGTCAGTAAATAACCTAGTCTGGACCAGACAATCCAATGATTGACATGCTTCAACCAAGTCAGCGAGCCTGACCACCCGATCCCGTTAGTCGCGTCTTACAAGCATAGTCGCCTTTTTAGGCAAGCATGGGCTGCTGAAGACCTATTCTACCCCGGTCCTGTACATGAGTCTGGGATGGGAAATACACCATGAATACACCCCTGTCGTACTGTGACCTGACTTTATGAAAAGTAGTACCCCGCGGTACTGGAGACCTCACTTGAGACAAATGATACTCCCAAGGTACTTGAAAACTAAACTTATGACAAGAGGTAACACCTGGGGTACTGGAGACCTGGCAATTGGTACCTGCTAGGTACTTGAACCTAAACTTGTGACAAGAGGTATCCCTGGTGTACTGCAACCACACTTATCACAAGAGGTAGCCCTGAGGCACTGCAACCACACTTATCACAAGAGGTATCCCTGGTGTACTGCAACCACACTTATCACAAGAGGTATCCCTGGTGTACTGCAACCACACTTATCAAAAGAGGTATCCCTGAGGTACTGCAACCACAATTATCACAAGAGGTAGCCCTGGGGAACTGCAACCACACTTATCACAAGAGGTAGCCCTGGTGTACTGCAACCACACTTATCACAAGAGGTATCCCTGAGGTACTGCAACCACACTTATCACAAGAGGTAGCCCTGGTGTACTGCAACCACACTTATCACAAGAGGTATCCCTGAGGTACTGCAACCACACTTATCACAAGAGGTATCCCTGAGGTACTGCAACCACACTTATCACAAGAGGTACCCATGTGTTACTGCAACCACATTTATCACAAGAGGTAGCCCTGGTGTACTGCAACCACACTTATCACAAGAGGTATCCCTGGTGTACTGCAACCACACTTATCACAAGAGGTACCCATGTGTTACTGCAACCACATTTATCACAAGAGGTAGCCCTGGTGTACTGCAACCACACTTATCACAAGAGGTATCCCTGGTGTACTGCAACCACACTTATCACAAGAGGTATCCCTGAGGTACTGCAACCACACTTATCACAAGAGGTACCCATGTGTTACTGCAACCACATTTATCACAAGAGGTAGCCCTGGTGTACTGCAACCACACTTATCACAAGAGGTATCCCTGAGGTACTGCAACCACACTTATCACAAGAGGTACCCATGTGTTACTGCAACCACATTTATCACAAGAGGTAGCCCTGGTGTACTGCAACCACACTTATCACAAGAGGTATCCCTGGTGTACTGCAACCACACTTATCACAAGAGGTATCCCTGAGGTACTGCAACCACACTTATCACAAGAGGTACCCATGTGTTACTGCAACCACATTTATCAAAAGAGGTATCCCTGGTGTACTGCAACCACACTTATCACAAGAGGTATCCCTGAGGTACTGCAACCACACTTATCACAAGAGGTACCCATGTGTTACTGCAACCACATTTATCACAAGAGGTAGCCCTGGTGTACTGCAACCACACTTATCACAAGAGGTATCCCTGAGGTACTGCAACCACACTTATCACAAGAGGTACCCATGTGTTACTGCAACCACATTTATCACAAGAGGTAGCCCTGGTGTACTGCAACCACACTTATCACAAGAGGTATCCCTGAGGTACTGCAACCACACTTATCACAAGAGGTACCCATGTGTTACTGCAACCACATTTATCACAAGAGGTACCCCTGGAGTACTGGAGACTTCCCTGTGGTGACCTTGGGCTATGACACACAATCAGTAGAATCTCACAACATTCCTGCACCAGGAACGCGCGTTCTTTATTTATATGTGATGCTTTGCTAATGCTGGTCACTGGTTTGCTTGGTCCCCCACAATATACCGTATTCGATGTAATAAGTGCCCCGCTCTAATAGGAGCCCCCGGCGATATTTGCTTATATACTGTCTAGTGAACAATCTCATTTAGCACCCCTTCCGATTGATCACTGTACATAAGACTTATTTATTCGCGTATAATACACATTCGTGTGCTACATGCACCCTTAATTATGGGCAATTACATTCTGGAAAAATATATCTGTCGTATATAAACATTTCAGGCTGTCAGCATAAACCACGATATTTATCTTTCAACTCTGTTTTTTTCACCAAAGTAATATTCTAATAAGAGCCCCTTATTACTCATTTTGAGTGAGCCCTGGGCGCTTATTACGTCGAATATGGTAGCTGGAATATTGCTGTGAATTGTGTTTAACAACAATAAAACATAGTCTTGGTTATTGGACCTTAACAGCATTGGCATTGCTTATTTCAATGCTGCCCAAGACTTGCCTATTTCCAACCCGTGAAGATTTGGGTCAGAATTGGTCTTCAGCAACCCATTCTTGTCATAAAAAGCAATTGTCGTAAAAGGCGACTAATGGGATCAAGTGGTCAGGCTCGCTGACTTGGTTTGCATGTCATCGTATCCCAATTGCGTGGATCGATGCTCATGTATTAATCACTGGATTGTCTGGTCCAGACTCGATTATATAGCTCGAACATTGCTGAGTGGGACGTTAAACAACAAACAAACAAACAGGCCACCATGAAATATAGTGGCTGGAATATTTGGTCCTTGGTGTTAAACAATATTCACTCACTCCTGTATCAGGTGATCTATTAAAACACAAAACAATACACAATCAAGCACAAAATGTTTATTTACTCATGTTATGTTAAACTATAAGTATTAACAAACAAAAATCCATATCACATTATTACTAATGATCAAAAGTTAAGCAGCATCAGAATTTTTATCGTGTATTCCAGACACTAACACAATCTTCAGTCAGTATTGCAGTGGAATCCATGTCTAGACATACCATCTAACAAACAAATATAGATGTGACAAATGCAAAATGAAAAGCAGAACCTCAAGGCTCTGAGGCTCACCCTAATTATGAAGAAAGAATAGCAGTTATGTTTAAAATCTGATCGGAATACTGTGATCCTTGTCTAGAGACACCAGATATAGCTGGGATGCAAAGTTTCAGCTTCGTAGGCCTTGTCATTTCACAGGAGATGTTGAAAATGCAATAATACTAGAAAAACAGGGTGTGAAGGTTACAGGTCGTTGATGGACCAAAAACCCGAACAAGCCAAAGTGCATATCATATGTTACACCACATACCACATTGCTGCATATCAAATTTCATAATTATACAGAAATAGCAAAAATGACATTTTCAATATCGCCGCCAGTTCCGCCATGTTATACATCGGATTGGAATTCTGTGAGAATATCTTAGCAACACTGGGATCATTGATACAAAGTTTCAACTTGAAAGGTTTTGTAATATCTGAAGAGATGTCATTTAATGACGGAAGGAGGTATGACAGTGCGCCATTCACTTTCAGTCAGGTGAGCTAAAAACTTAAATATGATCCAGTTGTAATATTGATTTGGAGTAAATATTGACAAGTTGAGATACAAAGGTGAGCTAAGGATGAACTATCATAAGAATTAAGATGAAACATAAACATATGCAGTTACTATTTGTCAGTAGTATACATTTCCTGAAATTTGCCACCCACACAATGGATTGGTCCTTTATTATGAGGGTGGGGGGGGGGGGGGGGGGGGGGGGGGGGGGGAATACATGGCCTCTCCCAAATAAATAACAATTTTTCATGCCAACTCCCTATAATAAATGGCCTGTAGAAAGTTCCCCCTCTATCGCAGTGTCATTTTTCATCCCACCCACCTCCATAATAAGTGGCCAGTTACCAAATAGATAGTTGCTTAACTTCTGACACTCAGAACGTGCTAATCACAGTCATATCTGCTTGTATGCATATCACAAAAAAACATTCAAAACAGCATCACAATGGAGACAGATGCTACCATCAGCCTCATCTTAAGATTATCTTCATCTGACTGTGTCTTCAAGTTGGATTACTCAGATCAATAAGAAGGGCAATAAGAAGGGTGGAATAATACTCTGACGCCATGATACATTATGTATCGAGATACTTAGTTCACAACACAACACGTATCATTATACACAATTTTAACTCTATAGATTAAGTAAAACAAAAACTATAGTGTTTCCATGATTTTTATGTTAAAATTTGATGGTACATGGACAGATTTAATAAAATGTATCAAGGAATAAGTTGATCAACTGAAGTCTGTAAACCATCCATGTGTAGCTCCTTATTGATTAGGACCGCCTCCGTGGTCTAGAGGTAGAGCGTCCGCCCGGAGAGCGGAAGGTCCGGGGTTCGATCCCCTGCCGCGTCAAACCAAAAGACGTTAAAAGATGGTACTTGTTGTTAGCCTGTCTGGTGCTCGACATTAAGGGGCTTACACAAGGACTGGTCGGCTCGGAGTCAGTATACTGTGTCTGAGTGGGGTATTCATGTTAAACTGCAGCATGATATCTCAGTGAGCTAGCACTATAAATCGGCATCAGTCCGGACTAGTACAAGCAGCCACACAAACACACACACGTACATGCACGTCGCTATATAAGTGCAATAATCTTGGACGCGACGTTAAACCCCATTTCACCTCACCTCCTTATTGATTAAGGGTGTGTGGTATTACCGGAATATCGGTAAATTAGGCGTCATTCTTTCCACGATACGTATCACAATATCATTTGTGAATGCTTGGTATATCGGGTGATTTCATATAGCGACATTCATCATGTGTTTAAATGTTATATACCGTATTCGACGTTATAAGCGCCCACGGCGATATTTTCTTATATACTGGATAGTGAACAATCCCAATTAGCCCCCCATCCGATTGATCAGTGTACACAATACTTATTTATTCGTGAATAATACGCACTAGTGTGTTATATGCATCCTTAATTATAAGGGCAATTAAATTCTGGAAAATATATCTGTCATGTATGATACATGATTCTATTACAAGGTACACAGGGTTATTTATCTATCGTGAAGACGTCCGATTTTCGATCACAAATCACTTAATTTCGTTACTTCGACATACTCGTTAATCCAACACAATCATGTGCAACCAACGATGTCGGATTAACGAGACTTGACTGTACTTTTCTTTTGTATCATTTCAGGCTGTCAGCAAAATCCACGACATTTACGATCTTTCAACTGTTTTTTCTTACCAAAATTATATTCAAATAAGAGCCCCCTATTTCTAATTTTGAGAGCTCTCCGGGCGCTTATTACATCGAATACGGTACTTGGCAAATGCCTTCGCTCCTCTGGAGCAAGCATCTGGGGCCCCAAGATGGCACAGTACAAGTTAACCTCTGATCAATAAAACACCTGTTTTCTATCTGTTTTTGATTTGTTTATTACTTTTACAATGGCAGATTGAAACATGTTGGCAAGATTAATTTGTTGTTGCTGTATCGCTGGGGGTATACGTGGTTTTATGAGTCCCTTGTTATGTTTTACGCTATGTACTTCTGGGTCATGGTATAAAACCTAACGTGAGATGCATAAAACCACATAAACCAGTCAAGTCCCGTTAATCCGACATAATCGGTCATAGTTCACGAAAGGTTCTTCTGACGTGACCTTGTTCATTGATGACAGGTTTTTCTTTAATCTAAATATATGTATAAATAATGTAGAATTTCTTGTCACGATATGGCTGAAATATTGCCGATGTGACGTAAAGCATAAACTCACTCACTCACTCGCTCTGACATGACCTGTAATGGGATGTCCTTGGCGATAGCGAGAACTTGTATCAGATTTTAATGAGATTGAGGTAATCGAAGCATGTGATTTATCCCATTTTCTTTATTTAAAGCATTAATTGTTTATTGTTAAGCAAAGTTTATCTCTGCAGCTTTGTAATATGCAGCTACCAGCCGACTTGTCTCGCATCAAAACACGAATGTGTACTCGAGGGGAGATGACCACGGAGTATGCTGATCACTGTGTCGGATTAACGAGACTGATTAATGAGTGATTTCGGTAATACGCTGCAAATTAGGTGTGTCGGAGTTGGAGTGCGAGACTGACGGATAAATGGGTCTAAATAGCACTGATTTAATTGGTTCCCATCATTAGTGTCGGATAAACCAATTGTCGGTTTAATGAGTGTTGGATTAACGAGACTTGACTGTATATCCCGAGCAATACTGCTACGACTTTATCGTTCTGACATGTACACCCAGTGATACTTCCACAACTGAAGTTTGTTTGGGACACGAAACACTCTAATTACTCATTGGGTTAGAAATAACAGAGTTCATAAAAGTCGGAGGTGCACTTGTGCAAATATCAATTTACGTGCAACAGTGTATTAAACATTCCACCCAAGTGTTGATGTCATTCAGATATTATTGTGACATTAGGTTGGAATGACGTCACACTCGAAACGACGTCATAGCTGTTGATTATTGATGCATTCAACAATTGTAGTTTTCTGAGTCATGATCAGTGCAGTTTCTTTCTAAAGGGGAGCTAAAAAGAGTAAGACTTAAAACATAATGGTTATAAAGACATTATCATACTCGCATATGTGTCACACTGATTTTACGCAACTCCCTGTAGAGACAATGCTAAAGTTAGGAAGTTACGATACTATCGCTCGGGAAATACAAGAATTCTGACACTTGTTTCGTAAAATCAGTATGACACACATACTCATATAATAATCTTTAAGTATAGCTCCTCCTTTCTATCAGAAGAATTGTATGTCTTTAAGCACTAAATGAAAAAATATTCCATCTCAAACAAAAGATCCACCACCACCAAAACCACGACAGAATATTGAATAGTCAATCCCTTAGTGGCAAGCAAAGTGGAAAAGAAACAACTGTGACACTTGAGATTCTCTCATGTAAAGTAAAGTAGAGTTAAGTCAGAAAACCCAAATAATAGGGTAGGTTGATCAGGAAACAAACAAAAACGTCTGATTTTGGGTTTGCGAAAATATTTTTTATCCATGTTAAAACGACATGCTGTAACCAGTACTCTTTACTAGATGGCCATTGCCACTGCAAGATGGCCTGAGAACAAAAAATATTTTTTTCAAGCTCACATACAATAACAGTCTCAGGAAAAAAATAATTTCATATAAGATGTAGTTGTAAGGAAACTATCACCATTGGACGGCACAAACTATAACAACCAATACTGTGAAAAAATATGTAGACATATATGTAAAATGTGGTTAATTATGCATGTGATTGCAATCTATTAAAACATGATAAATAGAACATGTTTTACTACAAAAATACAACTAATAATTGCCAACTAGGCGCCACAATACTGTATAGATATGTGTCCATATTAATCATGACATTTATATGTATAGTTTTGCCCTGGAATCTAGGCCTGCTTCCACAAGAAGTATATCATGTTAACAATGAACAAGAGTAATAATGTCTTAGTGCTACAAATGTTATAAGTCAATACTTAAGTTAGGAAGTTATGATAGTCTTAGTGCTACAAATGTTATAAGTCAATGCTTCAGTTAGGAAGTTACGATAGTCTTAGTGCTACAAATGCTATAAGTCAATGCTTAAGTTAGGAAGTTACGAAAGTCTTAGTGCTACAAATGTTATAAGTCAATACTTAAGTTAGGAAGTTACGATAGTCTTAGTGCTACAAATGTTATAAGTCAATACTCAAGTTAGGAAGTTACGATAGTCTTAGTGCTACAAATGTTATAAGTCAATACTTAAGTTAGGAAGTTACGATAGTCTTAGTGCTACAAATGTTATAAGTCAATACTTAAGTTAGGAAGTTACGATAGTCTTAGTGCTACAAATGTTATAAATCAATACTTAAGTTAGGAAGTTACGATAGTCTTAGTGCTACAAATGTTATAAGTCAATGCTTCAGTTAGGAAGTTACGCTAGTCTTCGTGCTACGACTGTTGTAGGTCAATACTTAAGATAGGAAGTTATGATAGTATTAGTGCTACGACTGTTGCAGGTCAATTCTTAAGTTAGGAAATTGCGATAGTCTTCGTGCTACAACTGTTGTAGGTCAATACTTCAGTTAGGAAGTTACGATAGTCTTCTTGCTACGACTGTTGAAGGTCAATACTTAAGTTAGGAAGTTATGATAGTCTTTGTGCTACAACTGTTGTAGGTCAATACTTAAGTTAGGAAGTTACGATAGTCTTCTTGCTACGACTGTTGAAGGTCAATACTTAAGTTAGGAAGTTACGATAGTCTTCGTGCTACAACTGTTGTAGGTCAATACTTAAGTTAGGAAGTTACGATAGTCTTCGTGCTACGACTGTTGAAGGTCAATACTTAAGTTAGGAAGTTATGATAGTCTTTGTGCTACGACTGTTGTAGGTCAATACTTAAGTTAGGAAGTTACGATAGTGTTCGTGCTACGAATGTTGTAAGTCAGTGAATAGGTATAGGAGTTATGAACAACACCCTGCTGCTTTTACAAATGTGAAAATAGCTATTGATGAGTACCTGTCAATCTCTAATAATCGTATCCCATTGAAACGGATCAAATGAGACTTGACTGAAAGCTTGGTCAATGATATATAGGTGCTCACAGAAAACAGTGCAAAAATGCCTATAAAACCATCATATGATATCAGAAACCTAAATATATATCATACACAGGGACATTAGGGACTATAAGCACAGGATTGCAATACAAGTAAAGATCTCATATTTCAGTTATGACACTTATGACCATCCTCGATAATCCAGGGTATTATATCTGAACACTGAAACGAGTGAGTGAGTGAGTTGGTTTTAACACCACTTTGAACAGTATTCCAGTCATGTCGCGGCATGTCAGCTTCATGTGAGAGGAAAGCCCGAAGTGATGCAGGTCTTTGACGTTTACTACATTGAGAAAACCCACGGGCAAGGGGCTGGTGCAGACAATCCTAGAAACATAATCAGGGGAACTGGGATTCGAACCAACAATCAAAGGTTTCTGGCGTGCCCATGGAACACAACCCTGCACAGCAAATTTTGACACCTTAGACAACTGGGCCACCCATGCCCCCAATTCTATTGTGACAAATAACCTTGACTCCTTCGCCACCATATAGCTTCATTGTGAGCCCAATTCAAATAGCACAACACAAAAAATGTCTGTGCAGCGATGTGATGTTCCTTCCAACAAGAAGCAATGGTGGCGAAAGGGTCCCGGGTATGCATCACAAGGAAGCCAAACACATTGGATAAACAAAGATGTCAAAAATGTTCAGTGAGACCCTCTTATTGTTGATAGTCATTTTGGAGACATAAATGCGAAGTTTAGTTAATGTGAGCAAAAGACCACTCACATTTTGCACATTTAATTGACGACTGCATTAATTTCAAGAATTACAGTACACCAATACAATCAAGTCCTGCCCAATACAATCAAGCCCTGCCCAATACAATCAAGCCCTGCCCAATACAATCAAGTCCTGCCCAATACAATCAAGTCCTGCCCAATACAATCAAGTCCTGCCCAATACAATCAAGTCCTGCCCAAACTTGCTACCGATACAATGTGATCAAGATGATCACAGTACAAATCACAGTCGACAAACAATACAAGACACTGACAAGTAATTTGTTCTTCCCTAAATTGCACCACCTATGCACCAGTATAACATCAGATATGGCACCATCGTAAACCTCAGTACATGCATGATGAAGGCAACTAACAAGTCCTTCAACAGTAGCTCCACCACAGTATTACCCATAATAAGCACCCTCGGTGGTTGGAAAATTGTCAAAGTTATCTCACACCTGGAGAGATATAATTTGTATACTCCCATATCTCACAGTGTGCAGTGTTAGTGTGTGGTATCTCACTCCTGGAGTGATATATTAATGTGTATACTCCGGTATCTCACAGTGTGTTGTGTTAATATGTGGTATCTCAGGTTAAATTGTCCATCTTCTTAACTGATATGCTCACAGAAAATAAACATCACAAATATCACATCACAGTACAATTTGGCTCTGTGAGACTAAAGGCAAGTGATGTAAGTTTGAAATCACAGTCAGTCAATCAAAATATACAAACATACTCCTCAATAACGAGACCAGGAAGGTACATTATTTGTGCCATCAATTTGGTCCCATCATTCCTTATCACATCACAACAAATAGATATCAGCCAAAACACAACAACAAAGCACTATTTGACATCAGCTAGCCCTTATGATGATAACATATAGCAAAACCCTTAAAAATGGCAAACTTCTTCTCATCCTTATGACACCTTAATATAACTATTGGGCAATTTGGCAAGGACTACAGGACTAGTGCCAAAATCTAACGCTGGATATACAAACAGACTGAGTATAACAATTTGTTTGACTCCTTACTTATGCATAACCAGCACTGGCAGATCTACAGGGAGGTGCAGAGGGGTTCAGGGGGGTGCATTCCCCCTTTTCAGACACCCTTAGTCAGCCCCTTGAAAAGAAATTCACTTTCTGAAGTATGCATGCTACCATTGTCAAAATGGATCCGCGCCTGCCCAGTGATTAAAATCCCCATCCAATACCAACACAAATGACAGCCAGCTTATCACAAGAAAATACCTATCAATATTCATAAACTATCACCATAGATACTGAAATATTAACAAGAGTGGAACCTCTTACAAGGCATGAAAATTTGACACTTTGTATGGAACAAGGGAGTCTTCATTCGACATCAACAAGAAGATGAGGCTATAAGTGATGCATTCATGTTCTTCCAACTTCTAAATGTCCATCAAAGACTTCCTCATACAAGGCAGTTCTAAGGGATAAAGTTGTTCACAATGTTGACAAGAGCTTTGACCACTCAATACTATGGTATAAAGTCCCCAATCATACTGACAAGGTGATCTACAAATAATCAGGCAAGAAAAGTAAGTGAGCTGGGTCAAAGGGACAGTACGTACATCAACGGATCTGTGTGTTTTTAAATCATGCATGAAATAACTTTTGAGCGTGACTTCACTTGCCCGATTCAGTTCTCAAACCAAAACTAAAGAGCTCCACACAGTGAATTCGAAAACGCAAGCATCGTGCAGAGTAAAATGGCTTCAGTCTAGTTTTTTTAATAGAGAAAGCTTGTGTGTTTTTCTTACGGATGAGTTACAAAATACTAACAGCCGTATGAAGCCAATCACTCTCCACATGGTCACATCTTACACGGTTCATTCATGTGTTTTTCAAGATTCATTTTGTACAAGTCTACACAGATAAACATACATCAAGAAATGTCATTGAGAAAAACTCCTAAAACGTGAAACACAATTTCCATTTGCGTATTCATCCTTCACATCCTGTCCTCGAAGTCCTAATGACCTAGCGATATGGTCAATAAATCTACATTGTCATGCACCTCACTGTAAGCAGTTGTAGTAGTGTATCCATATAATTACACAAAACAATGTGTAAAGCGCACCGAATGACTTGCATTCGGCCCGTCTGTTCTTATTTCAGGATAAGTGCGTATGTTTACAAACAAGAGAAAAGTCTTGTGACGTGATAAACCTACACCCGTGATGTGGTCACTGCAATAATAATTGTTTTAAGGGATAACGTTGACCATCCTGTTGACAAGGTGATCCAAGGATGACCAGGCAATACTAAGGGATAACGTTAACCATCCTGTTGACAAGGTGATTCAAGGATGACCAGGCAATACTAAGGGATAACGTTAACCATCCTGTTGACAAGGTGATTCAAGGATGACCAGGCAATACTAAGGGATAACGTTGACCACCCTGTTGACAAGGTGATCCACATCTAGATGATGGCAACTGGGTATGGCAGCAGATATCTTGACTAGGTCGGCCATTGCTAGAACTGTGACCTCCTGGAGAGTTGTCCTTTCTTCAGTTCCATCAGTTGAATGCCCATGTTGAAGGAGCCGGCCAGGACACTGGAAATAGTTGCTTATAATCATCAGTCATGCTATTCCACGTCAAACATTACAGGTCCCAGAATATTGTCTGGTTGGTTACGTGAATTCATCTTCCCCAGT
Source organism: Haliotis cracherodii (assembly GCF_022045235.1). Classification (NCBI taxonomy): domain Eukaryota; kingdom Metazoa; phylum Mollusca; class Gastropoda; order Lepetellida; family Haliotidae; genus Haliotis; species Haliotis cracherodii. The sequence goes on from NW_027266268.1 coordinate 6,488,423, forward strand.
CAAGGGAGTTAACTGACGATAAAGGTCAAGTTTCCACCCTTGCCGAAATCAAATAATCAAATAAATCAAAATTCGGTTCTTAAATTGTCATGCAGATTTCGGTTGATTGCAGGATTTGCAAAGCATGTGCACCACCAGCTCATTGTCAACAGATATTTCCTAAATCTTTCTATGTTTTTAATCAAGGTGCTCATGTGATTTGATGCACTTCGCATTGTAAGACTTGTTTTATCACAATATAGTTCTTGATTATCCATTGGAGAGGCATAGAAGGGACATAACTCATAAAAGCCACAGGTGGCGCTACGATCGAGCCCAGGAATTCCAGCCTAGTTCGGCAAGGGTGCACATGGAAACTGGACTTTTAAAGTCAGTTAACTCTCTTGCCTCGGGAAGATGGAGTGAATTAGGTCTGGGATGAGACCTTGGGGCCACCTAAAACTATAACTATGACCTTTAATATTAGGGTGATGACAAGGACCCCAGTACTTTCATGCTTATTTCAAACACTGCAAAGTATTGTATTGCTAAAGGCCTACACTCACCTGGATTAACGTATGTCACTGGCATACTGATATTGGGAAACACCACTGAGGTTAAAGGAAAAGCATGTTCCTCTATCTAGTGCAGCGTTTGAAATGGTCTCAAATATTGCTGGCCATGTGGGCTAGCTTGCCTTAAAAGTTACAAGCCAGTTTCAGATTTCACAAGCTTAAAAATGTAACAGTTGATTTACATCCCCGCAATGTTTGAAATGGGTAGTCAAAGTTTTTCGTTAACACAGCTTGTGATTGGTTAACTACAAATTACAACCAATCAAAACATGTTTGTTATACACAGTGTTACAGTGACAACAGTCACTCAAACAAGATGAAAGAGGATAATTCTAATCGGGCTACATGCATCATTTATGTTTATTTAATTTTGGGGTTGATAGTCGTATTGATCTAGAGAAATTAGAGAACTTTATTAATCGAATCAAATAAGAGTTGTGCATAAAATAATCCCTTTTAAAATTTCAGTAACAAGACGGGCTTGGGATATTTCAGAATCTTTAGCCCGATTGAAATATTGCTAGCCACAGGTTAGCGGGCAGGTGGCTATTTCGCACACTGAACTGGTGATCATTTACTGCTAAGAATTAAACATGTAAAGGTCATTTGATGGATGTACATCAAACTTGCAATGCTGCCAATTAGTCGGGCCTAGTCTCCCTTTAAGGTAACACACTGTGGTAATGGTTAAGTGATGAAACAAATTCTTTATGTTGAGCGTCTTGACTATCTTAGAAGTTATGATTCAAGGGAGATAACTCACCTGCCGTCCTCGTATGCCAGAAGAGAGGTGATTGGTCCAGCACCGCTGATCGACAAATCTGACACTAGAGCTGTAAGTAGATTTAATTATTAGAATTTTATTTCAAGAATTTAGGAGATAAACATTATGCGTTTTCAGATTTGGGTTTTTTATTGGGTATTTGATGCCCAAAATGTTCAAGTACTAAAGTGAAATGGCCGTTCATCAAATACTCAGTAAAACACATAATGTCTATCAAAGTACATAAGTTATCTATGTGACCTCCCACATTTGTGAGTCAGACATGGCATCACCCTGGAATGTGATGACATCATGATACAATGTATGACATCACATGTTTCCATGAAAACTCAAATCACCAGTTCGTAAAATGTGGAGAAAAAAAATCTAAATTGAAGTTGTTCTGATAAATACTGATCAAAAGATCAAACTTACTATATAATTACCGTGGTATCTATTTTGCCAAGACAAATTTCATGCTTTTCAAATTTGGGATTGAAGAAATATATATTTATCATGTACCCATGAAGATCTGGGATAGAATGGGTCAGGATCCGTGCTTGCCATAAAAGGCGACTATGTTTGTCATAAAAGGCGACTAAAGGGGTTGGGTGGTCAGGCTCGCTGATCTGGTTGATGCATGTCATCATATCCCAATTGCGTAAATCGATGCTCATGATATCAATCATTGGATTATCTGGTCCAGACTCAACCATTTACAGACCGCTGTCATAGAGCTGGAATATTGCAGATGTCAAAACTATTCATGCACAGTGAATATTCAAGGAGATTTCTGGGCTTTGTATCCCATTTAGTCCCATTTAATCAACCAATCAGATCGCAACACACACTCCTATTCGTTTCATACTATTCAAGAAAAGTTAAAAAACACCCTTTTCGTTCATATACTGTTGTTAATCTGTCATGCCATAACAGATTAACTATATACATATGACATAATCGAGTGATCCTTAACTTCTTTTGAGTAGCATACAATCAATCATGAACATACAGGTGATTGCAAAAGAGCAGTTTGTGTCGTGTCTCTGGATTTCATGTTTCTGTGGACGAGGGTCTCTCGTGGGTTACAGCCTATCCTCAAACTTTTGACAAAAAAATCAATCCGGCACCATGGCCAATTCCTGGGACACTATGGTATATCAGGCACCATGGCCAATTCCTGGGACACTATGGTATATCAGGCTAATGGCCAATTCCTGGGACACTATGGTATATCAGGCTAATGGCCAAATCCTGGGACACTATGGTATATCAGGCACCATGGCCAATTCCTGGGACACTACGGTATATCAGGTACCATGGCCAATTCCTAGGACACTATGGCATATCAGGCTAATGGCCAAATCCTGGACACTATGGTATATACGGCACCATGGCCAAATCCTGGCACACTATGGTATATCAGGCACCATGGCCAATTCCTGCGACACTATGGTATATCAGGCACCATGGCCAATTCCTGGGACACTATGGTATATCAGGCACCATGGCCAATTCCTGGGACACTATGGTATATCAGGCACCATGGCCTAATCATGCCATACCATTGTTTAACAGATTGTTTCCTTGCCTTTTGTGTCTCTGTTCCAGACCTTGACTGTGCAGTCTCTCGAAGCTGTGGCCACAAGGGGGAGGTCGCTGCTCGGGAGGAATATACACGCCTCAATGGCCTCTATGTGACCCTTGAACTCGTGGATTAAAGATCGACTTCTTAGATCCCACAGCTGAATTAAAAAACAAATCATAGAGAAATAATGGGAGAAATGGGAGAAACTCAGAACTCACTCAGTGACAAAATCTGCATGTCGTATCTTTTACACATGATAATGGTAACACAAAGATAATTTACTTCATCGTCTTGATCTTAGTACAACTAGCAAGTCCATTTATAATGAGCCATATTCCACCTAAGTGAGTGCTTATGGTGCTATACTGTCAATATTACCCCAGTCCATGGATCAGTGTGCACTCAATTTTCATTCTTGAGTCCCCGCTGTATTCCGCAGACAAATACTTCTGCTGTCAGTTTTTGTAAATCCTCCAACTATTTTTTGATAATTCTGCATACAATTCTGCAAACTTTTCAGCTTAGGTTTCGTGTATTTTGTAGTTATGCACCTGGCATTTGCCATTTTTATGACAAACTTATTCACATCAAGAATAGCTAATTGAAGTGAATCTGGAGATCCCGAGTGAAAACATACAGACATGCACTATTGGAAAGCAATAAGACAAAATTCAACTTCACTTCAAAACGAAATAAAAATCCGCTTATACGTATAAAGCCAAGTTTCGACGGACTTGTTAAAATTGTCTAGTTGACGAATGCTTCGTTAGATAAATGTCAAATCCTGCAAGAGTTCTGCACAAAATGTGATTTTTGCCCTGAATGGGCATTTCTTCAATACAGCGGGAACTGATTCTCAACTCCCTTGGAATCATACAACCCAAGCTGCCTGTGAGGTGCCAGAAGGTTAACAGTCACATTACAATCTCATCCTACTGGGTACTAGTCACTGCTGGGTGAACAGCTAAGGCGACCACATGTGCTTCAGTGTGGGGCAGACCCATGAAGATCCGGGGTAGAATAGGTCTTCAGCAACCCATGCTTGCCGTAAAAGGCGACTATGCTTGTCGTAAAGGGCGACTAACGGGATCGGGTGGTCAGACTTGCTGACTTGGTTGATGCATATCATCGATCACAATTGCATGGATTGATGCTCATGATGTCAATCACTCGATTGTCTGGTCCAGACTCGATTATTTACAAACCACCGCATATATCCGGAATATTGCTGAGTGCGGCGTTAAACAACAAACAAACAAACAAACAGTGTGGGGCAGGACTGATCCACAAGAAACTCTCATAAACAAAACTGGCAAACATGGTCACCAATCAAACTACTCTCTACGACCAACGTAGTTTAACTTCACCAGGTTTGAAACCTGTGACTGAGTAGGGGTGTATGCCACTTTTAGCAATATTCCATCAACCTCATAGCTGGGAATACCAAAACTGGCCTTCGCACCTTGTACCCATGTGACGGAATTGAACTCGGGCCTTTGGTGCAACAAGTGAACGCTTTAACCACTGGCCTACCCTGCAGCCCCTATATAGACATAAGATAATGGTAACACCAACATCTCTTGTCGAAAAGGGCGGTCAGGTAGCCTAGTGGTTTAAGCATTCCCTCGTCATGCCGAAGACCCACGTTCGATTCCCGACATGGGTACAATGTGTGAAGCCCATTCCTGATGTCTCCTGCCACGATATTGCTGGAATATTGCTAAAAGCATTGTAAAACTATACTCACTCACTTTGTTGAAAATCCCACAGCACAACATATATACTACTCAAAAAAAGTTTAAGAACACCCGATTCTTTTAATTCTGCCATGACACATTAATTATGAAAGAATCAGTATTCTTTAACTTCTTTTGAGTAGTATACATATAGAGCCAGCCAATAAGTTCACAGGATCAAAACTGTACAGAACTAGATAAAGGGAACAATGACAGCCTATTACTTACCGTAGCTTCACAGCCGTTGCCGCCAAAGCCATTGCTGCAGGTGAGGCAGTAGACGCCATCCGGGCTGATGTCACATGACATCTGGATGTACTGCTTCTTGGTGAAGCTGTGGATGACGCTCAGGTTACGAGTGTCATACAATCTGCATGGAAAACAATAAAAAAATCACATTCATACATATGTCAGTGATGTTAATGGCGAACAAACTGTTGTAAAGGTTTGTGGTAATTGTCAGTGATGTTAACGGGCAGACAAACTGTTGTAAAGGTTTGTGGTAATTGTCAGTGATGTTAGCGGGCAGACAAACTGTTGTAAAAGTTTGTGGCAATTGTCAGTGATGTTAGCGGGCATACAAACTGTTGTAAAGGTTTATGGTAATTGTCAGTGATGTTAGTGGGCATACAAACTGTTGTAAAGGTTTGTGGTCATTGTCAGTGATGTTAGTGGGCGTACAAACTGTTTTAAAGGTTTGTGGTAATTGTCAGTGATGTTAGCGGGCAGACAAACTGTTGTAAAAGTTTGTGGCAATTGTCAGTGATGTTAGCGGGCATACAAACTGTTGTAAAGGTTTATGGTAATTGTCAGTGATGTTAGTGGGCATACAAACTGTTGTAAAGGTTTGTGGTCATTGTCAGTGATGTTAGTGGGCGTACAAACTGTTGTAAAGGTTTGTGGTAATTGTCAGTGATGTTAGTGGGCAGACAAACACTTGTAAAGGTTTGTGGTAATTGTCAGTGATGTTAGTGGGCGTACAAACTGTTGTAAAGGTTTGTGGTAATTGTCAGTGATGTTAGTGGGCATACAAACTGTTGTAAAGGTTTGTGGTAATTGTCAGTGATGTTAGTGGGTGTACAAACTCTTGTAAAGGTTTGTGGTAATTGTCAGTGATGTTAGTGGGTGTACAAACTGTTGTAAAGGTTTGTGGTAATTGTCAGTGATAATAGTGGGCGTACAAACTCTTGTAAAGGTTTGTGGTAATTGTCAGTGATGTTAGTGGGTGTACAAACTCTTGTAAAGGTTTGTGGTAATTGTCAGTGATGTTAGTGGGCAGACAAACTGTTGTAAAGGTTTGTGGTAATTGTCAGTGATGTTAGTGGGTGTACAAACTCTTGTAAAGGTTTGTGGTAATTGTCAGTGATGTTAGTGGGTGTACAAACTGTTGTAAAGGTTTGTGGTAATTGTCAGTGATGTTAGTGGGTGTACAAACTCTTGTAAAGGTTTATGGTAATTGTCAGTGATGTTAGTGGGCGTACAAACTCTTGTAAAGGTTTGTGGTAATTGTCAGTGATGTTAGTGGGTGTACAAACTCTTGTAAAGGTTTGTGGTAATTGTCAGTGATGTTAGTGGGCGTACAAACTGTTGTAAAGGTTTGTGGTAATTGTCAGTGATGTTAGTGGGCAGACAAACTCTTGTAAAGGTTTGTGGTAATTGTCAGTGATGTTAGTGGGCGTACAAACTGTTGTAAAGGTTTGTGGTAATTGTCAGTGATGTTAGTGGGTGTACAAACTGTTGTAAAGGTTTGTGGTAATTGTCAGTGATGTTAGTGGGCGTACAAACTGTTGTAAAGGTTTGTAGTAATTGTCAGTGATGTTAGTGGGTGTACAAACTCTTGTAAAGGTTTGTGGTAATTGTCAGTGATGTTAGTGGGCGTACAAACTCTTGTAAAGGTTTGTGGTAATTGTCAGTGATGTTAGTGGGTGTACAAACTGTTGTAAAGGTTTGTGGTAATTGTCAGTGATGTTAGTGGGCGTACAAACTGTTGTAAAGGTTTGTGGTAATTGTCAGTGATGTTAGTGGGTGTACAAACTCTTGTAAAGGTTTGTGGTAATTGTCAGTGATGTTAGTGGGTGTACAAACTCTTGTAAAGGTTTGTGGTAATTGTCAGTGATGTTAGTGGGCGTACAAACTGTTGTAAAGGTTTGTGGTAATTGTCAATGATGTTAGTGGGCAGACAAACTGTTGTAAAGGTTTGTGGTAATTGTCAGTGATGTTAGTGGGCGTACAAACTGTTGTAAAGGTTTGTGGTAATTGTCAGTGATGTTAGTGGGCGTACAAACTGTTGTAAAGGTTTGTGGTAATTGTCAGTGATGTTAGTGGGCGTACAAACTGTTGTAAAGGTTTGTGGTAATTGTCAGTGATGTTAGTGGGTGTACAAACTCTTGTAAAGGTTTGTGGTAATTGTCAGTGATGTTAGTGGGCGTACAAACTGTTGTAAAGGTTTGTGGTAATTGTCAGTGATGTTAGTGGGCGTACAAACTCTTGTAAAGGTTTGTGGTAATTGTCAGTGATGTTAGTGGGCGTACAAACTGTTGTAAAGGTTTGTGGTAATTGTCAGTGATGTTAGTGGGTGTACAAACTCTTGTAAAGGTTTGTGGTAATTGTCAGTGATGTTAGTGGGCGTACAAACTGTTGTAAAGGTTTGTGGTAATTGTCAGTGATGTTAGTGGGCGTACAAACTGTTGTAAAGGTTTGTGGTAATTGTCAGTGATGTTAGTGGGCGTACAAACTGTTGTAAAGGTTTGTGGTAATTGTCAGTGATGTTAGTGGGCGTACAAACTCTTGTAAAGGTTTGTGGTAATTGTCAGTGATGTTAGTGGGCGTACAAACTGTTGTAAAGGTTTGTGGTAATTGTCAGTGATGTTAGTGGGCGTACAAACTCTTGTAAAGGTTTGTGGTAATTGTCAGTGATGTAGTGGGCGTACAAACTCTTGTAAAGGTTTGTGGTAATTGTCAGTGATGTTAGTGGGCGTACAAACTGTTGTAAAGGTTTGTGGTAATTGTCAGTGATGTTAGTGGGCGTACAAACTGTTGTAAAGGTTTGTGGTAATTGTCAGTGATGTTAGTGGGCGTACAAACTGTTGTAAAGGTTTGTGGTAATTGTCAGTGATGTTAGTGGGCGTACAAACTGTTGTAAAGGTTTGTGGTAATTGTCAGTGATGTTAGTGGGCGTACAAACTGTTGTAAAGGTTTGTGGTAATTGTCAGTGATGTTAGTGGGCGTACAAACTGTTGTAAAGGTTTGTGGTAATTGTCAGTGATGTTAGTGGGTGTACAAACTGTTGTAAAGGTTTGTGGTAATTGTCAGTGATGTTAGTGGGCGTACAAACTGTTGTAAAGGTTTGTGGTAATTGTCAGTGATGTTAGCGGGCATACAAACTGTTGTAAAGGTTTGTGGTAATTGTCAGTGATGTTAGCGGGCAGACAAACTGTTGTAAAGGTTTGTGGTAATTGTCAGTGGGCGTACAAACTGTTGTAAAGGTTTGTGGTAATTGTCAGTGATGTTAGTGGGCGTACAAACTCTTGTAAAGGTTTGTGGTAATTGTCAGTGATGTAGTGGGCGTACAAACTCTTGTAAAGGTTTGTGGTAATTGTCAGTGATGTTAGTGGGCATACAAACTGTTGTAAAGGTTTGTGGTAATTGTCAGTGATGTTAGTGGGCGTACAAACTGTTGTAAAGGTTTGTGGTAATTGTCAGTGATGTTAGTGGGCGTACAAACTGTTGTAAAGGTTTGTGGTAATTGTCAGTGATGTTAGTGGGCGTACAAACTGTTGTAAAGGTTTGTGGTAATTGTCAGTGATGTTAGTGGGCGTACAAACTGTTGTAAAGGTTTGTGGTAATTGTCAGTGATGTTAGTGGGCGTACAAACTGTTGTAAAGGTTTGTGGTAATTGTCAGTGATGTTAGTGGGTGTACAAACTGTTGTAAAGGTTTGTGGTAATTGTCAGTGATGTTAGTGGGCGTACAAACTGTTGTAAAGGTTTGTGGTAATTGTCAGTGATGTTAGCGGGCATACAAACTGTTGTAAAGGTTTGTGGTAATTGTCAGTGATGTTAGCGGGCAGACAAACTGTTGTAAAGGTTTGTGGTAATTGTCAGTGGGCGTACAAACTGTTGTAAAGGTTTGTGGTAATTGTCAGTGATGTTAGTGGGTGTACAAACTCTTGTAAAGGTTTGTGGTAATTGTCAGTGATGTTAGTGGGCGTACAAACTGTTGTAAAGGTTTGTGGTAATTGTCAGTGATGTTAGTGGGCGTACAAACTGTTGTAAAGGTTTGTGGTAATTGTCAGTGATGTTAGTGGGCGTACAAACTGTTGTAAAGGTTTGTGGTAATTGTCAGTGATGTTAGTGGGTGTACAAACTGTTGTAAAGGTTTGTGGTAATTGTCAGTGATGTTAGTGGGCGTACAAACTGTTTTAAAGGTTTGTGGTAATTGTCAGTGATGTTAGCGGGCAGACAAACTGTTGTAAAGGTTTGTGGTAATTGTCAGTGATGTTAGTGGGCATACAAACTGTTGTAAAGGTTTGTGGTAATTGTCAGTGATGTTAGTGGGCGTACAAACTGTTGTAAAGGTTTGTGGTAATTGTCAGTGATGTTAGTGGGCAGACAAACTGTTGTAAAGGTTTGTGGTAATTGTCAGTGATGTTAGTGGGTGTACAAACTGTTGTAAAGGTTTGTGGTAATTGTCAGTGATGTTAGCGGGCGTACAAACTGTTGTAAAGGTTTGTGGTAATTGTCAGTGATGTTAGTGGGTGTACAAACTGTTGTAAAGGTTTGTGGTAATTGTCAGTGATGGTAGTGGGCAGACAAACTGTTGTAAAGGTTTGTGGTAATTGTCAGTGATGTTAGCGGGCGTACAAACTGTTGTAAAGGTTTTTGGTAATTGTCAGTGATGTTCACGGAGTACAAACTGTTGTAAAGGTTGTGGTAAATGTCAGTGATGTAAGCAGACGTACAAACTGTTGTAAAGGTTTGTGGTAATTGTCAGTGATGTTAGTGGGCCTACTTACTGTTGTAAAGGCTTGTGGTAATTGTCCGTGATGTTAGTGGGCGTACAAACTGTTGTAAAGGGACCACTTATTTTAGTCCATTCAGACAGTAGTTTGTCATAAGCATTCCGAGTATTGTACATCATGAAATATAAAGCAAACGACTGGGACAAAAAAACAACTCATTTGTTATATATGTCAGTTCATTATAAGCTTGTTCATTATAAACATTGTTTACTTTACTGGGAAAAGATATTGTGTCCTGACGTGGCTGGACTCAAACAGCAATCCACAGCAGAGAGTGGAGCCTTCCAGAATGGTTTTGTACTGGAATTAGAGTTATCTCCCCTTGGTTGTTTACATGAACATGGCAAGCTTGATCGTTCGAGAAGTTTCTGGATGGGATAGTTTCTAGAAGCCTGGTAGTACCTATATATAAGCATAGAGCGTGTGATACAGTGGGATACAGTGTATAGCCTACCTAACTTGCTTGTCCTCCCCCACCTGCACCACCAGACTACTGTTTGGGATCCACTTGACATCCGTCACCTGCAACAAACCAACTATAGATAAACAAAAACACAGCCCTCCCGCACTATATTTTTAAAAGTAATTGCCTGATAACCAATTCTCTTATCTTTTTAAGCCCAGTGCATGTACCTAGCATCAGAATGATACTTTCATAAGGCTTCCTGCCTGAAATCCGAGTGTGTTTTCTCCTCAGAACTTTCAACAATCACCAATCCTTATTTCTTGTATCCATTATCATTAGTCCAAAAGCTGTATTTTTTTGCTTGTTGAAACTGGTATGTAACCAAATAAAGAGTTGTGTACCATCAACATGAGAAAGGGCCTCGGGACAAAAACAAGCATACAAACTCCATGACCATATCACAAACAGCGCAGTTAAGCAGTGTGCAGGTAAAGGGAAGTAACTGCATGCTATATTGGATCACATATTAGGATTTTATATATTTTGGGGGGGTAATGGAAATAAAAACGAAACATGCAGCAGACATTATGATGATGCGGGCAGTGCCTGCGAACCAAGACTTTTAATTTGTTTTGCCTTATTTATATTCTTTTCTAGACGAGTTTCAGTGTCAAATGTGAATTGATAGGTTGATTGAGTTACTAAAAAATAGGAAACAGATGTACACAGCCACACATACACATTTAACAAATGAATCAGATCAACCCCCTGGACCTGAAATATGGGGTTGTGTTTTATCTAAAATGAGGCTAAATCACACCACTTCTTCATGACATTCATTCCAAGCCTATCAGTGGAGAAAATATTGAAATAATATTACTGATACTAACAAGATTCTGTGGTATGCTGTTTTGCATGACGCACTTCGCCGTCTCCACATTCCACAATCTCACACTGTTGTCACGGGAACCAGTACACAGCATCGTATTGTCTGCAACAACAACAACAACAGCATCAGGATCACACATACCAAGTTCATGTTAGACAGCACCATTCCAGGGCTTAAGTTCAAACGGTACACTGAAGTGGCATTGCAGGTGCCCGGCCTTCTCCATCCAGACCAGGCCATCCTAATATTACTTATATCTCAAACTAAAATATGAATACCAATGTTTCCCATGTTCCCCACGGGGTGATGTCATTGTGCAACATTAATACCAATGTTTCCCAGGCTTTACAAGGAGTGATGTCAATTGCGCAATATAAATACCAATGTTTCCCACACTTCCCAAGGAGTGATGTCAATCGTGCAACATGAATACCAATGTTTCCCAGGCTTTTCAAGGAGTGATGTCAATTGCGCAATATGTATACCAATGTTTCCCAGGGTTTCCAAGGAGTGATGTCAATCGTGCAATATAAAAAACAATGTTTCCCAGGGTTTCCAAGGAGTGATGTCAATCGTGCAATATAAATACCAATGTTTCCCAGGGTTTCCAAGGAGTGATGTCAATCGTGCAATATAAATACCAATGTTTCCCGGGCTTCCCAAGGGGTCATTATTGGAAAAATAGCTGTTCATAACTTATTTGTGTTTTCCAATTTCAAAATAATATAAATATATTTTGTTTTTCAATATATAACCTAATGAATTGTTTAGGTATGTTATTTTTGTTGAACATATTTATGACCAGTGGTTAAGTTATAAAGTGCAGGGCAAAAGAAATTATCATACCTCCATGACAGAATGATGAGATCGGATTGGTCCACATGATCTTGATAAAATACTGTGTAACCCACGTTGGAGGGTAATACATTTTTCAGCAGGGTAATAAATCTCTAATACCAAGCCACAAATAATGCAGGCTGCACATCAATTTCAGATAGGGCACCCCTGACATGTTTACCTGGATTCAGGGTCACTGCAGTCACTACAAGGTCATGACCCTGAAACTCTCTCACAGCATTTGGGTTGCCTCTCTGCCACATCCTCACTGACTTGTCCCGGGAAGCACTGAACATGCCGTGACAGGCTGAACCGTAGCACACCTAGAATACACAGTAACCATGGTAACAGAATACATTGCAACACAACGCAGAATTTGTCGTAACCAAAATCATCAGGCTTACTTTTAACAGCTTCCATCACAACAAAACAATAAGATAATGTTGACATCTGCAACACATACCTTGGTCACTTCTCTTTCATGTCCTGTCCAGCGATCCTCAAGTCGGTTGTTGTGGTAGTCATACAGGACCACAGTCTGGAGTAAACAAACAACACAGTTGCTGAGTTCAACACTGCTTGGAACAAGCGGAGTCAGAGATACATATAAGCAGCGTATTTGCGTAAAATACCCCCAAAAATATTCAAAACCCAATTACTTTCAATTTACTTACATACAGAAATGCATGCATTAAATGAAAAACTCAAATGTATAAAAACAGCTCGCGAGCTATTACGATAACACAATTACAAGCTAATTTACTTTCTGGGTCAAGCCTTTATTTTTAGAACATTATTTCATATTTTTTAAATCTTGAACATGTTGAAATGTTCACTAAAATTGGGAAAAACCCAATAGAGTGATGAAAAGATGAGTGAAAAAATATTGTTTACCCAATGAAAAATGTAATAACCCAATTAAAATAGGAACCCTAGAGTAAAAACTCAATTGCTCAAAAATGTATCTGGAGCTCTGGGAGTACTGATTTCCTCTCTCCTCCAATACACACCAGCCTCTGTCTGATGCCAGGTCATACACTGGGTCTCTAATAGAGGCTCTCTCCATCATGTGATGACATTAATGATCCTCATCACATTAGCTTACGGCAAGTAATGATTACTCCCTTGACATAATGTCCGTTTACTGCAAATGTATCCTTTGTATGACTAAAAGATTTGGGATTTGGTTTGTATGTTTGTTTGTTTGTTTATTTAATGCTGCACTCAGCAATATTCAAGCTATATGACGGCGGTCTGTAAATAAGTCTGGACCAGACAATCCAGTGACTGACATAATGAGCATCGATCCACGCAATTGGGATACGATGACATGCAGCAACCCATCTTCCCAAGGCAAGAGTGTTAACTGACTATAAAAGTCCTGTTTCCACCCTTGCCGAACTTGGCTGGAATTTCCAGGCTCAACCGTAGTAACCTTCATACAATGTATCTAACACATCGTATGGCATTGCACACTTCCTCATGAGATTTTTGTAAAATCAATTGATGGAAACATATCTGAAATTGTGAAAAGCACTAAACAATGTTATTCCACTGAATGCAAACTTACATGGTTTTATCCAAATAAAGGTTGAACAATATGTTACATTACAATGTTGCCAAGATCAGCTTCACAAAAATTACAAATTCAGACAACTCTTAAACAGAAAACAAATTTGAAATGTCCTTTTTTTTCTTTTTTTTATGTTTTCCCACCCAACAAGGACTTTTCCCTCAAAAATCTGTAAAGAATTTATTCAAAATCTCTAGCCTTATTTTGACTGATTGATTGATTGATTAATACAGAATTTGTCATATTTTAGCTTACAATGATAACTTAAGCCTCACCTTATCCTTGCTGCCTGAGAGACTGAGGCCAGTCTGGACCCCGGCGAGACTGACCACTGCCTCCTGATGCACTGGACTGCTAGACATCACTCCACCTTCTCTTTCTGGGCTGTCCGTCTGCTTGGAGGTTGAGTTAAAACTGGAAGAAGAATTGCACTGAGTGTCTGTGATTTGAGGGTTTTACATTGAGAGACATGGTCTTACACCACTTTTATCAATATTTCAGCAATATTCTGGCAGGGACATGAGAAATGATCTCGATTGCAATATTTGGTACTGATGTTGGGAATCAAACCCTAAGCCTGTTTCATAAACAACTTCGCATGTGCAACTGTTTTGCAATACATTGCAGCCACTATCTAATTTAGGATGTGACCATTGTGCTTTCTGGTGAGGCGGTTAGGGATGAGAATCTAATAACAAATTCATTGTAGCTTTAACGCTACACTCAGCAATAGTGAACCTATGCTATATGACAGAAGGTCTGTAAACAACTGAGTATGGACAAGAAAAACCAGTGATTGATATTATGAGCAACAGTCCACACATTCTGGGTATGAAGAAATGCAATCAACCAATCAACACCTGATGAATTCATTCTAATCCAGAGCCCCAAGAATGGTAACAGAGTATGTAGTTACAGCCCATCTTTCAAGATGGACTGTTGTACTAGATTTTAATGACTAGGTTTCAGAAGGCAGCCCTGACTGGCGTTCAGATCAGTCACCAATGTGACTGTAGTTGCAAAGAAATCCCACGCTGGGATTTGATCCACAGACCATCTGATTCAAGGTTGGCACCTTGTCCACGTCACCAAAGTGAGTGAGTGAGTGAGTGTAGTTTTAAGCAGCCTTTAGCAAGATTCCACCAATATCACAGCAGGGAACAGCAGAAATGGGCTTCAAACATTGTACCCATGTGGGGAATCAAACCTCAGCAGGACAGGTGAACGCTTTAACCACTAGACTACCCCACCGCCTCACAAAGTGGTTAACCCACATCAGCAAGCTATGTAAGGATGTCAGGTTGTTGCTATCAACCAACTTGAATGACTGGGTAATTTTGTTTTGTTCTGAATGTTTTTATGCTTTGGAGTTTTGTTTCATAAAGTAGTCATCAGGCTGAGTTATTGCAAAACATATTAGATATTTCTTCTGCCATATCGATGCCCTTCCTACAGAACTTACAGGAATCGTTACATGGGTATCATATCATCATGACAACATACATACCTTTACATACATATATCATAAATGCCATACTTTGATTCGTTAAAAGTCATATTTGTTTTTGTTGGACGATTCATTATTCCTGATAAAAAATAGTTTCAGATACAACTTTTGCCGATCCTTTGTATTAAAATACTGTAAAGTTATATCATTGGGTGTGTTTTGACCGAATCACCGGTAGATTCCAAGAAAACGTGTGTACAGCTGATTGCTGTGTCTGGCTTAGTTTACGAGAAAATACACAAGGTAATCTTAATCCCTGGATATAAAAAACAATGCCTAGCTGAACAAAAAATACAATTTAAATGATAAATCAACATGTCTGGTGATTTTTTATCTCAAATTTCGAATTTGTACTGACGAAGTTTCTCATCACCCGTTCGTTTGCCGGACTTCGCTGAAGGGGTAGGGTGTAAATTTTTTCTGCGCATAATATTCAAATTTATTTTTTTTCCAAAATATTGAACCCGCTAGAGAGGGGTGTGCATTATACATGGGTGCGCACTATACTCAAGAAAATACGGTGCCCTTCCCAGTTTCTACCAACTGGACTTCAGGGGTGGATCCAGGATCTTAAAAATCAGGGGTTCAACTTGGGCCATTTGGAACCCCCACAAAAAATCACAAATACGATATGTAAACCATTATTAATTTTACTTTAACAACCAACTTAACATGTTCTCATAGTAGGCAATATTTTTGGGGGAGGGGGTGGGAGAATATTTTATATATTTACATTTAAAAAAGGGGAGTGGCCACCCCCAGGACTGCCACCCCAGCCAAACCCCCACCCCTCACCCGGATCCGCCACTGGTCTTTGGTCAACTCTTGCACATGCTCAACAATATAACACCAAAGTGAAGATCAATGTTACAATTGGTCTTCACCAACCAACCAATGCTTGTCGTAAGAGACGACTAACGTGATCTGGTGATCAAGCTCGCTGATCAGGGTCAGTTGATCAGATAATCATATTAAGACTCATGATGTAAATCACTGGATTGTCTGAGCCAGACTTGATTATTTAGAGACTGCAAAGCTGGCATATTCTAGAGTGTAGCATAAACAACAAACAAACTTTAACATGCTTCAGTGACTCTACTTCACAATGAATGACGACATAAAAGTTGTTTCATTCAAGTGTTCTAAATCCTGATCTATTTTGTTGTATGCCATTATTTTAACTAGATAGATGATATTAGGAGGCAAATATAAAAATTAAAACGTCGTTCGTCATTCAAATAAGGGAAACCCCATTATTTACCATTATTAACCATTAACTGCCCCAAATGATCGAAACATTACAAAGCAGCTGTGCGGAGTTTTTATAGGAATTCCCTGACCCCAATGGGTAATATATTATTAAGTTATGTAAAAATAAATCCAAATTCATTCAACCTTTGTACATAGATCTGTTAAGCACACTGCTGTCATTTTACCGCATACCGGCAAATATTAATTTGTTTAGACATGACCACATTTGGTTACCAAATCTACCTGTCGTATTTCGGTGACTTCTTCTTGCTGAACAATTTTCCCATTCCGTGCAACACGTGCTTCTTTCAATTATAGATGACAAATGTCATATTTGTATAATTCCGTTGTCTATTTTCAGGCAGGGATATAGTGCATAAGCAGATATACAATGGAATCGTCTCGGAGAGCAAGGATGCAGAATGAGAGTTGTCCGCCCTTGTATATGCTCATAAACTGGGACCCGTCTATATAAAAGTAAACGTTACAGACACCAATCTGTGTGCGCATAAGGACACACAAACTTGTCACATTATGTTCTCACGTTATTGATCAAAGCGCTCGTACAATATATGTAAGCTCTCCGGTGGGAAACACATTAGAAATTCTCGTTATGTGAGATGATTAATTAGTGGCGGGTATGAGTGGAATGTTAGTTGCCTTGTGTTTGTTTTGTTATGTTTTACTTTGTATGTATTTGTTGGTTAGTTTTTATTGCTCAGTAAAATTTGAAATACCACAAATGAATGTTTTTTACTTTCAAAACACATTCATATTATTTTAATGTTTCATTATTTTTATTGTTTTGTTTCGTAGTTTTTCTGGTTTTGCGTAAACTTTGCGTGGTTTTGTTCTTCTAAGTTGTAAGAAGCAAGTGTTTCTTTCTATAGCTTGAACCATTAGTTTTTAACGTTGTGGGTTACAATGATATCTCCATCGGAAATCGGGTGTGAAGCACACTAGAGTCTTGTATCACATGATATATTTACGTACATTCTCATGTTACAAATATTATACATGCATCTGTTGTAGACTACCACGAGATGTTAATACGTTCAAAGTACGTCGCATTCTTTCTCCTCGCTAATGGGTCATCGGGAAGTATATTATTACTACTGGTATATGTCAGTAACGCTGGAGACTATGCCTGTCGTAAGAGGCGATTAACGGGATCGGGTGGTCAGGCTCGCTGACTTGGTTGATGCATGTCATCGTATACTATCCAATTGCGTGGATCGATGCTCATAATGTCAATCACTGGATTGTCTGGTCAAGGCTCGATTATTTACAGACTGCTGTCATATAGCTGGAATATTGTGCGTCGTTAAACATCAAACAAACAGTAACGCTGCTATGGCATGAATGTTGTTGCAGTCAAAAGAAGGAAAATCCATGTAGCCACTTGCAGGAATCATAAAAGAACTAAACTTTGTAGATTCGTTGTTAAGTTTATCCAGACAAATACTTTGTTAGGTGGTTGTGATGTTGTATATGCAGAGAAAAACTCTCTCACCTTTATAAGAGTATAACATTGTCACATTGAATTGTCAGAACTGTGCCAGACAACACACACCTAAATACATATACCAGTGACAGTACCCCATCGGGATATAAGGGCACTGCTGATTTCAATAATACTGTCTAATATTATGCCCCGTTCACATGAACAACATTTACTCACATAAGTAATTTTGCACGTGTGTAACTGTACATACGTGTGCATATGTAAATTTACTATGCGTTCACATAAAAATTAGCTAAGGTGTGTAAATAAGGTACGTAAATGGCGCAAGGCACACATATCCATCAGTCTGTTCACGTCTTCAACATGAAAATGTTGTTTTCCAGCCAAAGTCACATGAGAAGAGAGTTACCTTACAGAAATCTTCACATAGAGCAATATGTGTTTAATTTAATCTATACACATTTTTTTGTCTCCTGGAAACCCAAAGAAAGCTACGTCGGCCCAGCACTAGCTGTCCGCATTAAAGTTGGTATTGCTGTGTACTGAATAGTAGTGTGTGTGTGGCTGCTTGTACTAGTCCAGACTGATGCCGATTTATACTGCTAGCTCACTGAGATACCATGCCGCAGTTTAACATGACTACCCCACTCAGACACAGTATACTGACTCCGAACGACCAGTCCTTGTTTTAGCCCTTTAATGCCGAGCGCCAGACAGGGTAACAACAAGTACCATCTTTTAACGTCTTTTGGTATGACGCAGTCGGGGATCGTACCCGGGACCTTCCGCTCTCCGGGCGGACGCTCTACCACTAGACCACGGAGGCGGTCTGCAACTATGTATTTAATCGACAAACAGTTAATAAGAACAAAATCGCCTGCACTTCTTGTGCTTTTTATTTTAACTCCGTTTGGCAAAGTGCGCATGGCAGTGCTACTGACTCGATGTCCGCAACACGTTCCCATGTAATGACCTGTCTGCATTATATGTATTTCAGTATATTTGTATAGTTGTATAATTTGTTTATCTGTCAACATTGGATGCAACCTTTTGGAAAAGAAGAGGTGCATTTTATAATGAAAAGTTAACATAGAATGTTTGTGTTAGATGAATAGGATTTTGTTTTGTTTTTATTTATTTTTAATTCAGAAGCCCCTGATACAGTCTGGAGATCCGAGCCCAGGGTATCCAAGAACCTCCATTACCTTATTATTTTATACAAAATAATTTCAAACAATGGCCTTGTGATGTTTTATGTCATAAAAAGGACATACACATCGCATCCACACATCATTCACACAGAAGTATTTATACAAGTTTGTACCAGGTCAAGGACATGAGATTTACATTGACGGTTCTCAAGAAGACAACGATACAACATCCATTGTGAATAAAACTTACTCTAAGTGCTTCGATTAAAATGAACACATTTTTCAATATTGTAACGACAGTGTAATTCTCGCTTCAAAAGGTTTAAGTTCAAAGAAATATCCTTCACCTTGCATTTATAAATGAAATATTTGGCAAAAAATATAATTAAGTAGGAGTTTGTAGCATATAATCGATGTAGTGTTGGAATTGTTTACACTTTAGACCAGTGAAGATTCGGGGTAGAATAGGTTTTCAGCAACCCATGCTTGCCGTAAAAGGTGACTAACGGGATTGGGTGGTCAGGCTCGCTGACTTGGTTGATGCATGTCATCGATCCCAATTGCGTGGATCGATGCTCATGATATCAATCACTGGATTGGCTGGTCCAGACTCGATTATTTCCAGACCGCCGTCACATAGCTGGAATATTGCTGAGTGCGGCGTTAAACAACCAACCAACCAACCAACTGCACCTCTTTAAATGAGATTTAATGGCAAATTCGCTTCATGACATGACTTTACGATTTATACTCTTTTTTTATGTCAGGTATAGAGGCGGATCCAGGATGTTGAGAAAAGCGGGGCACGTGACTATACCCAAGTCACGCAGTAAACAACTCACACATGACATAATTGCAGTTAACGTTTCTGAAAAAGGGAGGATATCCTTGCACGTTTCATCCACGTGGCTTCAATACCACTACTTATCTGCTTGTGAACATCCGGGTTAGATATTTATCACTGGATTGTCTGGTCCAGACTCGATTATTTTACAGACCGCCGTCATATAGCTGGAATATTGCTGAGTGCGGCGTTAAACAACAAACCAACCAACCGGGTTGGATTTGGCCTTGTCTTGTTATGATTGTCGTAAGAGGCGACTAACGGGATCGGGTGGTCAGGCTGGTTGACTTGGTTCACACATGTCATCGTATCCCTGCTCATGATGTCAATCACTGGTTTGTCTAGTCCTGGCTCGATTATCTACAGCTCGCCGGCATACAGATAAAATACCGACTTCGGCGGTAAACAAACAAACAAACCATATATTGATCGTTATTGATACTGAGCTCCCATTTCACCGATCCCCTCACTCATACGCTATTCGGCTCATGATATCTAGTAATCGCCAACCCTATAGAAATATACTATATGCATATAGATGTTAATCGAGTCATACATTAAAACCATAAACGTACATTTTACACAATTAACACTAACTCATATCTGTTTCCATTTTGGTATCATATGAATATTGGGGGTCGGGTAGCCTAGTGGTTAAAGCGTTCGCTCGTCACGCCGAAGACCCGGGTTCGATTCCCGACATGGGTACAATATGTGAAGCCCATTTCAGTTGTCCCCCGCCGTGATATTGCTGGAATATTGCTAAAAGCAGCGTAAAACCATACTCACTCACTCATATAAATATTGTCCATATATTTATACAGAGCAGATGTGCCAGTTTCACAAAAGACATAATTTTCTACACCTTGACTGGAAATGTGACACAGACAAAAAGCAAAGGTCAAAAGAGCCATGATTGTAAAATAAACTACACTGAAAATACGGACATAAATATTATTTGCAATACTGTAAAATCAAGCATGTTTAGAAATTACAATGCATGCAGTACAACACTTACGTGGCCCACGAGAACATTGCCATTAACCCTCATTCACAACACATACATTGTGTACATCAATAAAAAAATAACCTCTCTTCATTTACCGCTCAGATTACACAAACGCATGCAGTTGGTAGCATGTGGCCTATTTCACCTTAACAGGCATTAACTGGTTCGTTTAATCAGTCGTTAATGTGACTGATTCCCACGAATCAATAACCGCACGAGGAATATCTATATTTACTCAAACCCAAAGAACGTCAAACTTTCCAATATCGGATAATTGGATGTGTGGTTATTGTTAAACTAGACACCTTTGGAAGATCTTACCAGTACTGTGGGCACCTGTCTATTGCGTATAGCCGATTCTATAAGGCGAAAGGAAATATAAAGTGCAGAGCAAAAGAAAGTATATTTGATGGTGATCAGACAAACATCTAGTCTCTGAAATAAACATATCGTACAGAAAATAAACAGTTCCTAAATTATCTTAATAAAAAATTATATAAAAAGGACCCCAGAGAATCTCATCATTTTCAAATACTGCGGTAATCAAGACTTGCCAAACATTGTAGACTTGCATGGGCTGTATTTGATATAATTGCATCAGGGTCTGTAAGATGGACAAGATGGGGATAAAAAATGAAACAAACAAGAAATGTTTTTTCGATGGTGATGTATTTAATACGGGTATCATAGTTGTGTTTTGGACCTTAAGTTTGCAGTGTTTCGGCGACTGTTTTCAGCCTAGTAACGTTTGTAATTCTTTGGTCAAATCCAATTTTTAAGTATACATTGTACTTTCTTTTGCCCAGCAGTCTACCTTCGGCAACTAACAGAATTCAGTCTGGACTAAGGGACTAAATCAATGCTTTGAATATGTCTTATAAGTAATAAAAGCGGGGGTAGCGAAATAAAATTACCGTAAATCCTTGAATACACGGCTGTATTGAATAAACGCCTGGTCCAACTACCCTCTTGAACTACGTCGGGTCGTATTTTAGTCTACAAAATGTATGAAGTGAATCCTAACAAGGATCCATACCGTATATCGTATCAATTTGAGGGACAGAACGTGAGAAAAAAACCAAGACTTTCACATAAAAATCACCTTCTGAACAATATTAAACGCCTGCCTTGAATAAACGCCGGGTCTCGGGTCTCACGAAATCAATCAACGCTGGGCGTTTATTCGAGGATTTACGGGTAGATTACAAAAGACACAACACAACGAGCAGATTTGCATTATACGGGTTTCGATCAACATCACCTTAAATAAGTTTGTTCATTAAGTATTCCCTGACACACACAGTGGGTACGTTAAATTACCTTGAACTTAATTGACATAGCTGCAAGTAATTGGACGCACTGTAAAACTACACAGGACCAGGGAAGTTAGTGTACCAAAACATCATTCAAGTTATTGATATTTCTTCACCAGTACTCATGTACAGCCGTCAGAACAAAATGCCTGTTTACATATATATAGCGTGCTGTGTTTACCAATTCACACGACGCTGAACTGGATATTAAAGACGGAAATCTTGCGAATATTCAGGATATAAAATATATTGTTTGCTTTGAGAAAACCATTGAACGTGATATTCAGTCATAAAACGTGGACAAAACGCCGAAGGCTGCAGGTAGTAGATATCATCTTCAGACACACTGTGCACTGATAATACCTACATCCGGGTCGGCCAGTGCAGTAAGGTTCACCATTGTTGTGGCAAAGTGACGGGGAACAAGCAATATTATTATTTTTTGTTGCTGTTGCTTAACGCCGCACTCAGCAATTTTCCAGCTATATGACGGCGGTCTGTAAATAATCGAGTCTGGACCAGACAATCCAGTGATTGACACCATGAGCATCGATCCACACAATTGGGATCGATGACATGCATCAACCAAGTCAGTGAGCCTGACCACCCGATCCCGTGAGTCCCCTCTTACGACAAATATAGTCGCCTTTAACGGCAAGCGCATAACAGATATACTACTCAAAAGAAGTTAAAGACCATTTGATTCTTTCATATTACTATAGCAGAGATATGTGATCAGCAACATATGTCTGACGTGGTCTTCATTTTGAAAGATGTAACATCTTACTTGAATCAAAATTAAATATAGATTTATTCATTTTCACGCTGTAGTGTAGGTGTAGTTTAATTGGAACTAGTATCTAATATACATAGAGAATCTCACCCGAGTGTCTTTTGATATCAAATATATCAACACGAGTTGATAAAAGTTGAAAAATTCCGAGGCTTGCCGAGGTTTTTGCCACTTTTATCAACGAGTGTTGATATATTTGATATCAAAAGACACGAGGGTGAGATTATATTTATCATCCATTATCATTCTTCCAACTTTTTTAATTTGTAGACAGTAATTAGCAGTGTCTTCAGTGTAAAAAGTACAGCTTCAGTAACAGAGCCATTAGTGATGTCATTTGATTGTGACGTCATGTAACAGTGACGTCACAATGGTCTGAAAAGTATTGTGATATCATGTGACGTCAGCCTAGCAACAAGGTTGCTGGGGTCATCGAGTGTGCATAAACTCCCAGTGATCTATCATCTCCACACACAATGTCGTTGAATAAGCCAACGGATGTTGAGAGCTTTCAATATTTGTTCGTGAAACGTGTTCCGAGAGTACATAAGCACGCGTTTTGGTATTACACAATGTGTAATAAAGCTGTATGTTTATTAAACGGGTGATCTCTTCACGGGCAAGTAATAAAGACATTTATCATCCAAAACTGGCTCCCACAGGAGATATGTGCAGGTACAGATATGTGCAGGTAAGCTGGCGCTTCATTGAAAACACGGTAACCCGGCTCCATTCGATTATGATAAAATTTAAAAAAGCGAACTCATTGGTGTTACCCAATACTTTGAGTATAGGTACTTGATCTGAATTAAGGAAACACTAATAACAACCATTAAACAAGGTATAAACTCAAATATTAGTTCTTTTTCCAAAAATATCTTCTTTTTACTTTTTTAATTCATGTGGTAAGTACGGGTCTACATAAATACGGTAAATGTAGTATAGATCTATCGAATCTATGTTCAACAATTTACAACACTGCCAAGCAGAGGCGAACGCTTACATACAGCTTTCCGATTAGTTTTGTTTTGCATCGTAGTTTAGTCTTAGGGGCGGCGAGGTAACTTGGTGGTTAAAGCGTTGGTTCGTAACGCCGAAGGCCCAGGGTGCCCTTGTACAACCTTGTACAACCTTACAACAACGACTGTCAAATGTCTTGGTTAAGGTATGGGAGTTACGATCACCTAAGCACTAAGATCGCTTTGTACAACGGCACCCAGGTACGATTCCCCACATGGGTACAATGTGTGAAGCCTATTTCTTGTGTCCCTCGCCGTGATATTGGTGGAATATTGCTAAAAGCGGCGTAAAATCCAACTCACTCACATATGACAGGCATTTAAAGTGTGTCTCAGTGGGATACAGAAAAGCACCAAATGTCAAGTTGCCTGTTGCCCCTAAAGCTTCAAATACTTTATTAGTAACGGGGACTCAGAAATTGGAATAAAATAATAAAACAGATAGTATAATATAAAATTTTCCTAGTTTAGAATACATGCCTCTTATGATACATCCAGATTATTTGCACTCATGTGCGCGAGGATATATATTCTGGTTCGTGCTAGTTTTGCGCGACGTCACGTTTATCACGTTTGCCATTCTCTTTGCAAACTACTAAAAAAATCCTTTACCTTCTGTTTACGCCTGGTGAAATTAAATATTAAACACTCGATTTATATCTGACATTGATCTAGATGAACGCTTCTATCATTTCTCTGATATTTGGGAATAATCTTCCAAATATGTTATACCAAGTATGACAAGTTCGTATTACCAGCATATAGGTCACGAGATATTCCTGATATAATATCAGGTATTTTGTTCCAGTACTAAGAAGTGCGTAGATACATTGGCTCTGCTGTAAAAGATACACAGGAAGCGGAAACTAAAACAAGCAAGAACGCATGCGCGGTAGTCAATTGACCAACGTATCGATTTGTGTGTTTCGCACTGGGATGCACCTTCAAGATAAGATTTAGTAGTCAATTCTGCAATAATCTGATAACCATTGAGGGGACATCAAAACGGATACGACACAAACATATCAGGCCTTTGGCAACTTGGATTTACCCTTCAGACAGTGGCAAAACAGTGTTCTTCGAACAGGTGCCCGCTTGTGAGGCGGATTTGACAGCAGCTGACAGTGAAGAATTTGTGAAACGTGGGCAATTCAGCCGTGTAGTCTTTTCAAGTGACGCGCGCCCTTGGACATTTTGCCCTCCGAAATGGTTAGGCAGCCAACACGGAATGATTCATACTAATTTTGAGGAATTGGATCACCTTAGAACCATGGGCAACGGCTGAGTCTTTGAGGAGGGCTTCTGTATATTTGACAGTTGTAACGGTTGTAACAGGTGGCTGGCAGTGTATACAGTCCACTATTGTTTACAGTGGGTGACCCCCGCTAGGGTCAGCCCTTCCGCTGTAGTACTGCTGTCACCGTGTAGATTGTAGTTTATTCGTTACATTATGGTCCTGGTGTCAACATGATGTCCTTCATGTCTAAGAAAAAGAAGTATAAATTTCAAGTTACCCTAGTAGTAGAAGAACTATCATCAATGACATTCCCAAATGGAATATTCTTTGCCAAAGTCAGACTGCATGAAGGAGGGAATTTCTTGGATCACTCTTCTCGGTAAGACTTGAGTTTCTTCTCACACATTTTGTGAGCATAAAGAATTTGTGATAGATATCAGTACAGGATGTTTACCTGGGAAGACATATTAGATCTGGATCTACCTGTTTGTTATTGGGTTTCAGTATCTTCTATCATGTCTAGCTTGAGACAGATCTACACATTAAGAGACATGTGATTTTTATACATGCAGATAATCACATTGTGAGAGAGTTATTTTTTTTTATATGCCATTATCATGATCATTTTGTTAGGATATAGCTAATGATATTTTCTACTAACAACTGGCTTGTCTGATCCATCCTCAAGGACAGTGATGTGGCAGTCATTCATTTTGCTGCTCACTCACTCATGAACTTCAGTTGTTGTTGACACGACAAATGAAGATCGGCTCAATGGCTACTTTGCTAGCTCATCACACAGAAGGCTGGAGTTTGATTCTTGACAACATTCTTTAAGCACTCACACACTCACCCACTCACTTCCCACCCATCCAGCCACTATGTCACTCACTCACTCGCCCACTCACTTCCCACCCACCCACCCACCCACCCAGCCACTATGTCAGTCACTCACTCGCCCACTCACTCACTTCCCACCCACTATGTCACTCACTAACTCGCCCACTCACTCACTTCCCTACCACCCACCCACTATGTCACTCACTCACTTCCAACCCACCAAGCCACTATGTCACTCACTCACTCACTCACTCACCCACTCACTCACTTCCCACCCACTCATGATTAATAATATGTGGACCAGCTGTAGTTTTTCATCGAAGTTTGTATATTGCAGCCAATCAAGTTGATGGCCAAGATAATTACACAAGGTGTAATTGATTGGATCTGTTTAATGTAGTTACATGCCACAAACACTGCAAATACCACCTAACGTGTTTGTTGTTAGTTACAAATTGCTAAATGACACTTTATTGTTGCTTCTGAACAAGCTTGTGTGGCTGGAGTAATGAGATGCCACTGAGTGTTCTCCTTGTCTTTTACTGATCAACACTCACACTAGGGAGTTTCAACATGAAAGTGCAATGTTAAGTCACATTTTTAGGCTGTTAGAGAAACATAGAATGACTTATGAAAGTCAAGGGAATAAACTAAATGTTTTATGAGCATGATAAGGAAGAGAATATGGATGTCAACTTCTATATTATGAGGAACACAAGGTTTCGGAGTACATGCTTACTCCTTCATGTCCTCCGAAACGTTGTTTTCCTCATATATAATAAACATGATAAAGAAGTTGACATCCATAAATTCTTTTCCTTATGTGTATCACTTCTAAATGCCTTTTAAATTGAAGACTTTGTTTTATGTTGACAAATAAAGATTTAGGATTGCTTTGAAAACAAATCCTGATACAGTAAACTATGGTAATAACAAACTCAAAGTGACCACTAAATTTAGTTATTATAGTTTGTTTTAAGCATATATACAGCAAATGGATGGGACAAAAAAAACCAGTTTGTTATATCTGTCAGTTCGTTAAACATTTGTTAAAGCATGTTCGTTGTAAACATAATTTACTGCATATTAAATGTTTTAAAGCAGAAAATCTCAAGGACACCAGATTCCCTCTTGTTTCTAAGCAACTACAACTGTATCTCTTATTGTTATCATGTTGACATTAATGCATCATTAATTAACAGCATAAACAAATAAATGCTTAGATCATTGTAGATTCCAGTTTCCTGGGTTTAGTACACATATGTAATAATTTTGTCAGAATACTGAAAATGCAGAGAAATAGCCTGATACTATATACCATAATCATCATAATCTCTGAGTCCTCAGAAAATGACTGGTGGGGGGGGCTCAAACCGTACACCACAAACTTAATTTGTTTTCAGAAATCAAACAGTAGTGAACAAATTTCATTCAAAAGTTGATGGAACTAAACCTTTTTTGATAGTAATTACTAGGCAATTATATATCTCACCTGCACTGCTGTTTTCTGTAAGAAGTATATGATATACACAAGGAAATATGAACTGTTATATCCTGGGAGGGACCGCTTTTAAAGATTACTTACAGACTGGTCTACAAGTTGGTCGCTTTTGAGAGAACGGAGCTTAATACGGCAAATATGGTAGGCTGACTAACAGTAAGAAATATTCTCTGGGACAGACCTCATTCTGTGTGGTGACATTATTTGGGGTGAGTGGGAGAGTAATGATTATTCTCCCTCGTTTTGTTATACATGTAATGAAATTCACTTTAAGGTTTATGAAGCCTTTCAACCATCCACTGTTTCATTACAGTAACTTAGCTGCAAACTGCCATCTCATATTTTACCCGGCGAGCCAATATTCATCACATGACAGGTCAACACTGAATACCGATCAGGGGACTTATCAATATTCGATGTCAGTGTCAGTCACGTGATTTGGGGGTCTACATTGAAATGTGTTGTTTTGTCATGTGGCACAGATACACATTTTTTATTTTCATGAGCCTGACGCCTCTACTGAAAGTTAGTGAAAAGCACCTGGAAAAGAAATAAATTACATGAATTAAGCATAAAACAATTTATTTTTGTTATGTTTCACTCTTGTAATATAGACCCTCGTATGCTATATAAAATGTTATAGAGAAATTCCATGTCTACATCACTTTTAATGATTCAAGAAGCCAGCTGCACATGCTGTAGTTTTAACTCCATTACAGAATGAATTTCATATTTACCTTGTCAAGAGTAATCATTCATTTTGTTATACCGAAATTCGCTTTAGTTTTTATGAAGTCTTTAAAATGTCCTCTATTCATTACAGTAACTTAGCTGTGGACCGTGAAGTGTTCGTACAAGACATCATCTTAATTTCTGTCAGATGAGTCAATATTCATCACGTGACAGATTAAAACTGAATACTGATCATGTGACAAGTCAATATTTGAAGTCAGTGTCAGCACATGATTTGGGGTTCTACATTAAAATGTATTGTTTTGTCACATGGTACGGATTAATCAATGGAATTGGAGATTCTTTATCATGTTTATAGAGGTTTAACAACATATATTCTTAAAGCATTGTTAGTGAAAGATACGGGAACTAAATTATCACTCTTCAAGAATAGACAGAGAAGCATGTACTACATTGTTTTATGCATGCATTTTGAATCATTGTCCACAATAAGTGTTAGGCTAAAAAATAATAGTCTTGGTTCTCAGGCACCGCCCGCATCATCATAAAGTTCGCCACACGTTTTGTTTTTATTTCCATTTTTTTTAAAAAACCCACAAAATCCTTAAATATTCCAAGTCCAACGGTAGACAAATACTGTATTCCATTATTTTACTCATCAAGCAATACATTTATGTAGGGAGGCCCTTTGCCAGGTTGATTGTACACAATTTATTGATTAAACAACTGTTTATTGGTTTGAACAAAAAAAAAAAAAAAAATGTCCCCTGCCTCTGTGAAATAATTATGTTCTATTCACTACCATCATTACGTAATGTGCTGAACATCAGCAATGAATATCTGTATAACGCTCTTTCCTAGAATGGGGGTCCGGATCTTGGATCCCGATGACAGCGGTATCTCGAGGAATCACTGTATTTAAGCATGCTTCAGTTGAGTTATGCCTCAAACATATTGCTAAACGATACAAGTGTTTAACTTAATATATGTGTGATGCCATTAAGAACTATAGGTACACAAGTTTAAAAGGTTACCAGGGGTAATTATGCTGACTGTTGTTATACATTTGGGTTTTTAATTTTTCATGCATATTTGTAAGCAAGCAAGTTGCGGGAGTCCCAAGATTCAAACACTACAGAAACCACAAGACCCACTTTAACTTCTGACACTGTATGCATGGTGTGAAATTTGATAGTTTCGTTTGTCATTGTTAAGTTATTTGACCCAGGGTTACGAAATATGTTTTGTTTGGTGTCTCCCTTTGCTGAATAAGGAGAGCTACTTAACCTAGTCAGTGTCAAGTTTATTGTGTTTCCATATGTGTAATCAGGGGGCAGGGCTCGATTTAGCAACATATTATTGAAAAATGATCAATAAAATCTAATATTGATGTCTACATGCACCAAGTGCATGTAAAAATGTCCGACAAACCCAATACCTGTAAAGTTTATTCACCATACTACATCACTAATCCCTGATACGTGTAATTTGCTATGCTGTCTTACTTAGGATTGATGTCATCCAACTGTGGTTACTTCAAGATTATGTGCACTGTTATCATGGTTACATTTTACAGCAATTCGTCATTAATTTATGTGAAACGGGCAGCAGACCAGATGGTTTAAACTTTGATAATTTTTTGGGACCACGGAGCAACCTGTGATTTTCAGAGCAACTTGGTTTTCATGTCAGCCAGCACCTGGTGCAGGTTAGATCAAGTTTTTAATCGAGCCCTGCTACCATATTTGCCGTATAAACTTACCAAGCACCCTGGTCCAAATAGCCTGAATGACCAATCTGTAAGTATATTTTAGAAACATCCCCTACCAAGACCAAAATTTACATGACAGTCCATATTTTCTTGTGTATGTTATAGATAGTTTTAAAGAAAACAGCAGTGGACATGTGGAGAAGGGGTACATGTTTGCCTTGTAACCATGGTAACAATTAAATAGTTTTAGTTTCAATGAACATGATGAAGTGGTTCACTACCGCTTGATCATGTCAACCTGTACCTCATGCAAGTTAAATCAAGTTCCTTAAATCAAGCATTTTTAGAGCATACTAATTATGCTAACATATGAAAACATGTGATTTGACCAATTGGTGAAATTGTTTCACAAAAATTACAATTATTTGACTAAATTTTGGCTTAGAAACACAACTTGCTTCCCTAACGAATTATTTCATCATTCATTTTTTTTATTTCAAGTGTAGCCCCTACCTCCCTGTTTTTTTTCAAAAGTTGTGTTGAGCTTGGTGTTGTACACTGACCGATCTGCAATTTGTATAGTGACACTGCCTGGGCCTACATGGTGACCCCATACACTGAAACAGCAGGCTAACATAGCCATTACTTACAGTTTAGTGCTAACCATATAAGACTGGATTTATTTAGTTCAGCCAGAATTAGATGCCCAAGCACTTAGCTGTAGCTGTTTTGGACAGCATTGAATTTGCAAGCTATCGATCCCAGTGTTGTTACATAGACCAGTGTGTGGTGACTCACGACCAGCTGTTTGTTGGCGAGTGAATACGTATGTGTGTTATTCTAACTTACATATACTTGGTACCTATACCTCAGGGTAATCTGTCTACCAGTTTGTTTGTTGTTTGACGCCACACTCAGCAATATTCCAGCTATAGTATATGGTCTGTAAATAATCAAGTCTGGACCAGACAATCCAGTGATTGACAACATGAGCATCGGTCCACGCAATTTGGATACATTGACATGCATCAACCAAATCAGCAAGCCTGACCACCCGATCCCGTTTGTCGCCTCTCACGACAATCTAGTGGCCTTTTACAACAAGCATTGGTTGCTGAAGACCTATTCTACCCCAGCTCTTCAGGAGCACTAGCTGCCAGACCCTAAAGAACGCATTAAACAAGGAGTCCAACTCAAGTCTAGATTGCCTCAGTTCTAGGAATTAATCTGAAATTAAGGATTGTTCTGGGCTCTGTTTGGATTTTATTATTTTTATTTTGTACCTATAAAGTTTTTAAAAAGATGTAGAGGTTATCAAATGAGTGTCTTTGGGGATGATAAATACATTTATCATATAATGGGTAGGTTTCTCGGCAGGATAAAGCCAACGGATAAAAACGATATCCGTTGGGGTCATATGCGGATAGAGATGGTCAAGTAGGGACTACTTTCACTGTTTACAAACAACATTGCGTCGCCCTTGTCATTCGGCGATCGAGTCAGAATTAACCATCTGAAATCTGGATAAACTAAAGGGATAACTGCTATCATTATCAAAAGAACAGTCTAATATACTGAAAATCAGTGTCTAACTGTGATGTAGCTAAGGCATTTTATAACTTTTGGCAACTTTGGAGATATAAATTTCGAAACAATTTTGCGAGGGCACTAGGCCCAGCCAAGCAGGATCAGTAGCCATATCTGTGCTTGTCGACCTCTGCGGCTTGAAACCTTTTCCACAAATTGAAATAGTTGGATTTGGCCTAAATATGTTCGAATTGTTACCTTGTTTCGTTTTGTCGCTCTGTGTACATCTGACTGTACTTGACGTTATGATAGGACAGACCGACTGTCAACAAAGTCTGAACGTGGCCGTGACGTCTCAAAGACTAGGGTTTGAGTAGCTTCCCTTTGGCAAAGGGCAGTTACTCTAGCGGACAGACTGATGGATTGCCGCGAAATGCAAGTGCAATTGTTGTTTTGCGTATATGTTGCTTTCCCACTGTATAAGAATCAGATTTTAGTTGGAGCTATATTGGCTACTGTCACAGTCCGACTGACACATCACTTACCCTGTGACGTAATAAATATTAATGCGCACATTCCAGGAAAACTCGCAATGTTTCGGTAATGTTTGTGAGAGAGGGAGAGCTATTTTCAAGCACAGAATTAAAGAATGACATTATATGATAAAGAGGTTATCACGCTTGTGTGTTTGGGGATGGTAAATATCCTGTATTAGGAATAAACACTATGTATTTAGCTCGCCAAGGCTTGCTAAATACAATGTTTATTCCTAATGCAGGATATTAACCATCCCCACCCACACTCGCGTGATAACCTCTATATATCCTGTTTTAGGAATAAACATTGAATTTAGCGAGGCTTTGATACAGGATATTTACCATCCCTTAACACACAAGCGTGATAATCTCTGTATCATATTATGTCATTCTTCAATTGTTCTCGAAAAATCTCTTCTCATCTCTCACAAACATTATCTAAACATTTCAAATCTTCCTGGATTGTGCGCATTATTATATATTATGTCAAAAGGTTTGTAATGGGTCAGTCAGACAGTGACAACAGTCAATATAGTTCTAACTAAAACCTGTTTCTTATAGTATACAGTGCATAACTAACTAATCGCATACAACAATTGCCTACACAAATTGTTTCTACTTGCCATGCTTGCCTTTTGCATAAATCCATCAGTCTATCGGCTAGAGTAACTGCCCTTTATCAAAAGGAAACTACTCTACTCTAACCCTAGTCTTTGAGATGTGACGTTTGTTTAGAGTCTGCCTGTCCTGTCATAACGTTATGAAGTGCAGCAGTCAGATGTACACATTTCGACAAAATGAAACAATTTGGATATATTTCGGCCAAATCCAATTGTTTTAATTTTTGGAAAAGGTTCCAAATCGCAAGAGGTCCACAGATATGGAAACTGATCACGCTAAACATGCTAAGCTAGTGTCCTCGCTATATTGTTTTGCAATTTATATCTCCAAAGTTTCCAAAACTTGTAAAATGCCTTAGCTACGTCACAGTTGGACACTGATGAATGAATAATTTGGAAAATACTGGTATTCTGTGTTTTCCAAAATCTGCACATTTTCAAACTCTTGGAATTTGCTGATCATGTTTTATGTCTACATTTCCATGTCACTGTCATGTAACCTCAGCTCTGTTTGTACCCTCTCATAAACATTAAGTTAGTCCTGTTGTTATGCCATCTAGTTTTAAAACATGTTCATTGTATTGCAGGATTTGTGTTGACATCTGTTACATTAACTTTCATAAAAATTTAATGAAATATTGTTTACATTAATTTTTGCAAAAGGGAACTGGTTGGCAAATCGCACCAACTCACTGTTATTTGCAGCAATCACAATCAGATTACCATGATTACCGCTATTGATGCCTTGAAATGAACCTTTGTTGTCCGAGAATGGATACATGTATCTTAAATGTCATACTTTGACTTGTACATGTTGTAATAAAAATAAGCAAAGTTGTCATTTGACAATTGTATATCAATGATTCTGTATACACTAGAAATAGCAAATTGCAGGATTCCTTCATGTAGTGATTCCTGATTGGTTGATCTTAAACATTGACTCGTCACTCGTGTTTCCCAAACAGGTTAAATCTTGTAATTGGGGAAGGTACAGCATCTCAGATTTTATATATGAAGTCCAAGGGATTGTATGATATTTAAACCTGCATCCCTGGAATATGACCTCGGGATAGACACTGGAGATGTATAAGACATGTCTTTTCTTGACTGCATAGTCTTGTCATTCAAACCCTGAAACAAATATATACAATACAGCCATGCAAGTTTAATATTTGTCAAGTGTATATTACTGAAGCATCTGAAAATGAAGAGAGTCTCTGGGCTCCTTTTTAATATATTCATAACTATAATTAAACAGCTGTTTGTATCCGTAACATATGTCCATTTCAGAGATTGGATGTTAGTCAAAGGTAGGCCAGGAATTGAATATTGACAAATGTTCAGCAGTCTATTGAAATATTGATATCCAGACCACAGCTTTCCAGAGGTTACTGGTAAAATTAGGAATGCATGAAAGGCCACCATCTCCATGGTGTATGACAACCATAACAATGTCCTTATTAAACATGTTAAACATCAAGTCATGTATATTTTGTGTAATATTGTTGGTTGTCTCTCAGTGCTCTTATGTCAAGCAAACTTGTGCTCCAAACCCACATAAATCTCACCTTTTGAAAAATTCAAAACCTGTTTTTGAAATTCCTGCTTTTTTAAGAAGTATGTACATAGCCAAGCAAGAGGTAAACAATGGTGAAAAGGACAAATTATTACCTCAACTTGACATGAGCTTATGTCTAGGATCTGAAAGATGTCCATTAGGCTTGCTAGAACTGAATTTTCCTCCTCAGAGCCACTGAACTGTGAAAGAAGGAACAAATACAACATTGAACAGGTCAATATCCTTTTTCAAAGACCTCGCTACAGCACAGAGTTTTCAGTGTAAAAACTTCTAAAGGACTGCACCTAAGCATATTTTGGCATATGCAGCTCTCTTGCCATAGTCTTTTTGCTTAAAACCATTGGACATATGTTCAAATTCTCAGGGTTTGATATAGATTCTTTTCCTCTATAATATTCTATACACTCAGGGTTCGAAATTCCATATGTTACACTGGTGAAATCACAATAGCACTGTTAATATCTGGTCCTTGTGCCTGGAGGGCACACTTAGAAATTATACTTTATTAGCCCAAATCTTTAATATATTGAGTGATAATTGTTCTTTGCAACATCACCCAGTCTGAGGATTTTAAAACAGACAAGGGTTTCTCAATTTTACTGGAAAGGAAGGGCAGGCTACCTCATGGTGAAATGACATTTGCCAAATTTGAAGATGGACTAAAAAGATTCTTCTCATTGGCACACTGACATTCTAAAGGGCACATCTATACATGGTTATGAGTGCCTGTGGCACAAATCCCATTTCTATCCCTGAATTTTAACAAGCATGGAAATGATAAATGGGATAATGTAAAGGGCAAAAGGAGATTTTCTGAAGTTCCAACTGACCATGGTAACGCTTGACAGATTTCTGGGAATGTTTAAGATGAATCAGAAGTTTCTAAAAGTTTTTAAAGTATTATAAAAAGGCCAGTATGAACATGTTTAGGAGAGCTAGAAGAGTACATGTGTATTGTGTTTTGTTTCCACGAGGGTGTTTGAAATGAGTAGACCTGTACACCATGACAAGTGAACACTTTAGCTACTGGGCAACCCTGCAGGCACGGTAATGGGTTATTTTTTCAGACAAACAGTCTGATATCGAGGACTTCCTTTAAACCAAGCTAATTAGATCTTTGGATCATGACAAGCTGTCTAATGTATTTTATATTTGTTTGTTTGTTATTTAACAATATTCCAGCTATATAACAGGACCTGTAAATAATCGAGTCAACACCAGACAAATTCAATATAGTGATCGATATTGTGAGCAACTATCCGCGCCCTCAAGGTACAAGGACGCACTAACAAACAAGTCGCCAATCCTGACCACCCGATCCAATTGGTCACCTCTTGCAGTGGGATTTACTGACCCAGAATCCCCATGAGAGTATTTGATGTTGATGTAGTCAAAAACTGAAACAGATTCATATTGTATACTACTTAAAAGAAGTAGAAAACCACCAGATTCTTTCATATTTCTGTCATTAAATGACAGATTAACTATGGTAATTTGAAAGAATCGGGTGTTCTTTAACTTCTTTTGAGTAGTATATCGTCTATTCTTTCACTGATGGATAAGATTTAGTAGATTGTTGTGATGCACATTGAGAAAACAGACTATTCCTGTTGCTGGGTGTACCTGGATTGTATGTAAGAGATTACGCCTTCTGTCAGGTCACCGCGACCTGGATTACCTGAAGATTTCACTGTCAAAGTGTCATTTGTCAGGTTTGCAACATTTACCTGGGGTTTAACAAGGTTTTCTCTCAGAGGCTGATCGTTGTCCCATGGGCCGTCATTATGAACATTCCAGTGTATGTTGCCACATCAGTTTCGAGAATATTACTTTAATTTAATGGATTGTTTTACATTAGCATGATTAGTAGATTTGATGTATTGACAGCCTCTGAATTTAACAAAATAGGGGTTAAAAAAATCATTGTTTTGGACAAACAAACCACTGCATCGCTAATGCTTATGTCCCAAATTCCCTACCAGGGACTATTGTTTGAAAATCCTAGATAATTTCCTGTATCAAGAGCAACTGGGAATTACATTCCCCATGGGCTGATATTTGGTAAGTACTGTAAAACGTGCAAAAAGATTTTGAGAAATGCTAATTTATATATTGGTACTTCAGGGGGTAGATTTAATATCAAATTTGTACGTAGCCAGCAGGGCTTGCTCCTTTTAAAAGTTACTGGCCCTTCTCCAAACTTACTGGCCTACAACTAAATAATGGAGGCTGCAAAGCGGCCAAACCTCAAGTCGTGTAGCCACCTAGAGGGGCGCCAGAAATGTTTAGGACTCCTCACCCCTAAAACTCCTTTGAGAAACGCCCGCACTCTGAGATTAAATCTTGACGTCCATTTGCTAATATGGACCGGACTATGGACTATTACAAACATCCTGGAGGACCCAAGAACACCCTGGACATGTGTACACTGCTTATCTTCTGCATCATGTGCATATGGCCAGTCATCTGTGTAACAACAGGAAAAACCTGCGCTGCGTTCGTGTCTCAGCACTCGGCATTGTTAAGTTTGGTCGTTTATTCAGTAGATGTAATATGTTATGAAAAAAGATTCTATCTTTGAGGAAAATTTCTACAAATCATATTGCCACAGGCATTATGTCAGATTCCTGCATACATTTCAAGGCTGAGAGGTAATCATTTCTCTTGTTCACATGTTGTTGGGCTGCTAGGGTGAAGCATGTGAAGTGAAGCACAAGGAAGCAGGGTAAAGTGTACTGTAAAGAGATGCTTACAAGAAATGAGAGTTTACAAAATGTCCAATCATCTAGAGAGCATATGATAAAAGCCAAGGTCAGACTAGGAACAACGGTTATTGTTATCATCCTAATATTGAAGAGGTCAAGTATTTTGTTATGCAATCCACCGACTCTCCTCAGGAAGGAAGCAGATGTCCAGAAGAATTCCTTGAAGCCTGGACATCTGGCATAGTATTGCTAGTGTCCCCAGTCTAGTTGCGAAGACGGTGATGGTACTTGACAATGGGGATATGGCCTCAAGGAGCCCACGACTACCTATAACTTCCATCTTCCCCTGGGGATTCAGAGAATAGAACTGGTTCCCCAGTAACCTCTGCCTGTTGTCAGCCAACTAGGCCTGGTGGCTTGGTTGATTCTGTATCATTGCATCCCAACTCATCTTCCTGAGACAAGGGAGTTACCTCACTATAAAAGTCCAGTTTCCACCCTTGCCGAACTAGGCTGGTATTATGGAGTTACATTTTGGCTGGACTAACAAGTCAATGCATAGTCCAATCAAAATCGCGCACTGAAATCGAAATCCGGTTCGTAAACTGTTGTGCAGATTTCGGTCGATTGCAGGATTTGCAAAGCATGTGCACCGCAAACTCGTTGTCAGCAGATATTTTCCAAATCTTTTCATGTTTTTAATCAAGGTGCTCACGTGATTTGATGCATTTCGCGATGTAGGACTCGTTTTTATCACAATATAGATCTTGATTAACGATCAGATCGTTCTGATCGTGCGCAACCATTTTGTGTGAAGCAAACGCAAGTGATACGAGAGGCTTAGAAGGGACATAACTGGTAATAGTCACTGGTAGCGCTACGATTGAGCCCAGTAATTCCAGCCTAGTTCGGCAAGGGTGGAAACTGGACTTTTAAAGTCAGTTAACTCTCTTGCCTCGGGAAGATGATCCAACTAGGCCTGGTGACTTTGTTGATTGTGTATCATCACACCCCTACTAGACTTGGTTTTTTCTGTCTCATGGCTTGGCGACTTGCTTGATTGCATGTTATAAGGGATGTTGTTCATGCTTGTCATAACCCATTAATATGCTGAGATAAGGATGTGTGGTTTCAGTGTGTGGCCTGGCACGCTAAGTTGTGCAATTGTGATTTAAGTTAGTGTTAACTCTACATGGAAATACATGACATGTCCATGATAGCTACAAGAGATCCCAATTCCTAAGGGCACACACCTAGACATCCTTATTAGTGCCCGGTGACAGAAAATACATCCTTTCTCATTATGAGCTAAGCTGAATCTAAAGTTTTGGCAGATGCATTTTTTTCGGAATAGCATGATTTACCTGAATAATGGCTGACATAGTCTTTTCATTTTTTTAACACAATAAATCTAAACCGTGTCAATAAACATGGTGATAAAACATCAATATGACTTTCCAGATGTGTGTTAACAAGGATAGTGGTTATGTGATACCACTGGTGTATATGACTCATAACATCTGTCAGTGTCAGCATATCACACAAGCTGCTGGTTGGGATTGGTGCATTTCATATATATTTCATACGGTCAGCGTGGTAATATTTCATTTGACATTTAATATTTCAGTTGGGATGAAAAGACACTGCAGGGAAATCTCTTTTATTGGAACCCCATTAACTCGGGTGATGGGTTATCATATAAGTCTGTCATACAGACCCTGAAACAAATATGTCCAATACAACCCATGTGAGTCTATAATATTTAGCAAGTCAGAGACAGACAGGGAGTGTGAGGCAGACTAGTTAGATGTCTCAGGGTCTCTAGTTACAGAGTGAGTGAATGATGTTTGATGACAGTGTGAACATAATTCCAGAGCTACATCAGGCTGGTAGGTATGGGCAAGGCAAACCAGTGATTGACAGCATGAAGGTATGGTCCAAACTGTACAGGTACAATAACACAGAGTCTGACTGCAAGACGACACATTGTTACCACATGTAGCTCATTTGGTCAGGCAGACTGGAGTAGTGGATAGAGCATCTGCCCCGAGAGTGGAAGGTTAATGGTTTGATCCCTGGCCCCAGACGTTTAAAGATGGTACTTCTTGTTACCCTGCCTGGATCAAGGCATTAAGAGGATAAAACATGGAGTCATTATGATGTGTCTGAAGGGTATCCATGTTAAACTGAGACAAGGTATCCCAGTTGGCTGGCCCATGTAAAACCGACATTAATCCGCACGCACGCACTCACGCACCCTGCATGTCGCTATATAAGTGCAAGCATGTCACCTCATTTGACTGGCTCTTACCACAAGTTTGGTGGGGTCCAGAGAACGTCTGATAAGCAGTTGTTTGCTCAGACCCACCCACTCACACATTCAACAAGCAGTGTGTCTCTGTGGGACAAGCCTTATACGCCTTATACCACATGCGCAGGCACTGATTGATCGATCAGCAATCAATGATTAATCCTATCAAGAGGTCAAGAAATCAGCTTGGATTAGTTGTTGTTGTCTATCTCTCTCTGATGGTTGCTGTGCTTGGAGAACTCATTCAGGAGATTTGCAGCAGGTACTGTCACCTTGCCCTGCACTTTTATGCAGGAGAGCTGCTGAAATATGGTGCTTGTTGTAGCCCTGCCTGACACTCTGCTTTAAGGGAATCAGACATGGATTGGTTGGTTTGTAGTCAATATGACACCACCAACACACGCACACCACCAACACACGCACACCACCAACACACACACACACACCAACAAACACACACCACCAACACACACACACACCAACCAACACACACACACCAACACACACCACCAACACACACACACACACACACACACACACACACACACACACACACACACACACACACACCACCACCACCACCACCACACACACACACACACACACACACACACACACACACCACCACCACCACCACCACCACACACACACACACACACACACACACACACACACACACACACACACACACACACACACACACACACACACACACCACCACCAGCACACCACACACACGTTCATGTACATCACTATATAAGTGCAATAATCTTGAACACTGAACCCCGCTTTATCACTCGAGTCACACACCGACTCCAACCCCAAACCCACAACACGTTTTCCAAATAAAATCCCATGTCCACAGCCCTGCTCGGGCCAGATGTCATATCCAGGGTTAACTGCCTGCCCATTATCTCTGGCCATTAGTATTCTCCACAGACTGGTCTTTCAAGTCCCTATCTCATCTGTTATGAAGCAACCTCCCAGCTTTGAACTCTGAGTAGTAGAGACGGCAGAGGATAGGCAACATATTTCTTCCTAAACTGACTGACTCCTTGACCAGTCCCCCTGATGAGGGACACGTCTATCTGGCATGCTGCAAGCTCGAGCTGCCAAGAGTATCTCCAGCCACAGCATGGCTATAGAAGTTAAAGAGGGGTTACATGCTTGGAAAATAGCCAGCCAGTCAGATTAATTCCAGGAGTCTAACACCACTTTGTTTGTTTACTCAAATACATTTATCAGTTTTACAGTTAGACTGCTTTAATTACATCAATACAGTTTCCAGCTTCAGTTTCCACAAAGCTCTAATGACTGTCTGGACCTACACTGTGTATGAGTGCCCGAGCTTGGACCCCTGAAGATCCGGAGTAGAATAGGTCTTCAGCAACCCATGCTTGCTGTAAAAGGCGACTATGCTTGTCGTAAGAGGCGACAAATGGGATTGGGTGGTCATTGTTGGCTGACTTGGTTGAAGCATGTCATCGATCCCAATTGTGTAGATTGATGCTAATGATGTCAATCACTGGATTATCTGGTCCAGACCAGAGGCCCCTCTGTAATTGGTGCTGTTCTAACATGTCTAATATGCCATTTGTGGGACTGATGGTCCTTTCTTGATTTCAACATGTATATCTTCATTCTGTTATGGGGGGCACGGGTGGCCCAGTCGTCTAAGGCGCCGCGATTCGCTGTGCAGAGTTGCGTCCCTTAGGCACGCCAGAAACCTATGATTGTGGGTACGAATCCCGGTTCGCCCCGATTATGTTTCTAGGTTTGTCAGCACCATACTCGTGCTCGTGGGTTTCACCGAAGTGGTAAACGTCTGAGACCTGCATCACTTCGGGCTTTCCTCCCACATTAAGCTGACACGCCGTGATATAACTGGAATACTGTTAAAAGCGGCGTTAAACCAAACTCACTCACTCACTCACTCATTCTGTTATGATAAATATGAATATGTTAAATACCCTCGACTTATTACTTTGTATAAGCTAACAAAGCTCAGTTTGGAAAGTGAAAGAACTCTCACCATCTCTTGTATCATCAGGCACAGCATTACTCTCCCACCTGTGTATATTTTGATTGGGTGTCATTTGTATCAGACTTAATATGGTCATGTCAGTGAATTAGTGCAGGGCTGTTCTTAATTTCCTCCATTAGTGTTTGAATCGAGGGACCCTTTAAATATCTAGCTTTCAAAGGGGGCCCAGTCGTCTAAGGTGGTGTAATTCACTGTGCAGAGCTGCGTGGATAAGGCGTGCTAGATCATGGGTTTGAATCATGGTTCGCCCGTAGGTTTCTCAGCACCATGCATGGTCATGCTCGTGGATTTCACCAAAGTGGTAAACGTCAGACCTGCATCACTTGGGGCTTACCTCCCAAGGCTGACAGACCGTGATATAACTGGAATACTGTTCAAAGCGACTTTAAACCCGACTGACACTCACCCACTCACTTAATCTCGAACATATTTTCATCTGTTTCTGTCAGAAACTATTTTCTGTTCCACCACTCTCTTTTAGCACTGATATTGATCACAACACAGCCCCTGTTTTGAAAAGCAATTTGTTAGCGTTATCTCAAATGTCTTCCATTTTAGAATAAAACCTCTGGAAGAAATCCGAACCAATTCCCTCCAGTATTGTTAGTTTTGATTAGAGCTATTTCTGAATGTTGACACAAACATAATTGCAAAAATATTGACCAAGCAGTAATGGTGGTAATAGGGTGGTTGTGTTTGTAATCATGGTAATAGTGTCTGGGTAAATTGTATGCGTGTTGGATGTACTGTGCATGGAACATTGTGTGCAGCACTGAAAGTCAACAGACAAAAGCACAAAGTTTGGACGAAGATGCCTCCATTATAACACTATCAAGAAAGCTTATAAGCCATTTGAAATGATGTTTTCCTGTCAACTAAAAAGTGGCACATCAGCATTTGAGGAGAAATTGAAATGATAAGTGGAAATGTAAATGATAGTTATATTTATGAAGAGCCTGTGTGAATAGAAAAATGTCTTTTGATGAGAAAAATTCATGAAGACGTCCATTAACTCTTTTTAAGAATGGTACAAAACATGGTTGATGTTTGTATGTTTTGGATAAAGGACTAATGTTATGTAGTTTGGACTACGATCAGTCCAGTTTGCAATCCTTGTCAAGTCCCTCAAACACCACTTTGTCTGCGAACTCAAATTATATGATGAAGAACAATCTTGCTGTAACTCTCATTACGTAGATACAGTGTGTTATTGTCACACATCAAGTACAACGTCTAGACTTGGCTTGAGATGGGCACAGGAGCATGAGGGCCTTGTAAGTAATACGAAGTCTCACATGGGTTAGGAACTGTTAGGGGAGAAAGAGGTAATGTTTATTTGAGCGTCAGACTGCAGTAAATGTAATACAAGACAAAGACAAGCCAACAAGCAGCGCTTATGAGACACTGTATCTACTGCTATAAAGTACACATGCACGCACGCACACACGCACACACACACACACAAACACCAGAAATACATAAATATTAATGTAATTAGTATTTTATTTTAGTTGATAGTTTATTGGATAAGCAAGGATATACTGATATAATCTAGTAACATAAATTGCATCATTGTTCAAGTCACAAATAACAAGTACAGTACAGTACAGTTTCCACTATTATACAATTTAAAGACTAGTGCTATTACTTATACATGTAATAGTTTTTTGATAAAAGATAATTTCAAATGCTTTTGGCTACCAACACTTTTGGCTTGACTTATTAATTTCACCACTAGCTACCTAGAAAAAGATTCTTGGAGCCATATGGCACTTGGTAAAAATTTAAAATTTGAGGCCTGTAGTATTGATTACTCTCATTCATTGTTCTTTTTAGGTTAATACTGGTGATTAACATACACCCCATCCCCACCCACCATCTACATGCTTGCACACAGTCCCACCGCAAAGCAACACACACATATACACAGACTGATTATCTCTCTCTCTCTCTCTCTCTCTCTCTCTCTCTCTCTCTCTCTCTCTCTCTCTCTCTCTCTCTCTCTTTCAACAGTTTGGTTAGGCCAAACTGCCACTCAGCTAATCAGTTCGGGGGTTTATCTACATTTCTTTACTAAGTGCCCCTGACTAGTAATTCGTGCAAATGAATCGTTATTTGGGTCCAATATTGGCCTCTGAGCAGGTCTAGATAATCCCTGCAGTTACCGTTTCTTATCACGACATGGCTGCATGTAAGTGGGAGAGACAGACAGGCCAGGAATACCACAGTGTCCATGGAGTACAACATGCCAGCAGGGGAAGGGTGTTCAGTTAACAATTTCACCTTGCGTTGTTGTATATGTTTTTTTATCTGGTTTGTCTTCTGTCAAAGAGAATATTGTGCTTAATCAGTGATCGTTACAAGAGGTGTGGGGGTCCAACATTAATGAACCCGAGATTCGTAGCTTTGTTTTATTCCAGTTAAAGTGTTCAGTGTACCTGGTTACACAAAACATTGCCCATGATTCTGGTTAGAATTGGGGGCACGGGTGTCCCAGTCGTCTAAGGCGCCGCGATTCGCTGTGCAGAGTTGCGTCCCTTGGTCACGCCAGAAACCTATGATTGTGGGTTCGAATCCCGGTTCGCCCCGATTATGTTTCTAGGTTTGTCAGCACCATACCCATGCTCGTGGGTTTCACCGAAGTGGTAAACGTCTGAGACCTGCATCACTTAGAGCTTTCCTCCAAAATTAAGCTGACACACCGTGATATAACTGGAATACTGTTAAAAGCGGCGTTAAACCCAACTCACTCACTCTGGTTAGAATTTGTTTTCAGCAACCAATGTTTGTCGTAAGAGGCTCCCCCACAACACCCCATCACAACCACACCACCACCCCCTCCTCCCTCCTTCTTCCACACCCCCTCAACACACCCACACCCACACCCACACCCACACACACACACACACACACACACACACACATGAAAAAGATGTGGGTTAGAACTGGTCTTCAGCAACCCATGAGTGTCATAAGAGGCTCCACCCCGTCCCACCACACTGTACCCCTCCTAAGCCCTCCACACATCCCAACCACCCTCCCCTTTCATTAATGTGACCTTGATTTACTAGTATTTGTCTGGTTGTCCAGCACATTTGTTGAACCCTGAGCACTGTATACTCTGATACGACCCCCCCCCCCCCCCCCGTGGCAGTGGGGTAGTCTAGTGGTTAAAGTATTTCCTCTTCACACTGAGGCCTGGGTTCGATTTCCCACATGGGTCCAAAATGAGCTACTAGGTGGATACGACCAATGGTGAAATATTTAACTAGACATGTTGCTGGCTTCTAACAAATCTAATACTGCTTGCGAGTTAAGTGATATCAATTGTATTTAACAGACAAAATCCATTCATTCTATATCTGCTTGAATAGCTTTGCAAGATAACCAACAAAACCTTCCTAAAATGCATAGCATAATGCTATCCTCTAGGGGAGAATGGGATTTATTGTTTAGTTGTGGTATAATATGATATGGTGGGGCATATTGTCGACAGATCAATAGTTATGAATGCATGTGTGCTGGCTGTGTGGCAGGACGATTAGATTGACATTGTACATGGTCGAGCGTCAACATGGTCAATTTTCTATTTGTGATTGAAGGTCAAGGTCCCCAGTATCCCATGCTTGTTATTTTAGCTGACTGACATAAGGATATATGGTTAGTACAGTGTTTGGCCTCACAGTGCCAATGTGACAGTCTTTGTTGTTCGTGCTGTCAATCATAGGTTTGCCTACTTGAGACTTAACTATTTACAGGTCACTGTGATGGCCAATGTTGCTCATGCTGTCAACCACTGGTTAGCCTGGTCAAGACTGTTAACGGAGAAGAGGGCTGGGATTTTTGTTTGAGACATATGTATATTCAGTCAAAGCTTCCAAATAATTCAAATGGTTGCCTCCTTCATTTGTCCTTGGACATATTGGAGCTTTTGTTGCTTTTTTA
Organism: Haliotis cracherodii; assembly: GCF_022045235.1. Lineage (NCBI taxonomy): Eukaryota > Metazoa > Mollusca > Gastropoda > Lepetellida > Haliotidae > Haliotis > Haliotis cracherodii. The sequence goes on from NW_027266268.1 coordinate 6,533,389, forward strand.
GAGCCTTTTTAATGAGTTGGTCTTATTACATTTTTGTTTTTATTTTTTTAAAAAGAAGTGTGATCAGAAGAACAAGTCTGTTATTTCCTCTGGCCTAATGTGGTTAGCACAGTAAATGCCACTTGATATATAAACTGTAATCAATCCGTGAGTTACTGGAAGGGTCAGGCTAGTTATGGAGGCTGCAGCCAGCAGGTGACCTGTGTGCAGTTCTATGTTCATACAAATATCAAGTACTGCAATCAAATGAAAATATGGAAGTAAAAGATTGCTTGATTTAAGCTGTAATAGTCTCTGAAACGCAATACTATTCAGTTATAACTTATATTAATAGTTGTTTATGAATCTTGTTGTAAGCAAATGTATTTGAAATAGAAATAATGACAAACATGCCCTTGATCTTGTTAAATGTACACTGGCTTCCATCCAAAACAGAATATACTTCAAAGTGATGTCTTTCACTTATCAAAGCGTGAATGGCATATCATCTGGTTCTTCATGTGACCTTGTGAAAGAGTACCGCCAGCAATAGCTCTAGGTCAAGTTCTCCACACAAGCTTGAAGTTCACGAGTCCCAATTGAAAACGCTTGTATGTCAGTCATGTTCGCTCAAGTAGCTGAACATCATAGAAATACTCGTCTGTGGAGCTGAAGTCATCTTCCCAGATGCATGGGTGGCCAAGTCATCTAAGGTGCCGCAATTAGCTGTGCCGAGTTGCGTCCCTTGGGCACACCAGAAACTTGATGATCGTGGGTTTGAATCCTGGTTCGCCTCGATTATGTTTCTAGGTTTGTCAGCACCATACCCATGTGCATGGGTTTCACAAAGTGGTAAACGTTTAAGACCTGCATCACTCCCACATCAAGCTGGGATACTGTTCAAACTCGAAGTGGCCTTAAACCCAATTAACCCACTCATCCACTCCTCACCTTCACCTGTACAGGTCAAGTACCAGCTCAGACCCATCTCTTCATCTGACTCATGCTGTCTGTTGAGCAAACGTTTGAATGGATAACATTTACACATTTGTGCATGGAGTGTTTGTTATGCAGACGTCATCCTTTATTATTATATGCTTCCGTTGCTACATGGTGGAGATCTTGCTGATGTGCCTCTAATTTTTAACTCACTCAATCAAGAGTTGCTGATGCACCTCTAATTTTTAATTCATTCAATCAAGAGTTGCTCATGTGCCCATAATTTTTAACTTACTCAATCAAGAGTTGATGATTCACCTCTAATTTTTAATTCATTCAATCAAGAGTTGCTGATGTGCCCATAATTTTTAACTTACTCAATCAAGAGTTGATGATTCACCTCTAATTTTTAATTCATTCAATCAAGAGTTGCTGATGTGCCTCTGATTGTTAACTCACTCAATCAAGGGTTGCTGATGTGCCTCTAATGTTTAACTCACTCAATCAAGGATTGCTGATGTGCCTCTAATCAAGCTAATGTTTATCTCACTCAATCAAGAGTTGCTGATGTGCCTCTAATGTTTAACTCACTCAATCAAGGGTTGCTGATGTGCCTCTAATGTTTAACTCACTCAATCAAGGGTTGCTGATGTGCCTCTAATGTTTAACTCACTCAATCAAGAGTTGCTGATGTGCCTCTAATGTTTAACTTACTCAATCAAGGGTTGCTGATGTGCCTCTAATTTTTAACTTACTCAATCAAGGGTTGCTGATGTGCCTCTAATTCTTAACTCACTCAATCAAGAGTTGCTGATGTGCCTCTAATTCTTAACTCACTCAATCACTCACACTCTCTTGGTTAGCACCACCATGCTTGTGGGTTCCACTACCATGATTGCATCTGACCGACAATGATTGAAATACTGTTCAAGTGGAGTTTACCAATATGCTCACAGCATGTTCAAGATTAGTGTGTGAATGTTTCATGAACCTGAATAGCAGATTTATCTGAAATATCTGTGATTGTTATCTATGACCCCAGTTCTCATTGTTTTATTTGATCTCATTCATCCAACAGTCACATCACAAGTTTTCGTTGTCACAATGATGAGCTACTTGAACTTTGATCAAGTATCTCAAAACTTGTTACAACATGGTGGCAGTGCAGAATTTGTCAAATGTGAACAAAGTTGTTATGTTATTGAATACTATGTAGATCACTCAGTCATACGAGCAGTTCCTGACGTCTTGTACTTGTAAATTGTATTTTTGTACTATGTAGTAACGATCATTGATTATTAATACATACTGCAGTTATTGATGATGTTTGTGTAAACATGGTAAACATGGTAACGAAGGTTACTATCTTTTTTAAAAGTCAGCAGTAGTAACTTAGTTATGATTGTGATGAAGATAATAAAGATTATTACCATAACTGCTGTAGTTACCAATAGTGATGACGACAGTGATTATTATGATGAGAATATACATGATCAGGGTGTGTATTGGCAAAAAAATATTGTATAGCGACTCATGGTCGTTGGTTAGGGTACAATAAAACACTGCAGGTTGGTTTATTCTCCCTGCAGTGTTTTATTGTATGATAATTTGTCAAAATATGTATTGAAGCAAGGTCGCCAGTTTGAAGCTGGTATTGTAATTATGGTAAAGCATGAGAAAGCTGCCTTCTGATTGGCTAATGTCTACTTCTTGTCAGTCATTGGTTGGTCAAAGTTCATGAAAGGTCGTCTGACATGACCCGTAATGGTATGTCCATAGATGTATTTGTAGCCGTTGCAAGAACTTTCTTTACACGTTGATAGGTCTAGTTGTGAACTGGTCTCATTTGATTTTTGGGGATTTTATAGATACCTATTTTTTTAGTTTCCATGGCAACAAGTTTCATATATTTTTCTTGACTAGTATTTACCATTGTGGGGGATATTGATGACTTTGTCCACTTGTTAGTAATAGTGATGATCATGATGATGACAAGGATTATGATGATGATAACATAAATGATAGTAATAGTCTTAATCATGTTAACGATTCCTGATTTTGTTGCAGGCTGTCATCAAACTAATGTGACATTACATCAATGCTGTCACTGATGCATCTCAGTCTATATATTTGTATTTCAGAAGTTTTGTGTTCCTGTCTGACATTAGTTAACAACTGTTAAACCATGGCTCCTTTGTCTTTGACCGTGGTCTAACTAACTGAATTGTTAGTTAAATACCACTTGGCAATAACGGAACTTCTTTTTCCCCCTATCATATTGTCTTGATGATAGAACAATTTCATGAAAAACGTTTGTCGCCAGCGGGATTCGACCGCGAAGCCTGCACTGAAGGCTAACGAATGTAGTCTTCTGCCACGGCGACACGGGAGAAAGGGTGTGAAATTAACGACAAAATATTTACTTATATCACTAATAATATCAGTACCAATTGCTTATCCCTTTATGAACCGTGAAATGTGTTTTATGCAATTTTTATACAGTATGTTACTCTATGCATTCTAGTATTTGTACAGTACTTGTGATTTTGTAACTTTTCGTTCAACAAAACGAACATATAGAAAATAAATTACTATTATCTTGATCAGGGCTATATTTGCTCATAATAGGCCCATCAACATGAGCAAGTAATATTTAGTTGTTTGATAAATGTGCTAGAGTTGGTCCAAAATGAATGGTATACTTGCGCTGTGAGCCTTGTGGTTTAATTAACCATTTCAACGATTAGACACTGGGTCCTCGTGGTCTAACGTATACCTCTCTAATGTCAGACAGGAACACAACTGGAACATGGTGAAGATCCGGGGTAGAAACGGTCTTCAGCAACCCATGCTTGCCGTAAGAGGCGACTAATGGGATCGGGTGGTCAGGCTCGCTGACTTGGTTGATGCATGTCATCGTATCCCAATTGCTGGCTTGATGCTCATGATATCAATCAATGGATTTTTTGGTTCAGACTTGATTATTTACAGACAGCGGTCACATAGCTGGAATATTGCTCAGTGAGGCATTAAACAACAAACAAACAAACATAACAACTGTTCTGTTGTTTCAGGGAGACTGTTCGGAACAACAGTGTCAAGTGGAACTCCAAGTTCCCCTTCACTTGCAAGATGATGGCCAACGCTACAACGGGGCTGCTGGAGTCTTGTATATGTCGGGTGTCTGTACGCATGGTGAGTAGCCATAGATCCACTGCCAAGTTCCCCTTCACACACAAGGATTGCTAATGTCAAAACACGACTGCTAAAACCTTTCATATAGTGTCGAGACAAAAAAAAAAGGGACCATGAATAATGTTGAGATTTTGTTCACAATTTCATAAAAATATCCCCCAAAATATTTTTATTTAGTATATAATGATTCTGATTCATAAAATTATCAGTTGCGATAAATATGTTTTCAGATTTGTGGATTTTCTTGAGCATTTGTTGAGCATTTGAGACTGAAAATAATCAATAACATCTTTAAATCTGAAAACACATAAATTCGACATTGTAAAATATGAATGTTATTAGTAATTTACAGTAGCACTCTCCTGCTAAGTGAGTGAGTTGGGTTTAACACCATTTTTAACAGTATTCCAGTTATATCACAGCGTGTCAGCTACTGTGAGAGGAAAGCCCGAAGTGATGCAGGTCTCAGACGTTTACTACTTCGTTGAAACCGATGAGCACGGGGATGGTACTGACAAACCTAGAAACACTATTGGGGCAACCAGGATTCAAACACACCGTCATAGGTTTTTGGTGTGCCCTGCACCTCAGACGACTGAGCCACCCATGCCCCCTCCTACTATGTTCACAGTTGTGCACTAGACATGACTCTCTAGGATGCTATGATGTCATGATGCTATGGATGACATCACATGCTTAAAAAACTGAACCCACCTGGTTTGAGAATGCCAAGGAAAAACACTAAATCAAAGTTCTAAGAAATATTGATGAAGCTAAAATATATGACAAATGCAGTATCCATTTCACCAAGTCAAACAGCATGGTTTTCCTATTTGTGATCGAGAAAAACTTTTCACGTGCATTGAAAAGTCCAGAATATTTCAGGTTTCAAATCTCCATTTTACAATATATTTCAACCAATCAGATTGCAGCACATATTTCAACCAATCAGATGGATTGCAGCACATATTTCAACCAATCAGATTGCAGCACATATTTCAACCAATCAGATTGCTGCACACATTACCATTTCTTTTAAAAGAAATACACAACACTTTATTCTGTACTGAGCTAAAGCCCATTGATTCTCACATTGTTATAAATAAATATTTGTATTTCAGAATCTCTTCAAAATGATTTTACCTGGTATGAGGTCCTTTAGACCAGGCCCGTGAAGATCCGGGGTAGAATAGGTCTTCAGCAACCCATGCTTGCCGTAAAAGGCAACTATGCTTGTCGTAAGAGGCGACTAACGGGATTGGGTGGTCAGGCTTGGTGACTTGGAAAATGCATGTCATTGATCCCAATTGCGTGGATCAATGCTCATGATGTCAATCACTGGATTGTCTGGTCCAGACTCGTTTATTTACAGACCACTGTTATATAGTTGGAATTTTGCTGAGTGAGGCATTAAACAACAAACCAACCAACCAACCTTTAGACCAGTTTTAAAAAGACCTGTAGCTACCACATCCATTCTAGCCTTGTGCCAAGGCTGTACTGAAGGATTAGTCCAAGTCTGTAGTAATTATATCCTTGTAATAGGCAAGTCTAGATTACCTGAAGGACACCAGTCTGTTATAGGGACAACTTGTTTTTATTATTTCTATAATCTAGGAATTATGATTTAAACTAATGATCATTTCCTTAGAGACTTATGCAAGTCTACATCCAGTCTTCTGTACTTCAAAGTAGACCATGGTGACATGTGTAAACGCTTTTGAACAGATCATATATCCGGAGCTTTGTAGGCAGCAAATGCCTGTGAACTATGGTAATGGTTTTATGAAAAAACAACAAGTGCTGCATGTGTCCCCATAGACTTGCACACGTCTTCAAAGCAATGATTATTGGTTTAATTCATAACTTCAGAGCTCCAGATAACGTTTTGAGCAATTGAGTTTTTACTTTAGCATGTTTAGGGTTTCTATTTTAATTTGGTTATTACATTTTTCATTGGGTAGCCAATATTTTTTCACTCATCTATTCATCACTCTAGTGGGGTTTTCCCAAAATTAGTGAACATTTTAAGATTTAAAAAAAATTGAAATAATGTTTTAGATGCATGTAACTGTTCTTAATATATAGCTTGACTCGGAAAGTAAATTAGCTCGTAATTGTGTTTCAGAAATTAGCTCCTTTGTACTCATGCTGAAAAAGCTTCATTGGGTTACTCACGCGAGGTGTTTTTATACATTTGAGTTTTTTATTTAATGCATGCGTTTCTGTACGCAAGTTAATTAAAAGTACCGTATTCGACGTAATAAGCGCCCGGGGCGCTCTCAAAATTAGAAATAAGGAGCTCTTATTAGAATATTATATTGGTAAATGGTGAACAAGTGCGTATAATACACTAATGAATAAGTCTTGTGTACATTGGTCAATCGGAAGGGGTGCTAATTGGGATTGTTCACTAGCCAATATATTAGCAAATATCGCCGTGGGCGCTTATTACGTTGAATATGGTAATTGGGTTTTGAATAGTTTTGGGGGAATTTTACGCAAATACGCTGCTTATCTGTAACTTCTAAATGATATAAATGATAAGAACAAGCTGTCCCTATAAAAGACTTGTGTCCTTACCCATTATAAGGATATAATTACTATACATCCATGGACATTCAGTACAGACTTGGAGCAAGGCTAGTGGACCCAGTGCAACAACTTAAAGTGGCTGAGTGTAGGAGTATGTGGAGAGGAATAGCAAGCCCAAATATTTACATGCATGGGTTTCATTCACACTACATATTCTGGAAACTGGTTAAGCACACATATTTTTTCAATAAATGTCTTGGTAGGGCTTAGTCATTTAAATACAGCCTATTCAAATTCAGTCATGCAATCAATACTATAGGCCATTGAGAAAACAGTTTGGGTGTAGGGTCGTGAGAATTTTTTGCCATTTTGCACATGGAGTACTATCAATTACTTGACCATGTTGACAGGATCTTCTTGTATAGCAATTAATTTATAACAACTGTGAGCAAGTTTTGCTTGGGAAATGTAAAGCCTTTAATTGTTTATTAGTTTGCTTACAATATGTTTGACCTAAATTTCAATGTAGGTGATCAAATCATTATTTAAAAAAAATTCTTCTTCCAGATTAGTCCTGCTACAAATGAATGACTCATCATGTCAGTCATAGTATTGTTGGTCCAAAATTGATTATTTAGGTTACACTATCATGGACGGAAGACTGCAAAAAAATACTGAATGTAATTGATCTTGTGTTTTTTATGTGGGAGTAAAGATTTTTATTCACCAATTATGAAAAACAATGGTAATAAAATCTTTTTCACCTAATCATGCTAATGGTCAACCAATTTCTTTTCATTAAAAGTCCTTTTATGTATTTTTGCAAATTTCATTTTTGTTGTTGTTGTTGGTCTTGTGACATGTGTGAACCACCTAAAAAATATAAGGCCTATCCATGTTTGTAGAAGTTTGTTACTATGGCTACTGGACAATTCCTTTCTATGAATGGGTGTTGGCTTGTCACTGGTCTCTAGTGCAACCAGCTGTGGAGAGTTGCATCGCCAGTTGTCACAAGCATCTGCTGGTCACTGGTCTTTGTAGTGCAACCAGCTGTGGAGAGTTGCATCGCCAGTTGTCACCAGAAGCTGGTCGCTGGTCTTTGTAGTGCAACCAGCTATGGAGAGTTGTATCGCCAGTTGTCACCAGAAGCTGGTCGCTGATCTTTGTAGTGCAACCAGCTGTGGAGAGTTGCATTGCCAGTTGTCACCAGGATCCGCTGGTCACTGGTCTCTAGTGCAACCAACTGTGGACAGTTGAATCACTAGTCACAAGCATCTGCTGATCATTGGTCCCTAGAGCAACCAACTGTGGAGAGTTGCATCGCCAGTTGTCACCAGGACCTGCTGGTCACTGGTCTTTGTAGTGCAACCAGCTGTGGAGAGTTGCATCGCTTGTTGTCACCAGGATCTGATGCTTGTGAGTTTCAGCTTGTGGTACCTCAGATTCTTGGCCTGTCAGTGTCAGTCTGCATCACATTCAACTTTCCCGCCTTGTTGTAAAATAAATTGTATCTGGCCGTGTCTGAATGTCTGTTGCACTGTGTCCATAACAACAGGCTTGAGCTTATGGGGAGCTAAGTTTAGCAATAGTCTCTCATACAGCTGTTAAAAAAAATATCCGTAACACCTACCAAGCAAGTCGTCAGTTCTTTGGCAAGACTATAAGAGGAAGAGAATCTTGGGTCTCCTTTCTGTAATATATTAAAGACAATTAAACAAAAAGAAAAACTCATAATATTTTTAATTCAGAGCCAATCCTACTTATTGAAAGTATCCAATACTCATGTCCTGACTCACCACCCTTGCTGTGAGGTTCAAGGTCATGCAGACAGAGTGAGGCCTGTCCCACACAATACGCATCTCCCTACTGACATGGTGACAATAGAGATGGAGATTCCGAGGATGTTTCCACACCATCTATCACCTAGTAGCTGACACTGACCAGTCACCTACTTATCTGGGGACAATAACATGACAGAAGGTCAAATTTATGGGATTTTGTAACATATACATGTACATTCCTTGTTGGGACTTGAAAAGTTTTGAATCTTTAGATGGGATTGTTTGTCTTATACAGATGGCAAAGGGATGCTGAGGCAGATTAACCTCTTGATGCAGTGTGTAGTCATGAGTAGTGTTTAAAAGTGGAATTGTTTGGTTATTCAAATCTTCACTGTTCCCTAAATAGGTATTTTTAGTGCATATATTCCCCAGAATAGGTCTGAAAACCTTAACTTGGTGTATCTTTTTAACTGTCGTACTGTCGGGATTTTTATGCAGATATTCCCCACAATAGGCCCTGAGTCCATACTTGTCTCCCTGTGGGTATTCTAGGGTAGAATAGGTCACCATGTCTTGGATTGGTTGGTTACAATGTGTGACCTGGAGAATTGGTTGTTTACAATGTGTGACCTGGAGAATTGGTTGGTTACAGTGTGTGACCTGGAAGATTGGTTGGTTACAGTGTGTGACCTGGATGATTGGTTGGATACAGTGTGTGACCTAGAGGATTGGTTGATTACAATGTGTGACCTAGAGGATTGGTTGGTTCCAGTGTGTGACCTGGATGATTGGTTGATTACAGTGTGTGACCTGGATAATTGGTTGGTTACAGTGTGTGACCTGGATAATTGGTTGGTTACAGTGTGTGACCTAGAGGATTGGTTGGTTCCAGTGTGTGACCTGGATGATTGGTTGATTACAGTGTGTGACCTGGATAATTGGTTGGTTACAGTGTGTGATCTGGAAGATCGGTTGGTTACAGTGTGTGTGACCTGGATGATTGGTTGATTACAGTGTGTGACCTGAATAATTGGTTGGTTACAGTGTGTGATCTGGAAGATTGGTTGGTTACAGTGTGTGTGACCTGGATGATTGGTTGATTACAGTGTGTGACCTGGATAATTGGTCGGTTACAATGTGTGTGATCTAGAAGATTGGTTGATTACAGTGTGTGACCTGGATAATTGGTTGGTTACAGTGTGTGATCTGGAAGATTGGTTGGTTACAGCGTGTGTGACATAGAGGATTGGTTGGTTACAGTGTGTGATCTGGATAATTGGTTGGTAACAATGTGTGTGATCTAGAAGATTGGTTGATTACAGTGTGTGACCTGGATAATTGGTTGGTTACAGTGTGTGACCTGGAGGATTGGTTGGTTACAGTGTGTGACCTGGATAATTGGTTGGTTACAATGTGTGACCTAGAGGATTGGTTGGTTCCAGTGTGTGACCTGGAGGATTGGTTGGTTACAGTGTGTGACCTGGATAATTGGTTGGTTACAGTGTGTGACCTAGAGGATTGGTTGGTTACAGTGTGTGACCTGGATGATTGGTCGGTTACAGTGTGTGACCTAGAGGATTGGTTGGTTCCAGTGTGTGACCTGGATGATTGGTTGATTACAGTGTGTGACCTGGAGGATTGGTTGGTTCCAGTGTGTGACCTGGATAATTGGTCGGTTACAGTGTGTGACCTGGAGGATTGGTTGGTTACAGTGTGTGACCTGGATAATTGGTTGGTTACAATGTGTGACCTAGAGGATTGGTTGGTTCCAGTGTGTGACCTGGATAATTGGTCGGTTACAGTGTGTGACCTGGAGGATTGGTTGGTTACAGTGTGTGACCTGGATAATTGGTCGGTTCCAGTGTGTGACCTGGATAACTGGTTGGTTACAATGTGTGACCTAGAGGATTGGTTTGTTACAATGTGTGACCTGGAGGATTGGTTGGTTTCAGTGTGTGTGACCTAGAGGATTGGTTGGTTTCAGTGTGTGACCTGGATAATTGATTGGTTACAATGTGTGACCTAGAGGATTGGTTGGTTACAGTGTGTGACTTAGATAATTGGTTGGTTACAATGTGTGACCTAGAAGATTGGTTTGTTACAATGTGTGACCTGGAGGATTTGTTGGTTACAATGTATGACCTGGAGGATTGGTTGGTTACAATGTGTGACCTAGAGGATTGGTTGGTTACAATGTGTGACCTGGAGGATTGGTTGGTTCCAGTGTGTGACCTGAATAATTGGTTGGTTACAGTGTGTGACCTGGAGGATTGGCTGGTTACAATATGTGACCTAGAGGATTGGTTGGTTACAATGTGTGACCTAGAGGATTGGTTGGTTCCAGTGTGTGACCTGAATAATTGGTTGATTACAGTGTGTGACCTGGAGGATTGGTTGATTACAATGTGTGACCTAGAGGATTGGTTGGTTCCAGTGTGTGACCTGAATAATTGGTTGATTACAGTGTGTGACCTGGAGGATTGGTTGGTTACAGTGTGTGACCTGGATGATTGGTTGTTTACAGTGTGTGATCTAGAAGATTGGTTGGTTACAGTGTGTGACCTGGAGGATTGGTTGGTTACAGTGTGTGATCTAGAGGATTGGTTGGTTACAGTGTGTGACTTGGAGGATTGGTTGGTTACAGTGTGTGATCTAGAAGATTGGTTGGTTACAGTGTGTGACCTGGAGGATTGGTTGGTTATAGTGTGTGATCTAGAGGATTGGTTGGTTACAGTGTGTGTGACCTGGTTCATGTTGATCCCTGCTGTGTTATCAACCACTGGTCTGCCTGTTGTATCTGAGATGATTTGACTGTGGCTTAAAACACTACTCACTCATAAAATCAAGTGTACATGAGAGCAGGCCTAAGGCACAGCGACATATGCACAGTCTGTTTATCAGCCAATTTTAGTTACAGTTGGTCTCAGTCAACAGCAAACTGAATAAAAATAGATCTCAATATCTGCCAAAATATCATGGTAACATGGTAGCTGACACCACAAAACTGAGGTATTCAGTGGCTACAGTGTACTTGTCACAGCAAGCAGCTTGGACTGATCTGGTGGTCCGGTTTGGGTGTGAGGAGGGGAGGGGAGGTCAGCTGACAAACAGCAGTGCTACCGCCCCCTCCTTCCCAGCCTCCTTCCAAGCCTCCTGTGACTGTATAGGCAGCTGCTGCTCTTCAGTGTTCTTGGGTGTGTCCTTTGTGATTTTGAATTCAAATGTAACATGACTCACAGATTGTGATATTGTATAGATTTCAAAAGAATCAAAATGGCGCCACTGTTGCAGATTTGATTATTATTTAATAGTGCATTTTGTATGTGAAGCCTGCATACCTTTTCCAAATATGGGATATGCCTATGTGCAGATCGCTGACACAACAAGAAGTGATATGCTTTGACAGTCTATATACAGTATGCAAAAACAATTGTGTGAAAATAGCCAAGCTTGCATGAGGAAGCAGTGAGGGTATTTTGTGAGTGTAGTTTCTGAGAGTCCTGTAGTTTTCTAGCAGGTAGTCTGACAGGTGTGTGGTTGTAGAAACAATGCAGGTTACTGATTCCTGGTTCAAACATTTGCTCATCACCCCAAGGGGGCCCTGCGATTTGCTGTGTAGAGTTGCGTCCCTTGGGCACGCCAGAAACCTATGATTGTGGGTTTGAATCCTGGTTTGCCGTGATTATGTTTCGAGGTTTGTCAGCACCATACCCGCGCCCGTGGGTTTCACCGAAGTGGTTAACGTCTGAGACCTGCATCACTTCGGGCTTTCATCCCACATTAAGCTGACATGCCGTGATATAACTGGAATACTGTTAAAAGCGGCGTTAAACCCAACTCACTCACTCACTCACTCATCACCCCAAAGAGTCAACAACCGCAATGATTATTGTCTGTTTTTGTTTAACGCCTCACTCAGCAATGTCCTAGCTGTATGACGGCGGTCTAAAAATAATCGAGTCTGGACCAGACAATCCAGTGATTGACATCATGAGCATTGATCCACACAATTGGAATACAATGAGTGAGTGTTGGAGTGAGTGAGTGAGTGTTGGACTTGGTGAGTTAGTGTTGGAGTGAGTGAGTGTTGGAGTGAGTGAGTGAGTGTTGGAGTGAGTATTGAGGTGAGTGATCAAGTGAGTGAGTGAGTGAGTGAGTGTTGGAGTGAGTGTTGGAGGGAGTGAGTGAGTGTTGGAGTGAGTAAGTGAGTGAGTGTTTGACTGAGTGAGTGAGTGTTTGAGTGAGTGAGTGAGTGTTGGAGTGAGTGTTGGAGGGAGTGAGTGAGTGTTGGAGTGAGTGAGTGAGTGAGTGTTTGACTGAGTGAGTGAGTGTTGGAGTGAGTGAGTGAGTGAGTGTTGGAGTGAGTGGTGTTGGAGTGAGTGAGTGTTGGAGTGAGTGTTGTTGGAGTGAGTGGGTGTTGGAGTGAGTGGTGTTGGAGTGAGTGTTTGACTGAGTGAGTGAGTGTTGGAGTGAGTGAGTGAGTGTTGGAGTGAGTATTGAGGTGAGTGTTGGAGTGAGTGTTTGACTGAGTGAGTGAGTGTTGGAGTGAGTGAGTGTTGGAGTGAGTGAGTGTTGAGGTGAGTGTTTGAGTGAGTGGTGTTTGAGTGAGTGGTGTTGGAGTGAGTGGTGTTGGAGTGAGTGGGTGTTGGAGTGAGTGTTGTTGGAGTGAGTGGGTGTTGGAGTGAGTGTTGTTGGAGTGAGTGGGTGTTGGAGTGAGTGTTGGAGTGAGTGGGTGTTGGAGTGAGTGATTGAGACACCAGAAGTAGGCTTCACACATTGTGTCCATGTTGGGAATAGAACTGGTGCCTTGAGCGTGATGAGCAAACACTTTAGCCACTGGGTAACCTCACTGCCCACTTGTATGCGGAAACCGTTCCTGTCGACAGAATGTTAATTATGAGTAAGGAAATGGGTCTAATTAGTTAAGACGAAGCTTTAGCAATAGGTACAGACGTTGTTATTGCCCCTGTGATGATCTGAGTGATGTGGAGTGACCTCCTCTGACCCTGACTGACGTGTGGGCAGATCAAAGAGAACAGCGCAACAAGACATCGTTGTTAAGATGCTATTTCAATAACTGCTACGCCTACAATTTTTAAATTGTTCACTCATAATCTCTGAGCAAGTATTTCCTTCAGCATGTTCAGGGAAGCTATTTCCAGAACAGTGGAGTCTCTTTGTTATTAACTTGTAAAGACATGTAACAATATTGTACCTAAGTGAGTTAGTGAGTGAGTTTGGTTTTACTCCTATTTTAGCAATATTCCAGCAATATCACGGCGGGGGACACCAGAAATGGGCTTCACACATTGTACCCATGTCGGGATTCGATCCCGGGTCTTCAGCGTGACGAGCGGACGCTTTAACCCCCTTGCACCTAACACTATACAATGCTGAGGAATTATGGTACTCAATTGATCAAGCAAGTTATGGCAAGATTACTGGCTGCCAGTGTTCAGCAGTGACTGCAGACTGCAATGATACAGTTTTAAGATTGCTGGTTGCACAGTAAAACAGGTCTTTCCCTTGTCCTGTGTGAGTGTCATGTATGTGGCCCAAGAGGCGTGTTTCACAAGCAGCTCTCACACTGACTGTTAAATGCCGCAACAATCAACAAAGTGCCAGACATTTTGTTCACCCTCTGCCAAACCCATGTTTACAATAGGCTTTGTCCAATCCTAGCGGTGTGACGGTGGGTCAGTCGCTGTGATGCTTGTAATACTAACACACTCTGTTAGCAATGACTGTAGCACTAGGATAACTTTGAAGAACAAGCACCTGCTAGATGCCTGAAGAAATTCATTTATTTACAAAATACCTGTATACCGGTAATACCATGCAGACCTTGCTGACAAGAATGAATGTCAGGGGCTCCATGAGATATCCTGAGGTTGAGACTACCAGTCTAACACAGTCACTAGTCCTTGTGAATGTTTGACTTTGTTTCAGGACTTGTGAATGTTATCAGATCAACACCTTCTTTCGAACACAAAGCCTTTACACTTGGGTCTCAGTGTTCTGCCTGTGAACCTTGCAGGAAACAATTACCTCATTGACATACAATCTATACAGCCATACTTGGTTTGCTCTGTGTAGAACATTGCAGGGGGATTAAGTACAGTGTTTCCGCTATAGCCTAATGAAGGAACTATTTAGGAGGGAAGTTCAACTGTTTACAGAAATAATAAAATGGGTCACATGACCTCTTAGCATGTTTCCCACGGTATTGTATCATTAAGTCTTTGAATGGCATTTAGAAGTGATACACATGAGAGACAGAGTGTGTGGATGTCAGCTTCTTTATTGTGAGGAACACAATGTTTAGGAGTATTAAGGCTTACACCATCATTCACCTGATGAAGGAGTAAGCAATTTGAAAGGTTGTGTTCCTCATAATTAAGAAGTTGACATCCATAAATTCTTTCTAGTATTGTACCAGTTGGTGTCAGAAGTAGAAGACATTTCATCTGTCACAGCAATGCACATAATTGTCGGGTGTTCTTGTAGTATTGTGTAGGCACATTGGAAGTCAGGGAAGTCCTCCCAGGATGTGTTCTTGTAGTATTGTGTAGGCACATTGGAAGTCAGGGAAGTCCTCCCAGGATGTGTTCTTGTAGTATTGTGTAGGCACATTGGAAGTCAGGGAAGTCCTCCCAGGATGTGTTCTTTCTGTTGACATCCACTTGGGAATTGGTTCCAACACCTCATGCGTGTGTCCTCCTGGGGATTCCGAACAGCTCAGTAGTAATCCATGCTTGTCTCCCCTTTGTGGTTTCAGATTGAACCCCAATAGCTCTTGCTTGTCTCTTCCTGGGGATTTCAAGGCAGAATAGGTCCCCAATACCCAATGATTGTCTCTTCCTGGGGATTTCAAGGCAGAATAGGTCCCTGTACCCAATGATTGTCTCCCTGTGGGGATTTGGGGATTCTAGGGCAGACTAGGTCCCTGTACCAAATGATTGTCTCCCTGTTGGGATTCTAGGGCAGAGTAGGTCCCAGTACCAAATGATTGTCTCCCTGTGGAGATTCTAGGGCAGACTAGGTCCCAGTACCAAATGATTGTCTCCCTGTTGGGATTCTAGGGCAGAGTAGGTCCCAGTACTCAATGATTGTATCCCTGTGGAGATTCTAGAGCAGACTAGGTCCCAGTACCCAATGATTGTATCCCTGTGGAGATTCTAGAGCAGACTAGGTCCCAGTACCAATTGATTGTCTCCCTGTTTGGATTCTAGGGCAGAGTAGGTCTGAGTACCAAATGATTGTCTCCCTGTTGGGATTCTAGGGCAGAAGAGGTCCCAAGTACCCAATGATTGTCTCCCTGTGGGGGTTCTAGGGCAGAGTAGGTCCCAGTACCCAATGATTGTCTCCCTGTGGGGGTTCTAGGGCAGAGTAAGTCCCAGTACCCAATGATTGTCTCCCTGTGGGGATTCAAGGGCAGAACAGGTTCCCAGGTTCCAGCCAAGTATGCCTCCACTCCACTTTCTCACACACCTATGATCAGGTCTTGTTTGATGAGGTGTCATCATCATGGTGCTATGGGATATTGCTTATAATATCAATGACTGGTTTGTCTGGTGCAAACATGATTAAACACCAAACATAATAATGTGATCCAGATAATGTATGGCTAACTGTGGAGATTCCCTGTGGACCATACACATGATGCAGCTGTGGTCATGTGTTGTGTCAGTCATATAATGAGCCGCAGATAAATAGTCTTCAGGGAGGTAGCTTTGTCAAGGCCATCTTCCACACAGTGTTAATACTAAGACCTTATCAATGTTTATGGATTTACACAAAGCTGTTTGTGGGGGTAAGATGAGCTCTTCATCATAATTGATTTACTTGCTCAACTGAACAGCCATTATGGTGTTCTAGCAGTTTAGATATATGTCATCGATGATTCACAGACAGATTGCAGTGGTAGACAGATACGCGTCATATCAACATGATCAACTAAGTGGTGATCTGTAGGGCTCTGATATAGGTATGTTAGCAACAATGTAAAGTGTTTAACAGTGATTAACACAGATTTTTCAAACTAAGGTAAATATTACTCAGCATGGTCAGTTGTTGCCATTTTGCCAATCAATATCGAAGGGGAAAATTATTTGTGAATGAGTTTCTGTGTAGATTGTAAGGTTAAACGATACAAATGATAACCAAACGTATTATATATGTTTTACCCAATATAACATGATATAACAGAACATGCCAAAGAAAATATTGAAATACATATCGTTTGAAAAGCATATAACAGTTGACCGGTATACTGGTAATTTCATCCAGTCCCTGTCATGTGGCTTGTTGAGGGGGCACTTTTTGGAGAATAGAGGGGGACCAGGGTTGGGCGATTACGCTTTGAAACATATTTTGACAAATTCTCGATTACAAATTTGAAACCTGAAAAAAAAAACATTCTTGAATGGCTAATAAATGGTCAAGATTGTAAGGATTCAGTCGTTAAACCCGTAACTATCGTTCTGAATACCCCATGTTAAAGTTTTTCGAGATTGCATGATTAGAAATCATATTCCGACTGTCATTTTCATAATCTGGTAAGCGACGCACTGATAGGTCGGATGAAAGGTCGTTCTGACGTGACCCGTAATGGGATGTCTTCAGATCTTTGTTTAGCGGTAGCGAGAACTAAGGTCTGATTTTTATTAGATTGGTTGAGTGCACAATTTCAAATTTTAAATTTTTTCAAATGCATATTTGTAAACTTCCCCTCCTACTCAAATTGTCTGACTGAGGGAGCTGAACATAATGTTTTGTTTATTATATCAATAGTCATTAACATGATTTAATAGTACTGTTAGTTTTTTTCTCTCAGTACTTATGCGGTATGCAGAAAATATTTGAATATCAGTAGGTGTTTTACATAAAATAAATTAGTTCAGTAGTGTTGTGTTTGTTTTTCTTTCATTAATGTAATTGAGTGAGAGAAAAATTCAGTTTGAAGTAAACATGGTAAAAATATTGATCTTATTTTGGAAATAGTTAAAGTTAAGTTTTATCTCGGCAGTTTGTTATCATTGATTCGCTAATAAATTCTGTGGGCAATGAGAATATTGACAGTACAAAGTTAAGATCGGGTGTAAGCATGTTAAGACACGATGGGTTTCCCATAGGGGACATTGATTTGTGTTGTCGGTCAACAAAACAATGAACACTCATCACGTACCTGCATTGATCGAGAATCAGTAGATAGAGCACAGGCAAATCGAAACCAACATGTCATAAGAACTTTCAGCAGTTTCCTCCCCTTGTGAGATTAAAATGGAAGGCAGGTGGCCAGGTTTTGTCCAACTAAGCCATCTTAGCGATATGATTGTCATAAGTCTGTTTTTCAAAATTATAGTGACACATGTCTTAGTGCTAAGATCACTTTGTGAAATGGGTCTGGTTTATGTTGTGATTGCGTGAAGCAAAAGATGCAGGATTGACGTTTTCTATGGAATGTATGTACATAGCCAAAATTCAAAATAATGAATATTTTGATAAATATTTTTTTGTAGTGAAGACGTGAGCACACAATTTTCGTAAAAATATCCCCAAAAATATTCATGATCCCCAACTGTTTTGGTTCATTTTGTCAATCTCTCTAAGCATCAAACTATTGCCTCTTTTTTGACAAATCATCGAAGAAAAAAAGCATATATGTTTTAATGAAACGTTTACCAAGGTTTCTCCAGTTGTGTGTGAGTGAGTTTATGCATGTGTCTGCACCTGTGCCTGCACCTGTGCCTGCACCAGTGTGATCTGGGTAGGGCTGGCCTAAAATGATGGATAATCGGAGTTATCGTAGATGGGAAGAAATATTACCAATTATCGGTAAAAAAATTGGGTCATTGGTAACATCTTACCGATTTACCGAAGCAGACTTGTTTTTGACCATTGTGGAAGATGGCAAGCAACTGATTTTGGTAATTGTCCACAATGTGTCACCACTCACCAGTGACGTGAAATATGATGTTTTGTCTCTGAGTTTTTCGCATAATTGCTCGAAGTTACTTCTCCTATAGTTATCGATAATTGATAATTATTCAGCGAATGATTATCGATCTCTAAGATTTATGTTGATAGCCAGCCCTAGTTTTGGGTGTTGCATTATAGGCGTGGTTGTATTACAGATGACAATATATTGTGAAGAGCATTACAGTCTATGAATATTGTATGTTTTACTTAGAAATGTCCCTTTCATTGTTTACACGCATTGATAATAAACTACTAACCCAATCCTTTCATATTGCTATAGTTGATCTGTCATGGTGTTCCTGAATGTGTTTTAGTGGTATATATTCATTCCAGCATGCAAATTATTAATGATTATGTAAAATAATCAAGACAAGGACATTTTGTCTGTTTATACTTTTAACTCCTACACAGCAAACTGAAGGCCTAGTGTTGAGGTGAGGTGAAATGGGGTTTAACGTCACGTCCAAGATTATTGCACGTGTATGTGTGTGTGTGTGGCTGCTTGTACTAGTCCGGACTGATGACGATTTATAGTGCTAGCACACTGAGATACCATGCCGCAGTTTAACATGAATACCCCACTCAGACACAGTATACTGACTCCGAGCCGACCAGTCCTTGTTTTAGCCCCTTGATGCCTGGCGCCAGACAGGGTAACAACAAGTACCATCTTTTAACGTCTTTTGGTATGACGCGGCTGGGACTCGAACCCCGGACCTTCCGCTCTCCGGGCGGACGCTCTACCATTAGACCAAGGAGGCGTTCTCCTAGTGTTGAGAGTTTGATAGCCCCTATGTATCTGATTATCAACTTGACAATAATGTTGTCTTTGTTTCCAGGAGGTCCGAGGCGGCAGATCCCATCAGAAGCTGGGCTTCGTGGATCTGAATCTAGCTGAGTTTGCGGGGTCTGGGCAGCAAACCCGACGCTTCCTGTTGGAAGGCTACGATGACAAGCACAGGGTAGACAACTCTACGCTGACTGTCTCCATCGAGATGCTGCTTATATCCGGCGATCCTGTCTTTAAAGTGTAAGGAATATTCACCTATGTACATATTACAATATTCAGCATGCTATCGATTTATTGAAATATATCCATTTAGAATTTTTGTGGATCCGTAAATCTATTTCAGAATCTAAGTTATATTAAAAATTCTTAAACATTAACTCCATACAATCATGATATGTTTTTATAAAAGTACTGAAAAGTAAGGTTTTAACTTTCTTTCTTATATTTTGCTGTAATCACCATGAATAGTATGCTTTACAGACTTGTGTTACAATTTTCTTTTGTTCTAATGGACTTATTAGATAGTCTTGTTCATTTGTTCAGTTGTGTGCATGGATTTATATAAGCCAGTCCAGAGGCCGATATGCGTCCCAAGTCTGCAGCAAGTGTCAATAAAAATTCCCAAACTTGAATGAAAACCTTCTCAATTACATGTAATGTTAATACAGTTAGAACGAATAAAGGAATCACACCACTACGATGATTGTAAGCCTGAGAATGAAAAGCTGAGAATACACTGGTAAAATACCTCTGAATTTAAGAACCCCGAGAAACCCCTGTATTTTCCCCCCAATTTGCCAACTCACTGAACCTAAGGAAGAGTTGGGAAGTCTAATGGTGGATGTGTTTGTCATAAGCATAGGTTCAACGCCTGTACAATTGTAAATACCATGCTTTGGAACTTACTTTGGAATAGAGCTTTATGGGAGTACACAGGTAATTCTGCTAAATTTAGTTCCAGGTCTAGCAGATTAAAGGATGTAGCACATTATTGGATTTACACTAGTTTTGGGACCAGCAAATTAGGTGATTTACACTAGTCCAAAGACAAGCAAATTAGGTGATTTACACTAGTCCAAAGACAAACAGATTATGGGATTCAGACTAGTCTGAAGACTAGCAGATTAGTAAATTCAGACTAGTCCCAAGACAAGCAGATTGGTGGATTCATACTTGTTCAAAGACTAGCAGATTAGGGGATTCAGACTAGTCCCAAGACTAGCAGATTAGTCTTAGACTAGTTTAGACTAGTGAACTAACGTATGAGTGGTCTAGCAGAGTATGGCACTGATATACAACAGTCCAATAAATTGAAGCAGAAAAACAACCCCATATAATTGTTCATGATTTTACGAATGCTTCAAACCTTTACTCCTGATAGTGGTATATTGAATGCTGTGTTATATTTTATGACTGCTTCAGTAAATTCATTGCTTAACAAGAAAACAAGCTATATTATGATAGAGAAATAGATAGTAGGCACTAGTGTCAGTTTGTCTGATGTTTAAGGTAAAGATTTCAGGCTTTTTGGGAGTTATCCTTATAAATCTCCAGATACAAATATTACAGTAGCAAGCCTCAAGCATACTGTTAAAACTGGTGTCAAACCAAACTCACTCACCTACTCCATTGCTCAAGCTGCTCATAATATCAACAGACCCATTAAGATCCGGGGTAGGATAGATCTTCAGCAACCCATGCTTGCCGTAAAAGGTGACTATGTTTGTCGTAAGAGGAGACTAACAGAATCGAATGATCAGGCTCGCTGATTTAGTTTATGATGCATGTCACCGTATCCGAATTGCTTGGATCGATGTTCACGCCATCAATCACTGTATTGTCTGGTCCAGACTCGATTATTTACAGACCGCCATCATATAGCTGGAATATTGCTGAGTGCGGCGTTAATCAACAAACAAACAAACATCATAATGTCAACAAATGATTCAGTCTGCAACCATGGCAACTATAGCCACCAGTCCATAGCATGAAGCTGGAAACATTATTTTGGGCTGGTAAGCTTTGCTTATAATTATGATAATAGTCCATATGTTGACTGAATTCTACTGAACAAAAGTATGAAATACATGTTTTGGCCATGGCTGACTGGTTTGTCTGGCCCAAACTGAATAACTCACGTACTGCCAGGATAGAGCTGGAATAGTGCAGACTCTAGCATGAAACAAGCAATGCCACACAGAACCACCCCTCATGCTGTCAATGCTTTGTCAGGCCTATCAAAGAAAGCCTTAACGTGCCCGAGAGCAAGGAGGGACAGTCGGCGGAGTGCCGCCTCGGGGACGAGTGCAGCGAGGGCAGCCTGGCCTCCAACAGCAGTGGCTTTGGGAGTCTACCGCGGAAAGAAAAGTCCAGTACAATTACCAGAGGTATATTTGCTGAAATCATCCAATCCTCACAACCCATGCAACCTTCCCAAACATACCCACCCATACAACCTACCCAAACATACCCACCCAAACATACCCACACAACATACCCACACAACATACCCACACAACATACCCACACAAACATACCCACCCAAACATACCCACACAACATACCCACACAAGCAACCTACCCAAAAATACCCACCCAAACATACCCACCCAACATTCCCACCCAACGTACCCACCCAACGTACCCACCCAACTTACCCACCCAACATACCTACACAACATACCCACACAAGCAACCTACCCAAACATACCCACACAACATACCCACCCATGCAACCTACCCAAACATACCCACAAAACATACCCACACAAGCAACCTACCCAAACATACCCACCCAAACATACCCACCCAACATTCCCACCCAACGTACCCACCCAACATACCTACACAACAAACCCACACAAGCAACCTACCCAAACATACCCCCACAACATACCCACCCATGCAACCCACCCAAACATACCCACCCAAACATACCCACCCAAACATACCCACCCAGCATACCCACCCAAACATACCCACCCAGCATACCCACCCAAGCAACCTACCCAAACATACCCACCCAAGCAACCTACCCAAACATACCCACCCAAACATACCCACCCAACATACCCACACAACATACCCACACAAGCAACCTACCCAAACATACCCACCCAAACATACCCACCCAAACATACCCACCCAACATTCCCACCCAACGTACCCACACAAATTACCCACCCAACATACCTACACAACATACCCACCCAAGCAACCTAACCAAACATACCCACCCAAGCAACCTACCCAAACATACCCACCCAAACATACCCCCACAACATACCCACCCATGCAACCCACCCAAACATACCCACACAGCATACCCACCCAAGCAACCTACCCAAACATACCCGCCTTAGTCATATTGATGACTATTTTTTTAATTACATTTTTTGTACCTTTATTCACAGTAGAATAACCCCAATTTATACAATCCTATCTACACCCACTAATATTGATGTCAGATGTTTGCTGGAACTTTTGTGAATACATTTTTGATAATCGAAGCTAACCAGTTGATGTTCTCCCTGTGCAGAGTCTGTTTTAGAACTGTCAATAGCAACCAATACTTTCATGGGAAAGCCTGTTGGTTAAGCGTTAACTCATCATGCCTAAGGCCTGGGTTCAATTTCCCAGATGGGCACAATGTGTGAAACTTACTTCTGGTGTCCCCTGCCGTGATATTGCTGGAATATTGCTAAAAGCGGCACTCGTTCACTCACTCACTCACTCACTGGGGGTGGTCAGGTAGCCTACTAAAGCATTCGCTCGTCACGCCGAAGACCCGGGTTTGATTCCCGACATGGGTACAATGTGTGAAGCCCATTTCTGGTGTCCCCTGCCGTGATATTGCTGGAATATTGCTAAAAACGGCATAAAACCATACTCACTCACTCACTCATTCAATGAATGGGTCGATGGTTGGACTTTTTTGGGTTGCGTCCTCATAGTATCAATCCCTGGATTGTCTGGTCCAGACTCAATGATTTCTTTATTTGGCCGCCA
Source organism: Haliotis cracherodii (assembly GCF_022045235.1). Taxonomy (NCBI): domain Eukaryota; kingdom Metazoa; phylum Mollusca; class Gastropoda; order Lepetellida; family Haliotidae; genus Haliotis; species Haliotis cracherodii. The sequence continues at coordinate 6,556,597 of NW_027266268.1, forward strand.
TCATTGCTGGAACAATTAAAATGTATTGTATTTGAATAAAGAACTATACCAATCCATATGTAGCATGTGTGACATGACAGGTAATTCTTAACACACAAATATATTTACAGATCAATCCGACCCCGAATTTGTTCGCGAGAAGGAGTTTGAGAAGGGCCACTCGCGGAGTTCTAGTTATGCAAGCCAGCATTCCCGGGGTTCAGGGTACGGCTCTCTCACGCACAGTAGGCAGTCGAGCGCCGGCAACGAGATATCTAGCACTCACGTCAGGTGCGTAGTGTGCTTGTAGCGCTCTCTGTTGTCAGTCTGTGAGTGCTGGCACCCATACAAGGCTGATAAATTAGGAATAAGTGAAGTCATTTCATGAACAATCTTTGTGGGTACTGAGAAACAAATGAAAATATAACAGACATATTATTTTGGTTTTGGCGATAAAAATGTATCTGTAAGTCTCATTATGTGTGTTTTTTGTCAAGTTGGTGGTGTCAGGCTATTTTTGATGTTCACGATCTTTTGATGGTGAACACGTTGGTCTGCGTTTAGCAGGATATAGAAAATAATCCTTTTTAAAATATACTACTCAAATTGTGCTAGGGATGATCAGGTATGTCATTATATTTAAATATAAACCTGACACATTATGACAATCAGTTTTGTGTATCACGGAAAGATAAAAATATCCCAGAAGATGAGCAGTACATTAAGATGTTCTACATTTCATATTACTTGTTTAAAAATATCCCTATCATAATTTGAGCAGCATATAAAGATGTTCCATGTTTCATATTTCTTGGGTAAAATATCCCTATCAAAAGTTCAGCATTTTATATTTCTTGGGTAAAAAAGAATCCCTATCAAAAGTTGAGCAGTATATAACAATGTTCCACATTTCATATTTCTTGGGTCAGCAAATCCATAAACAATTTTCAGTGTTCCCGTTTACCAGTAATTGCCAGTTTTTTACTGTTAAAATTAGGCCTTGACCGGTAATTCATGTGACTGTCAGCCCCTGTGGACCGGCAAATAAAGTACTTATAAGTCTTTGTTGTTGAACAAAACATCGGTGGTGTTCATATAAGTACATTTTTCGAAGAGCATCAGCTTGTCTGTTACCATCAGGGTTTCCCCTTGTCTCTTTCTAGGTTAAATATCCATTTGTAGTGTCTTCGTCTCAAAATATTAAAAAACAAAGAGAAAAATGTTACTGTGTGAATGACGTATAGATCTAACTAAGTTACTACAGAGATGACATCTTTGCACAACATGAAGTTGAAAGAATTAAAACCAAATAATTTTCATACGTTTTGTTATTTGTTGAAAAAATTAGGGGGACTGGTAATTTTTAGAGTTGCCGGTCCACAAGGACTGGCAGTTTCAAAAGCCAGCAGGAACACTGCATTTTTCTTTAAAATATCACGTTACAGGAAAATTTAACTAGCTGCAATAAATTACACGTCTGTATACACAAGCATATGAACTTAGTACTGACAGGCTTAGTAGATGATCAATTATTCTACCCTTTGACTTGTCAAATGTCCCTCAGCAATGTTGGGATGAAGAAGATGTCATATACCGTATTTGACGTAATAAGCGCCCACAGTGATATTTGCTAATATATTGGCTAGTGAACAATCCCAATTAGCACCCCTTCCGATTGATTAATGTACACAAGACTTATTTATTTCGCTCAAATACGCACTCGTGTGTTATATAAACCCTAAATTATGGGCAATTAAATTCTGGAAAAATATATTTGTTGTACATAAACATTTCAGACTGTCAGCATAACCCACAAAATTTATCTTTCAACTCTGTTTTTTTCACAAAAATAATATTCTAATGAGAGCCCCCCTATTTCTAATTTTGAGAGCGCCCTGGGCGCTTATTACGTCGAATACGGTAGGTTTAAGGACAGATATGAAATTTGATAATCCCATCCCATTGGTTAATATGACAACAATGTCCCAAGTGTATCAACCTTGTGGGACCTGAATGGGGGACACTTGGCATGGATTAGACAATCAGCATGAAGCAAAAAGTAGAATCTTCAGTGAGATTTACGTGAAAATATTTTCACCAATATCCTGTCCCTATGGGTGATGTTTCCACATTTGTAACTGTTAGGAAACAGAAATATTAGTAGGTTATAGTTTTCCTTCATAGAAAGTGGATTGGGGATCACAATGGCAGCTGAACCCGGACGGTACTTGAATTGTGACTGCAGGTTAACAGTAGTGTGGAACATTGGAGTGATAATTTATCAGCCTTGTTGCCTTAGTAACAGCAAGTAGATGCCTGTAGCCGATCACAGCAGTCTTGTGACAATTGCTCACATTTTCGTTTCATATTTTGTAGTCGGAGATTTCGAAATATGGATCTCTTTTGTTTAGAAATGTGACCATGTGAAGGATTTTATGATGTGGCTAGTCTTAGATCTATGTATAAATATATCAAACATTTGACAATATCAGACAGAATTTTGATTTTGTATCAAATTAATTTGTATTTTTTTAATTTTTATTACCTGATTACGGTAAGAAGCAATCACATACAACTTTTAACATGTTGAAACATTTAAGCTAATTTATGTTAATTTATTTATTATTGTTCGGTATTTTTGTTCATGTTTTATGTCTGTAACTCCAGTCTATTTATTTGAGTATGTTTAATTTTATTTAATCAGTAACCATGGTAATAGTTACGTCAAATGTGCTATATTCCTCTTCAGCCTGCCAACAATGCATCTTCCAGATACAGCGTCTACTCCGAAATTTCAGCGTTGTAACTTCCTGTAATTTTGTTTCTTTTGTATATTTACGGCAAATTCTTGCCATGCCTTAGCCTCTCCTGCACTGGTGATGGTTTTATTCTGCTTGTCAGTTATATGTATGCTGTGGAATCATACATCATGATCATCAGAATAATTCTTCCAAAATCATTTGCATAACAATACTAAATTTTCATTTTCTTCAGTTTGAACTCTGTCATTAATGATATTCTTTCCATGTGAAGGTATGCTGTAGGTGAATACCCCATAGAGATCTGATTTTAATGAGATGAGTCAATTCCTTGAATCAGCTATATATTACCAGAACCCAAGGCACAATATCTTGAAGTGGCGTATTTGAAGCTGTAGTGTCCGTGAAGACATCGTTGACATGGATTCTGTTCTTCAGTGTTTCAGTACACATGTTCGCACAAAAGAAGGGCCTGTGAGAGCCCAGGTGTAGAAGTAGCACCCATGGGGATATTTGTGAAGAGATAGGGTTATGGCCCAAATGAAGGACATGTTAGGGCCATGGTATAGAGGTAGCACTTATGGGGATATTTGTGAAGAGATAGGGTTATGGCCCAAATGAAGGACGAGTTAGGGCCATGGTATAGAGGTAGCACCCATAGGGATATTTGTGAAGAGATAGGATTATGACCCAAAAGAAGGGTCATTAAGCATGATTATTTTTGTGATGTGATTGATAGTAAATACAAATTTTAGGTTTGTGATAAGCATCCAATTAATTTTTTATTGAATGTTTTCCAGCTTTGTCAGGAAATATGAAAATGATCTTTTAGTGTCATTTCTACATACCATCCCAAAGTATCTTTTCCTTGCTTACGTGTTTTCATATATTCTCAAAACATATTCACCTTGTAGTCGCCAAGCCCAGTAACCCTCTCAACCAATAGCAGTAGTTGTTTTGCTGTTTCTATTTCCTTTGGAGCAAGAAATCATTAAGGATTCATTCGAACCATCTAAAGCCACCATGTTCACGTCTGTAGACCATAGGGCGGTCGGGTAGCCTAGTGGTTAAAGCGTTTGCTCGTCACGCCGAAGACCCGGGTTCGATTCCCGACATGGGTACAATATGTGAAGCCCATTTCTGGTGTCCCCCGCTGTGATATTGCTGGATTATTGCTAAAAGTGGCGTAAAACCATACTCACTCACTCTGTAGACCATATAGTGACTTTAGATAGAAGTTTATTTCTGTAATAAGGCCATAGGCCATTGTGACAAATCGTCAATATACTAACAGTGTTTTCTTAGCTAGTGCTTTTCTAAATTAAGCAGAACTCCCACAGAAGATATTCTTACCATTATACAAACGTAACTGATTTCATTTAAGCTTATTTGGGCAATTAGTGTAATAGAATAGCAGACATGTTTTCCAAGAGAGGTAAAATATGGACAGATTAACAGAAAATGATAGTCATCATCAATTGCATTGAGGTTACAGGTACATGACATATATCCCGTCACATGTTTTCAAGCCTCGCCCCTAAACAATACTAGGCTAGTTCTTAATGATGTAATCAAGGTAGACGCTTCAAAGCCCACTGACGACATCAAAGTGTCACTCGCCACTTGCAGCTGGAGTTGTGTTATGAATTAATCTACACGAAAGATGTTCAAGAAGTAATTAAAACTTCCCTCAAGACTTGCTTTTCCACTAATGCACATTTTAATCAAACTTGATCTGATGATAATTTTGCATCAGAACCATCGTATGCACTGATGATGTATCAGCTGCTGTTTGTAAACTCACAGTCCCCGAACCATGTTATTTTCCCTTTCACCCAGCCTTTTCTGTAATGCAAAAGAAAGTCTAAATTTTCACCTCACTGGGGCTCCTTTTCAATTTAAATCAGGTTATTTGTTTCTATCAAAAGTACATAATTTCAGAGACTAAGTGATTATCTAGTAAACTTCCTGTCTGTTATGTCATGTGACTGACCATGTTGTGTATCTATTTTTAACTTGACTGTAATGAAGGGGCTTGAAATTATGTGATGGTAACAAGATGGCACCTGATTGACTTGTCTCGCTTGGCAAGGCATTTTTGCTATAAAATTAACAAGACATGGTAATTTGACCATTCAAGTGTTAACAGAAATGAATTTTCTCCAAGGTAAGACGTAATTGCAGTGGAATTGTTATTAGACATTTTATCAGAAATACTTCGAAGTGTCTCGAAAACCAGTAACACAAGGATATAACCTTTTAGTTGCCATCTACCTTATGGCACAAGCGGTAGTCCACAAGGAAATGCCACAAGCCCATGGTGAATTTTGCTAGTCTCAGACTCTGACCTGTCTGTATCTTCCTAACGTCTTACGGGGCGGTCGGTGTAGCCTAGTGGTTAAAGCGTTCGCCCGTCACGCCGAAGACCCAGGTTCGATTCCCGACATGGGTACAATGTGTGAAGCCCATTTCTGGTGTTCTCCGGTGTGATATTGCTGGAATATTGCTAAAAGCGGCGTAAAACCATACTCACTCACTCACTCCTAATGTGTTTCACTATGGTGCTGCATAACATCATTCAGAAACTCCTGACATCACGTGTGATGTTTCTGCACCTCTTTTGTGTGATGTGTTCACAACAATTAACAGTACACATACTTGCATAAATTAGTGACATTGGTTCAGAAATCTTAAAAAATGCTGACTTTGCACAAGACGCTGTGGAGAATGATGTGTTCCAAACTTATGCTGATGTCCAATAACTGTAGTCCTAGCTCCATCTGTGGGATGCGGATGCAATTCACTTTGCAGAGTTGCTTCCCTTGTGCACGCAAGAAACCTAAAATCGTGGGTTTGAATCCTGGTTCGCCCTAATATGTTTCTAGGTTTGTCAGCACCATACCTTTGCTTGAGGGTTTCCCCAAAGTGCTGTAAGGAGGGACTAGCCCAGAATTTTGTAGAAGAAAATAACCAAAAGAACAATTATTCAACCATGTTAAATAGGGCATTGTGTTCTATTGATTGCTTGCTTACATCACACCCCTCCTAGTTAGACTTTCATTTTTCATATCCTGATTAACGTTGTCCTTCATCCTAGACAAGGGTAGTACCAGTATTTATAGCAATAGATATGACAGGTAAGCTACTCAGCATTGAATAGTTTCATAGTACTGTCATAAAGATGGAACATTGCTGAGTGGGGCTTTAAACAATAAACAAACAAACATTGTAACTCACCTCAGGGTATCCATGGTAACATTAAAAATCTGTTGACAAGATGGCATTTGATGTTTGTAAAACATGGCTTTGGTATGGTAGTATGGCGTTCACTCGTCAGAGTCAAGGCCTGGTTTTGATTCCCGACAAGGGTACAATGTGTGAAGCCAATTTGTGGTGTCCCCCGCTGTGATATTTGCTGAAATATTGCTGAAACCTCACTCACTGTATTGACAGATGTATCCTGATATAATATACTGGGACTGTAGGTTCGAATTCCAGATTCAACCGATAATGTTTCTGGATTTGTCAGCTCATGGGTTTCGCCAAGTGGTAAACATCTAGGACCTGCATCACTAAGGCGCCTTTGTTCACTGTGCAGAGTTGTGTCCCTTAGGCATGCTAGGAATCTATGATCATGGTTTCAAGTTCCAGTTCACCCTGATTATGTTTCTAGGTTTGTCAGCACCATACCCATAGTGGTAAACATCCTAGACCGACATCATTGCAGGCTTTCCTTTAACATCAAGCTGACACGCCGTGATATAACTGAAATACTGTTAAGTGGTGTTAAACACAACTCACTCACTCACAGGACTGACATGACATGGAGTTTAATGTAGGCCCAGAACTGGTTCTTAGGGAAGTACACTGATTGCTGTCTTCTATGCTCCCATCATATGAAGGGGGTATACAGCTCATTGAAGATAAGGGCAGCCAAAACATCATCACGCCAGTGCACTGACCTGTAACTTGTTCATACAAAAACATCTCCATCATCGGAATGCACTTGCATTGTGGGAGAAGATGATGCATGCTCGGTTTCCATGGCAACTGTTTAACATGATTTTTCATATGTCATGAAGTATCAAAGACATGAATAACCTTATTAAAGGAATGCATTGCCAAGTTGGAGCATGACAATAGTCGAAGGTTTACTTGGTATGGAGTAAAGTAATGTAAATAATGCACAGTAAAGTAAACAAATGGCAGGCCTGTTGTTACTGTGTTGCCGTATGTATGGAATGTGGCTTGTTTATTGGTGATGAGTCGTTGAGTCATCTTGAATTCATAATGAAGTACCCCTTGCAGCCTATGCTGGTTGTAAGAGGCGACCAAATGGATCAGGGGGTCAGACTCGGTAACTTCGATGATTGTCATCGTACCCTGATGGCATGGCTCATAATATAAGTCACTGGATTGTCTGGACAAGTTCCATTATTTACAGACGGCTGTCATATAGCTTGAATATAATTATATCAAAGTTTTCAATGAATTGTTTCAAGATGTTGCAATATCTTTGTTAGGCCAGGCGTTTTATGTTTTTCGGATTACGGACCCACCGACTCTAATTTTTTAGAAAATGTGAAAAATATATAACAGATTTCCATATTTTTCCCCCAGCCGATAGCCACGTAGTCAGTTATTTTATTTGTTATCATCACCTTTTAATAAAAAACATATGAATTTACCGTTGTAAACTAGAAAAGAGATACATAATCAAAGCCAAACATGAATAGCCTCCCTTGACAATTGTCCATGTTCGTAAGTGGTAGAATGTTTATTGTTACAGTGGGCTTTATCGTCACAAATGGCGATCTTTTGAGCACAGAATATGTTCATAAAGTATGCGAGAGGCATTCTGCATTAAAAAAAATGCATCTGGCTTCTTTTTTTTTTCTTTTTTTTTCTTTTTTTCTTTTCCTTCCTCCAACCCTGTACTGAAAAATCCGTAATCTTAAAAATAAAAAAAAGCCTGGCCTTTATATCCTTTTTTTGACATATATGTGTTCATTGATGAAGGAATAGCTTGAATTAGTGCAGTCATAAATTTGATCTGTACAGTTGACAAAAAATGTGGGGCTTATATTGAGTGAGTTAATAGGGAAATAAATTACTATAGAAGAAAACATAGTACCTAACACAGTCCACAGTGGTAATGAACTTGACTGTAAACTGTACGAAACGAGGAACACATTTACACAGAATTACCTGGGTTGTGTACATTAATCTTTGTTAATACTCGGCATGATTAGGGCATAGTGGTGATTGATTACTACTATATTGTGACTGAGTTGGGCATATCCGACTATGTGTATGATTGTGATGTTTGACTGTTTCAGAACTCCGAGCACGGGGTCATCGCTAGAGTGGAAAGCGGAGCGGCGGAGAGTGAGTCAGCATGTAATACCACTTTCTTCTCTCTCTGTGCTACTTACACCTGGAATGGGTTGGGGTCACCATCGGGTGGGGTCATGGTATTGGGGGTCACCATCGGGTGGGGTCATGGTATTGGGGGTCACCATCGGGTGTGGTCATGGTTAGGTGTCACCATCGGGTGGGGTCATGGTATTGGGGGTCACCATCGGGTGGGGTCATGGTATTGGGGGTCAACATCAGTTTGGGTCATGGTATCGGGGGGTCGCAGTGGGATGGGATCATGATATAAGCGGTCACAATAGGGTGGGGGTCATGATATTGGGGGGTCGCAGTGGGATGGGATCTTGATATACGGGGTTGCAATAGGGTGGGGTCATGACAGAGGGGGTCATGATATTGGGGGTCACAATGGGATGGGATCTTGATATATGGGGTTGCAATGGGATGGGGTCATGATATTTGGGGTTGCAATGGGGTTGGGTCATGATATAGGGGGTCATGGTATCGGGGGGTTGCAGTGGGATGGGATCGTGATATGGGATCGTGATACAGGTGGTCACAATGGGATGGGGTCATGATATAGGGGATCATGATATTGGGGGGGTCGCAGTGGGATGGGATCATGATATAGGGGGTCGCAATGGTGTAGGGTCATGATATAGGGGGTCATGATATTGGGGGGTCGCAGTGGGATGGGATCATGATATAGGGGGTCACAATGGGGTGGGGTCATGATATAGGGGTCATGATATTGGGGGTCACAGTCAGGGTGGGGAGTTATGACATGGGAGTCAGCAAGGGGATGGGGGTTATGGGATGTGACCTTCAGGGTCCTCACCCTCTGGTGGAGGTTTTATACTTTGCTTCTCGGTGTTGTTGATCATGGGCGTCTCTATTTATTGTTCTGCTTAATCTGATGTGACACTCTCTCTATATGTATATAGCACTCTTTTTTCTATGTAACCATGGTAACAGGCCATATATATATTTATAATCACAGTAATAATGGTCAGTAATTAACATAAGCGTGTTGCACTGAGACCAGTAAAACAGAAGACCAGTATATGGCGGCCATTTAGCCAAACAATACATCTATTGAAATAAAGGTCACCAGTACGCAATAATTGTCAAATGTTACCAATAAAGTATTATATGTTACTATGAACACAGTAAGAGTCAAATATTTTTAAAAAAGTATTAAATGGTACTAATAACAGTCATTATTTGCAAATGAATGATTAAACTCGATTGTGTGCCATCATAATCCAAATGTGGATTGCTGCTCCGATATCAATCCCTGGATTTTCTGGTCCAGACTTGATTATTTAATGGCTTCTGTTGTACGGCTGGAATATTGCTGAGGAGTGAAACAACAAACAAACAAACAACCAAACCAACAAACCCATTATTCATATGCAAATTTTGACCTTTAATTTAACTTTTAACTATTAATTCCCTATTTGTAACATTTGACTATTATTGCATACTACTGACCTTTAGTTAAATTCATGTATTTTTTGTATACCAGTAATCCTAGAAAATTCTACCTTACTAATTGGTATTGGGACTATTCTAGACTACCTTAGTTTTGGCAGCTAGGTAACCAAATTATGTTTCTGATGGTCACAGTACAGTGTCCTTTAGCCTCATATAGTAATATTAACCCTATATCACCCTATTATTTTGGCTTTGTTGTAGCTACCTATACTCAATGTTAATGACCATGTATAGCCTCCGCATCATCATAAATTGCAGCCCTCATGATGTGGTGCTCCCACTATCGACCACTGATACTGACTTAAATATGTGCTAATTGCTTCAAAGTTTCCATATTGCTTATTCCCTAACACTTGCTGAACAAGTCTTAAGTTTGCAGATCAAGATAATATAGCACTCATATTTATATGGTCAGTTCTGAAGAAAAGGGAATGTTTGCTTCATATGTTTTCTGTCAGATGACTTGTTAAAATTTCTGCACCAGTTTAGCTCTGGAGTATATGTTTGTTGAGTGCTTGATATACGCAGCTACATTACGTTATTTTTACACTCTTTTGTCTCATAGAAGATGTTTTTCACTGTTTCTTTAAAGCACAATATTTTCTTTTTTGAATTTAGTATATTTATTTCATGCATTAGTTCAAAGCTGTAAATGATGAATCTTCTTTTTCATGCCATTTGAAGAAAGTATTTAGATTATTCTTATCAATTCATCTACTGATTTGTAAATGTGTTGAGGGCTCTATAATTCTAAACGGACAAATATCCAAATATTTCTACCATATGTTTAGATTGCGACTTAGTTACAGATTAGAAAGTTTATAATGAATTATTGATTCTTTCTAATTCGGGGGCATGAGTGGCCCAGTTGTCTAAGGTACAGCGATTTGCTGTGCAGAGTTGTTTCCCTTGGGCACTCCCCAAACCTGTGATTGTGGGTTTGAATCCAGGTTCGCCCCGATCATGTTTCTAGGTTTGTCAGCACCATACCCGTGCTCGTGGGTTTCACCGAAGTGGTAAACGTCTGAGACCTGCATCACTTTGGACTTTCCTCCAACATTAAGCTGACACGCCGCGATATAACTGTTATACTGTTAACAGCGACGTTAAACCCAACTCACTCACTCACTCACTCTTTACAATTAAAAAGATAAAACTTCTAGATTCAGTGTTAATATTAGGGTTATTCATGCCTTGAGTAACACCGCCTCTGTGATCTTGTAGTAGAGCGTCCACCCAGAGAGCGGAAGGTTTGGGGTTCTATCCCTGGCCGCGTCATACCAACATAGGTTTAAAGATGGTACTTGTTGTTACCCTGTCTGGCATGGTAATCCAGTAATCTAGTCACAACATTAAACTCCATTTGTGTAATGCTATAAATGTCACATCAGAATAAAGGTAAAAAATGGTTTTTTTTAAAATCTGTTGTCATCAAACAGTATCTAAGTCTCATCTCTGATTGGTCCGTACAGAAACTAGAGGAGTCTGGGAAGGAGCTGCGGGTTGACCAGACGCGAGTGAATGCCGAAGCGCTGGTGGATGAACTTCTCGAGGGGACAGATCTCGGACCGGTGGAAAAGGATGAAGAATGTAGGATATCCAGGCAGTTTTTGTTTCGTTACGTAAGAGATCCACGCCAGCAGCAGGGCGTAACTTCCGAATCAGAATTGCTTGTCGTAAGAGGCAGCTGAGTTAAGTGTGAAGTCAAGCTGGGTGACTTGGTGGATGTCATCGTACACATCGTATATAGATCGATGCTCATGATATTAATCACTGGATTGTCTGGTCCAGACTCGAGGCTGTCATATAGCTGGAATATTTATTGGTGAGATGTACCAAACTCACTTTGTACACACTTCGTGTTTGAGTACTGATTTGGTAAACGTTCAACGCTAGCAGTGTGTGAAATGTTGTTCTGGTGGTATTATGATATTGCCGGAATGATGGTTAAAGTGGTGTACAGCCCTACTCACTGACTTAGGAAGGGGCACCATGAAGGGGTACCCAGTTGTCTAAGGCCTACAATTCACTGTGCAGAGTTGCTTCCCTCATTTGTACCGGAGACGTATCATGGTGGATTCAAATCCAAGATTCTCCCTCATTACGTCTCAAGACCCGTGAAGATCCGGGGTAGAATAGGTCTTCAGCAACCCATGCTTGCCGTAAAAGGCGACTATGCTTGTCGAAAAAGGCGGCTAACGGGATCGGGTGGTCAGGCTCGCTGACTTGGTTGATGCATGTCATCGTATCCCAGTTGCGTGGATCGATGTACATGATGTAAATCACTGGATTGTCTGGTCCAGACTCGATTATTTACAGACCGCCGTCATATAGCTGGAATATTGCTGAGTGCGGCATTAAACAAAAAACAAACAATCAAAAACATTACGTCTCAAGGTGTGTCAGCACCATGCATGTGAAGTTCATTGATGCGGTAAGCGTCTAGGACCTGCATCACTACTGTTCAGAGTAGATGTGGCCCAAACTCAACCCCTTGTTTTTCCCACTTTCAGCTTCACAAGGTCTTCAGCTGATAGTTGGTAAAGATGGAACCACTGCCCTCTGGTGACAAAACTCCCCATTTGAATTGTCTCCCTTCTCGCCAGATTGGTAACTTCATGCATTGACCTTCAAGCAACGATATCGCTGCCATTGTGAAGACCTCATCCCCATCCAGATGGCATTTTAACACTTCAGACTTTGTATATACCGGGGAACAAGCTAGGAAGATGGCATTTTACAATGTGGATATTTTTTACAACTGTCTTATTTTATAACTGAAATCCATCTCTGTATGAGGGTGTTCTGTGATTTTTTCATGTCAGCGTATGTTCTCTCATCGTGGATGCTTCAATACCCATGGATGCCGAAATGCAGGGTAGTAGAGATGTGGGTCTAGTTCACGTTGAGCAATGAAATAGAGACTTGTGTCACTGTAACCCATTGAAGTCAAACAAGCTCTTTGTACACTGAATTTTGTGAGAACCGTCACCTGATATTGACACCAGCGTTAGAAATTGGCACTAGTCTTATTGTCCTTGCCAAAGTGCCCAGGAGTTAGGGTATCATAAGGACTAGTAGAAATTTGCCATTTTTAAGGGGTTTGCTTTATGTTAACATTATAAGGACTTGGGTACTGAAACTGTTAGTTTCTAATGCTGTTGACACAGTTCATGGCTGCATGGCTGTAGTGCTTGTTTCATGAGAAATATTGCCGTTGTTATCTGAGCTCTCATTGGTCAGGGCATTGGTTTTCCTATCATTGGAGCCAGATCATGGCTTGATTAATGGTTAAAAATAGCAACTACAGTTCAAAGCGGCCATTGTTTTTGAAGGTGATGGAGGAACGTATGTATGCAGAACCGTGAAGTGTTGACGATGTTTATATCTGTTACTGTCTGCTGCATATGCAAGAGCCGATGGTCTTTGATCCGTTAGTTCGCCATGTTCCATATTCAGTTTGATTTTTTTAACAATAACATTGAAATGCGATTGAGAAAATAATTTTTTCTCCAATGGTATACTTTGTCAGACAACATCCAGGCGTTTCAGATGTCCAACCCGGCCTACTTCAAATAAGTAGTTGAATTAAGGTTAAATTTCCCAACTTGGAATTAAATATAATTCAGGTTAGCATAATTATGACTAGTGCTATATCTCTTGTGTGACTTGTATGCTGATACAGAGGAAGATGCTTTACATTATTGGATTCAATGCATTGCTAAAATTTAAGAAAATAAGAGCTTAAAAATATCTCAATTTTAACAATGCCTTTTCCCCTTTGCCTGCCACGGGCAGTTGATTGAAATCCTAGATTAACCTCTTGATGAGTCAAACCTCATTAGATCTAACCCTTAAACTCCTTATATAAAACAATGTAATTATTTCATCCGGGAGCAATCTCAATAATATGGTGTAGTAGCGATACTCTACTGTCTTGGCTCACCCGTGATGTAAAACATATGGAGCAAAAATTCTTTTAGAATTTCAGGAACGGAATATTTTTTAAAAACCATCTCAACCCCTTAGCCTAAAATAAGGTGTGTGTCAGCCACCGAGGCCTGACCAAGACACAGTCGGAGCATGGCACTAATGTGGTCAGGGGCCACGGGTGGCCAAGTTGTCTTAGGCGCCGCGATTCATTGTGCAGAGTTGCGTCCCTTGGGCATGCCAGAAACCTATTATTGTGGGTTCGAATCCCGGTTTGCCCCAATTATGTTTCTAGGTTTGTCATCACCATACCCATGCTCGTTGGTTTCACCGAAGTGGTAAACGTCTGAGACCTGCATCACTTCGGGCTTTCCTCCCACATTAAGCTGACACACCGCAATATAACTGGAATACCGTTCAAAGTGGTGTTAAACCCAACTCACTCACTCACACTAATGTGGTCAAGTATGTAAGATCCAATGTTTCAGAGTCCAACAAGTACATATGGGGCAGACAGTTTCAAGTTGGATGACATTTTGTTCGTGTAACTTCGCTTGTGTCATTTGCTATGTCAATGTGTTCTGTTTCGGAGCAATATGTCACATACTGTGAAAAGATCGCAAGAATATGCTTTTTCACAAAAGTTTTTTCATGTCGTTTACATTAACTCTAAAGTTGACTACCTTAACTGCTGTCGAGATATAGCACCAAAGAGTGATGACTGTGATATGGGGTGTATTCACTGTTTCCGATACAGCAATCACCATAACAACAATAGTTGCCATTAAACACTAACAGAACAAGTCTTCTCATGTTCCCTACTAACTGACACTGTGACTGTGTTAACAGTATATTTCCTGAAGTGCCTGAGACTGTTGACTGGTAAGAAATGGCATTATCACAGAGCTTTAGATAGCACTTTGGTTTTATAGCAGAGATGGTAGTGTTCTACTGTGTCAACATTGTTCTAGTTTATGTTCTACTGTACAACAGTGTTCTACTTTATGTTCTACTGTACAACAGTGTTCTACTTTATGTTCTACTGTACAACAGTGTTCTACTTTGACATTGCTTCTTAAGGATGGCTGCTGGTGTGTTCTTGCCATTCCGGCACAACTCTCTCGTGTTTTGGTTCCAATCAACCTATCATCAACAATAATAATAATAATAATAATTGAAATGTGTAAAGTGCCGAATCCGCCCACTACCCTCTCATATTTCTCGGCTCATCACAGTGTTCTGTTGCTATGGAAGGTCGGGGGTTCGATCCCCGGCCGCGTCATACCAAATGACGTTAAAAGATGGTACTTGTTGTTACCCTGCCTCGCACTTGGCATTAAGGGGCTGAAACAAGGACTGGTCGGCTCGGAGTCAGTATGCTGTGTCTAAGTGAGGTATTCATGTTAAACTACAACATGGTATCTCTCAGTCAGGCATTAGTCCGGACTAGCACAAGCAGCCACACACACACATGCATGCACGTCACTATGTAAGTGCAATAACCTTGAACGCGGGGTATGACCTCATAGTATTTAATGACAATTGACCATCACTTCATGCTTAAAACTGAAATACGTTGATGTGCACATTTTTCTCCATGAGCGTATTATGATGTTTCCTTGAAGATGAAAAATGTACCTGAAAAAAATATCCATGAAAGTGAAGTATTATTAATGATGCTGATGTAGCAGGGCGTGGAGTCATCCCACAGATGACATCCTTACCTTGTCAGCTTGCTGACGGGGTGAACCTCTTTGGTCATGTGGACTAGGCGTTCGACGTCCGATTAGAAGGTCCGTGGTTTGAATCCCATCATGGGACTCGGAAATTTTATGGCCTCTACACTGACATGGTGGGTAATTATCATTTTTATTGCGTCAGTAGCAGGGCATGTTGTTATCATGCTGGGTCATAAATGTGCCTTGATCAAAATCATTCACAGCAACCAGGTAATTTTCCTTTCAAAATTTTGAAAACATACCTCTCAGGAAACGTTGGACACAACACACCAGCCTACATCTTTAATACCACTGTTCTATAGGGACATTGTTTGGTAGTAGAACATAAAGACATTGTTCTCCAGTAACCATAGTTACAGTGAACTAGTTAACGTCTAGAAAGTATATATATTTTCATATAGTCACCAGCTTACATGCTTTGAAGCAACAGCAATATTATGTTATGAGTGTTGTGTTAGTTCAGTTAGTTCAGTTCAGTTGGAAAGCAATAACTATACTTTGTTGCATGTTTTCTGAAGATATTTGACATCTTTTTTTGTTTGTAGTACGAAGCTTCTACTACACTTGTAATTTCTTTCATTGAACATTCAAGTCTTGTTGCCTGAATCCCTCAGTTCATTTCTCCATGTTTTGTGATACTGCGTGATAGCTCCATGTTGTGTACATGTTCTGACCTTTGTGCTGCTTACCTTGACCTTGCTGCTGGCCATTTCATTTTTTGTCGAAGTGTTTTAGCAACAGCCAGTCGGCCCCCTTTCTCGGCTGTCTATACTTACATCTTTACATTGTCCATTGTGTAAAGAAACTCTGTCAGATCGCACTTACTCTTTGTCTAGTAATTTCAGATATGTTAGGCTTAAAAAAATAAAAGAATTGGTTCTCAGGCAATGTTTTACGAAAATACAGTGCAAGACGTGTGGTGTCTTTTTTTTCTTTTTTTTGGGGGTGTGTTCAAACTAGTGTTTAACCAATAAACAGTTGTGTAATCAGTAAACAACCTGGGAAAGGGCCTCCCTACATAAATGTATTCCTTGATGAGTGAAATACTGGAAGACAGTACGATATAGAATATTTAAGGATTTTTTATTTATTTTAAATGGAAATAAAAATGAAACGTGCAGCGAACTTTATGATGATGCGGGCTGTGCCTGAGAACCAAGACTTCTTTTTTTTTTTTATCTTAATATTTGATCAAATGTTTCTTCATTTTTGTGTGATGAAAACTACAAGAATGTATAGTTATTATAGTGTCATGGAAAACAGATATATTTATTATAATATCATTGAATTCTCCTCTCTCTGGGAGAAAAAAAAGGTTGAAGACTTCAAACTGAATTTGTGTTATTTACCTTGTAGATAAGAATAATGTCATCTCAGGTCTTATAATTTACTGATACCTTGTGTAGTATCACAAAATCCTGTCCAATCACATATTCACTTAGTGTTCAACCTAGCTCAAACTTCTATAAAATTATATTATTGTTGGTTGTAGATATTATATAAAGTACCTTGACATTTGTGTGTTGACATATATATGCGTCGATACAATGTAATTAATTAGAAGGATGAGGGTTGACTTAGACAAATATGAAACAAGATGTGGGGTGCTAGTCCTTAGGTCATTGGTCATTTTCTGAAAATAGGTTTCTATCACTGGCGCGATGTGTGTTCATCAAGAGTTACCCCCCTTCGTTCTTACTCTATGGCAGTGTTTGCTGTCTATAGATCCCTCTTTAAATTACATCGCTGAACATGCTGACACTTTCCTCTTAGATGCTCTTATTTTTAGTTATACTGCTATCGTTCACAGCCTCAAGACCTCATCGACAGAGACAAAACACTTGCCATGCTGATCATACTCGTATCAACCTAGTCATTGTATATATTCCTGAATATTTACAACTCTTTGCTTGGTATGAAGATCGGTGTTTGAAATTATGCTCGAAAGTCAAGGGGTTTTCTGTCATTGGTAGATTTGAAGATTAGGGGGCCTAGATGTGAATACGATGGTGCAAAATTAACCTCGGTCCCCAGATATATATGAGTTTTGTTTTACCATGTTTTGTGTTTCGGTAACTGCAAAGAATACCACATTGTTTGGTAGTGGAACGATATAGTGACAGCACAGAGGTGCCCCAGTGCATAATAGTTGTATTAGTGCTTTACCTGTGTGATGCTTATAGCATGTTATGCCTGGATCTTTCAAAAGGTGTAACAGTGTTGTCTTCATATGCAATATGATGCTTGACAATGTAGCACAAGGCTGTGTTCATATCCAGGGTCTAGACAATGTAACACAATGTTGAGTTCATATCCAGGGTCTAGACAATGTAACACAATGTTGAGTTCATATCCAGGGTCTAGACAATGTAACACAATGTTGAGTTCATATCTAGGGTCTAGACAATGTAACACAATGTTGTGTTCATATCCAGGGTCTAGACAATGTAACACAATGTTGTGTTCATATCCAGGGTCTAGACAATGTAACACAATGTTGTGTTCATATACAACAAGGTCATGGTGTAACACAGTCAGTGTTTAGTTCGGAGATAGGCCCTGGTTATTATTACAGTATTACATATACTGGCCACTTAGAAATATGACAAAAACCTTTCCCAACTATGTCAATTTGTTTTCAGAAATATACCCCTTCTTTGTTACTGTCTTCAGTAAAAATACACGAGAAAATATGTCATGTAAGTTTTAGGTGCTTATAATATGATAACGATTACTTACAGATTAGTTTAGAATTTGAGGGTGGATGGCACTTTTTATGGTGGATACGGTATGTTGGATCAATTAGGATTTCTAAAGGGAAGGTTTCAATATCCTTGAGTTTGACCAGTACTGGGAACATTAGAATACTTCACATGAGTTTTTATCTTGTCGCGGTGAATTAAGATTTTGTATGTCCCAGGAATTTAGTTTTATTGCGAATTGTAGATGATGTAATATGTTCAAATAGTCTTAAAAAATACATTTCATCCTTATGTTGCCATGGAAACTAGACTAGAACTGCTATTACATTTAATGCATGTATTATGGTGTACAGTTATTTGCATGAAACTGCTGTTCACAAGGTTGCGATGTGGTCACACATACATAACGGTACCCCTCACACATCAGTCTCATTTCCTCAAGTACAGGAAGTCTTTCATGCTGTCCACTTCCATGTTGCTTGCTTTTATGGCCTCCCAACCTTATATTCATGTCCATTTGTACTGGAGAATGATTTTGTTGATTTTAAATAAATAAAAATCAATATTTCATGACATATCCATTTTAAAGGTATTTTGGTGCTCATGAGAAAACAACACGAAAAGGTTTGTCTCATTTTATGCTCAACGCCTTGTGGTTAGTGCTGCTCCTCTCTCCAACTCCAAGGCTTACAAAATGATTTCCTGTCGAGTTATAATGTTTTCATGACAACTAGTTATACTAATGACTAGTTAAGATACTATTGTGATGACGAGTGATGACTTCTCTGGCTTGGTCCATCCCATTATGTTATGAACATAGGATGTAATGCATTTGGTGAAATTTGTCCCTTTCTCTTTGAAACCACCAGATTTTTTCCATGTGTAAATGCTGAAGATGTGACTGTAAAACATTCCTTGCATTAGACTCGTTCTTTCATTCTGTTTTCTGCATCTTGTCTGGCCATGGCTTGTTTCAGAGTAGTGATGAGAAACTTCAGCTTCGTGCAGTCCATGACTTCTAGTGCCAAATGTGTGATTAGGGACTTGGCAATTATTATAGGGGTGGGTGAAGTTATGACACAATGAAAGAGGGGAGGGCACCAAAATATATCAGCTATATGGGTGGGTATTGGGGTGTGGTGGAATGAAAATATGTTACATGCAGTCCTGTGACCAATTCTTCTCGCCCACCCTACCTTAATATGAATGGGGGGCACAGGTGGCCCAGTCGTCTAAGGCGCCACAATTTGCTATACAGAGTTGCTCCCCTTGTGCACGCCAGAACCCTATGATTGTGGGTTTGAATCCTGGGTCGCCCAATCAAGTTTCTAGGTTTGTTAGCACCATACCCATGCTCGTGGGTTTTACCAAAGTGGTAAACGTCTGAGACCTGCATTACTTCAGGCTTTCCTCCCACATTAAGCTGACATGCCGCGATATAACTGGAATACTGTTAAAAGCGGCGTTAAACCCAACTCACGCACTCACTCACTTAATATGAATGACCAGTCCCTAAGGAGAATCGTTGTGCACACACACCCTACACAATCCCTATAGACCGTTGTTGCTGATGTCTAGTTGCTCTGTTCAATATCAAGTTGGATATAAATCTTACATTTGTCTTTGTTCTTGCACTCTTTGCAATATGTCTACAGGATAACTTGCTCATATTGATGTTCTTGTCTTGTGTTCATTGGATGACATGATTGTGATATCTTTGTAAAAAACATATATTTTTAAAAAACGCTTAAGTATACATGTAACAAGGGTTTCACATAACAAATTCCCTTTTAAATAATTACATATTTTACTAACTCTGAAGCCAAATGAAAGAAAACTTTGCTTGCAGGGTTTGTGTTAGACTAAAACACTTAGTCTCTGAAAATATATGATTTTGATAGAAACAGTTGGGAGATCCTGAGCCAGTGGAAAATCTGGATTAGTTTCATTTAGGGCTTTGGCATTACAATAAGGGGTGGGTGGGTGGGAAGATGCTCATGTCCGGGAATAGTTCTGTGTTAAACTACCAGAAGATACAGAGTTTCAACTTGATCAAGTCACTCCTGGGGGCGGTCGGGTAGCCTAGTGGTTAAAGTGTTAGCTCGTCACTCCGAAGACCCGGGTTCGATTCCCTACATGGGTACAATGTGTGAAGCCCATTTCTGGTGTCCCCTGCCGTGATATTGCTGGAATATTGCTAAAAGCGGCATAAAACCGTACACACTCACTCAAGTGTTTAATCATGTACCAGTACATGGAACCAACAACGGGAATACAACACTGACACTTATACATGAGGTGTAGTGTTATAAACGTTTAACTAGATTTTTGCATGAGCACACAGTGACGTGGACATTGTGAATCACGGGATTCCGGGACCACAAGACTCGGGGTTGTTGTCGAGGCACACGGCTGTAATAACCGGGGCAGGACAATTTTTAAATATGTTTTAACACATTTGTTAGACTAATGCAAAACGTAAGAAACAGAAGTTTGCTTTGTCTGGAGTCTAATAAGGGTTAAAATTATATAATGGTGTGAAGCTTCAGATAATTATGTTTATAATGAGATATTCTTGTGTTATTTCGCTTTAGAATATATTTTCAATTAACATGAATATTAATGTCATGAAGACCACAATACTGAAAAAGTGAAATCTGTTCACTAAATATCTTGTTTTTAACACTTGTTAAAGTCAGGCTAGACTCTTGTAAAACAAAAACTAAACTGTCTGGCTTTAGAACATGACTAAGCTTTATGCATATTTACTTTTTAACTGGTGTGTGATTATTGTTGTTGATTTTGTAGCATTCATTTATTTTATCATTTGTTCAAGCTAAATACTTCGGCAGAAAGCTAGCTTTGTGAGTTAGTGGCTGTGCTCCCTCCTCCCTGATGGATGTTGTTCCAGGAGACAACACAGGTACTGTTTGGCTTAGTGCTATGCTGGGACATGTTTTACTCTTATTTCCCTTTTATTTTATTGTTATACAGTTGACCAACCCTTAAATAATTTCAAGTGGGCAAAAAATATCTGAAAAGCACTAATGTTTGTATTCTGCCAAACACAAACTTACATGTTCAGGAAAGAGCAGTTTTGCACACAATATATGAAACTGTATGACTAATGAGACTAATACTGCCTACATGACAACTATTAAGATAATATTTGGAAGAACAAAAAACCCTGAAATGTCTTCATGTCACTTTATGCAAAACAGTCTGGCATTTAACAATGTCCAGGGCTCATTGCTCAGAGCAATTTTTGGCCTTCAGTCGTCATTAGACTTTATCATGACACTAAGATTACTTTGTGAAACGCGGCTCTGAGACAGCTATTTGGGGACGGTGCTAGGGCGGTAACTCGGGTACCCGGGTCGAGTGGGTACTGAGTAGGACCTGGGTACCCATAGGACTACCTGGACCCGTGGTTAGTCGCGTGATATATTGTTTAATGACAAAAATTATCTGGAACTCTATGGTTACACTACAAGTCACTAATGTTCGCATTTCTTTCCGACTATGCACCCACTCCTTCTGACTTTTCATATGGTTATGGGGGGGTACCGGGGTAGTAAATTTGGACTCATTCCAGCCCTAGATGGTGCTGTACTTGATAACTCACTTTAAAAAAGATGAAATATTTTATTACTCATGTTTTATCATTTAGAAACTCCCAGTGATATGAGGTCATACAGAGTTGCCATTATCCCACGATCTTGTGAATAGAGGAGACAATGGCTGATGTGGCGCTCGTCAAGATTCACTTACATTTCATGAAAAATTATTTCCAGAACCAAATGATTTCATGTTGTTTGTTATGATCTCTGTTGTGTTTCTGTTTTTGAAGAACTCTGTATGTTAGAAACAGAATATTCCATGCAGGACTGACAGACTCATGATGTGTGTAAATATGCCGTATACTGCTCTACCCAGCTTTAGCTTGAAGAATTATAATTTGTACTGATTGTCTGGTCCCTATTTTAAAGAGTGATGCCACAACCTTAACACCCCAAACAGACCTGAAGAGAATCACCTAAAAATAGGACAGACAAGGAGAAAAATGTATCGGTTTGTTTTTCATACAAACTTCTTTCATATACTACTCAACATTTGCTAAGGACATTTGTCTACAGAAGACTATTATGGTCCTTAGCATATGTTGAGTTGAGTTATATATTGATTATTAAGTTCCTTATTTAGGACTGCTTTTTTGATTCGATGATATTGTGATGGGACTGGTGGACTAGCTCGTTTCCTCCCCGACTATCAAGTTATTGAAGGACCTGTGCTTTTCTTCTATACCAGACATTTTTGTTAACTTTTATCTTCGTTTTGACTTTTCATAATTTGAGACCAGCTGTGTGTTGTAATATTTGAACTATGATTGTTTTCACTGATGGAATGGCTGCAGAGGTTGTGATCTAGAGGATATTGAGAGAATAACTAGTGAGTTCAGAGGAATTACGGAATATATGTCCCAGGTGGAGAAATGGTGCGAGTCCCGGCCCTTGTTCGAGTAGGTTATTACTCTATATTACTCATAGAAAATTTCGTGAGAAAATGAAGATAAAGCGTATAAAATAATGATCCTTCAAATAAACTTCACTGACTGCAGCCTCGTGGTCAGATGACATATTTTACACAATTTTAACGTCATGAACAGTGGATGACGATCACATCATACTTTTGTCAACAATGAAAAACTAACTTATGCCTTCTTTCTGACCAACCAGCATTAAAAATCAGTAAGATACACACGTGCAAATATCGAAAGTTATTACAAACGATCATTCTACCTATTTGGGATTATATTTGTACTTGTCAAATAACATGTCTGTCTCATCAAGTAACCTACAAAACTGACATTTACATCCGTGATTCAGCTGAGAGTGAAAACTTCATAGATCACAAGATGAGATAAACATGTTATTTGACAAGAGAAAAAATATTTAAATTTGGTTTATTGTGAATTTTCTCCTATTCTCTTCATCTTGCTCTGGTAATCATAGAGGTAGAGAGAAAGTAGCATAAGGATTTTGTTTCACTTAAGGGAAACTATATAATAAATACAAAAATAAAGGATGTCTTTTGGCCACTCAAACGCCTCATGCATTAGACAGCATTAATCGTCCTAATTCTACCTAATGGTGTTCAATGTTGATAGGAAGCATTATGAAAATTCATCTTTCAGAAATACTTAGTCATATTTTTTAGTCCATATCAGTGAAGTTTCATTATCATAAAAGTTTAAGTCTACAAACCTTTCAACATTTCCAACCCATTATTTACTTAAGCATTTGTACATACATGATAAACTACTAAAAACAGTTCAGGGCCCACTTTCACAAAGCGATCTTAGTGCTAAGATGATTGTAACTCCCATACTTTAACATAGGCAAAGAATAGTCTTAGCGCTAAGATTGCTTTGTGCAAGTGGGCCAAGGTCCACTCAATTCAAGCATATTACTATGGTTAATCTTTCAGGCCATGACAGATTAACTCCAGTATTATGAAAGAAATTGGGTGGTCTTTTTTTTTTAGTAGAATAATTCATGGATGTCAAACTGCGCCTACAGTTGTACACTCGTTGCCTGGGGTAGATGCGTTCCCCTACACTGGTGTTACAGTGAAGAGGGCCACATGAGCCAGGGGTAGTTTCTCTCGCTGTGAGAGGTATGTGTATATTGTTGTGTTGGTGTTATTTATTTAGTGCAAGTTGTAACCAAACCAAGTCATATTTTGCTATGTTTTTTATGCCGATATCTCTGTAAACCATGCTGAATACAATCTTGTAGAAGACATACATTTTAATAAAAACATGTTTCTGTATGGAAAAGCGTTTTTGTCATGAGAAAAATACACCAGGATAAATATTCCTTAAAGCAAGAAATTGTATACTCAAGATAGATCTTTTACTTAGCGGTCCAAGGGTTTGTCTAGTTCAGAGTTGTCCACCCGAGGTAGAATGGGTCTTCAGCAACCCATGCTTGTCATAAGAAGCGACTAACGGGATCGGGTGGTCAGGCTCGCTGACTTGATTCATGTCATCGATCGCAATTGAGTGGATCGATGCTCATGACGTCAATCACTGGCTTGTCTGGTCCAGACTCGATTACCGTCATATAGCTGGAATATTGCTGAGTGAGGCGTTAAACAACACAATAAATATCCAGCACCATACCCAAGCTTGTGTTTCACTATTGTCAACTGCCATATTTACTGTGGGCTTCCACATGAGCTGATAAGTGGAGACTAAACGTAGTGTTAAACCCTGCTTCTAGGTTAACCTGAGGGACTGATGGAATTTGATTTAGAATCAATATTCCAGATAATAAGCCTGATGTAATGGACTGCATCGCCTTGGTCGGGCCATGCTTGTACTATTCGGGACTAATGCAGGTCTTATACTGCATTTGTATCATAACGACTGCAATTTTGTATTTCTCCGCATATTTACCATAATTAACAAAATGAAATAGATTTAAGGCGAATAACTCTTTATTTAGTGTGGTCTGCTGTAAATGCCTGACTGTTATTCTTACCGATTTGGACCAAACCATCCATGGATAAGACATACCTTCCACTGGTGGAAAATGTACCTGTAGTTCGATATTCCTGATTACAGCAGGTTACTGAAAGAGAATGGGAGTCAAGCCTTGTGCAGATACTTTGTGGGATGGCATATCCAACATCAATTGTTACAACAAGGTTGACTGTTACTTTTGAAACGGACAAAGTAACGGCACATTCCTGTAAAGAAAAACAAATTGTTTGACCCATCAATGGAAAGTTTATTCATAATGATATTTCTCAATACAGTACTTAAATCACGTTTGGATGACAAGTAATTGACCAAGCACCTGTAAGCATGCACCTGTCTGGAAAACGTCTCACTCACACCAACCTCACCTATACTCAGAATCTGGAAATTAATCATTCAAATTATATTTGTCATGCTATGAAAATATGTAGTCACATTCACTAAAATATATGATATATGTTACACTCTTGTATTACCTTGTTTACAGGTCATAATTTCAAAACCATAGGATCGGTGGTCATGGAAAATTTGAAAATCTATGAAAAATTAACAAGTTTTCAATAAATAGTTGTCGAAGCTACAGACATCTTAGCACAAGCTGTGAAGAAAGTAATTTTATTTGATCATTTTTGTCGCATGGTAGATGAACATAAACATATATAATTGCATTCTATAGAAATGGAACCATACAATCATATCACAGGAAACTTAATAACTACATGTATACATGATGACTATGAGTAAAGCACATTTAATCAAAACGGATCACAATGTTGTAGAGAATCACAGAGGTACCTGTTTGTCAGGGCAAAACTTGTGTTACCATCTTCCCGAGGCAAGTGAGTTAACTGACTATAAAAGTCCAGTTTCCACCCTTGCCGAACTAGGCTGGTATTATGGAAAATCTGGTTTGTAAAGTGTCATGCAGATTTCGGTCGACTGCAGGATTTGCAAAGCATGTGCACCGCTAACTCGTCAACAGATATTTTCTAAATCTTTTCATGCTTTTAATCAAGGTGCTCACGTGATTTGATGCACTTTGCGATGTAAGACTCGTTTTATCACAATATAGATCTTGATTATCAATCAGATCTTCTTGACTGGGCGCCACCGTTTTGTTTGAAGCAAATGCAAGTGATACAAGAGGTTGAGTCTGATTGGTCAATTGGAGAGGCATAGAAAGGACATAACTCATAATAGCCACTGGTGGCGCTACGATCGAGCCCAGGAATTCCAGCCGAGTTTGGCAAGGGTGGAAACTGGACTTTTAAAGTCAGTTATCTCTCTTGCCTCCGGAAGATGGACGTCAGCCTACAGGAAAAGAACATGGTATAAATAGATTCAAGTATGTATGTTCTGTATCATTTGAGGTTATCCTTCAAAGGCAACACATGACTACTTTCTGACATTACCTGATTAATCCATGACGTCACATGACCAATCCATGACATGTACCTAATCCATGCCATCACATGACCAACTACTTCCTGACGTCAAGTGACCATATGTAACGTCCAGCAATGCCAATTGGAATGTATGTCTGATGATTGTGAAATGAATACAGTAAAACCTTGTTTATCTGTACAGTTTCCCTGGAATTAATCCATTTTAACAAGTGTCTTGATAAGAATAAGGAACCAATCATTTGATAAGGGGGGGGGGGGGGGGAATAAATTGTCCCTGAAACGTCCTGAAAAATGATAATTATGCTTCAGACTGATGGGGGAAAAAATAAATTGCCTGCCACAATAATAACATTGTTGCAAGGTATTTTTCTTTAAAAAATTATTCAGGCTCATAGTCTTAAATAAAAAAATATCAGGTTTTGTTGCTGCAGCCAAAAACAAATCTAATCTCGATACAAAATCCCAGCCCCCTCCCCTCCAGAATGTCAAATGGTCAGCCCCTAAACACTGTATACAAACATCTACCCCCAACAGAATCTCCTGGACAGACAGCTCGGGTCCAGACTGAAGGGGAGCATACTGAGGTTTCCCTTTGTACATATATTCTTCATCCTTTAATTGGGACATTGTCTATTATTCGGTAATAATCAGATGCTACACCACAGGTTGTCATCTATACTACTCAAAAAAAGGTTTAGGACCACCTGATTCTTGTATATCACTATAGTTAATCTGTCATGAGAATAGAGTGGTTCTCAACTTATTTTTAGTAGTATATTACTTATCGACTTCTACCAAGGCACTTGTGGCAACTCACAAACACACAACAATCTACATCCTCGTCACTTCCTGTGCGGATTCCAGGTAAGAATAAACATAAATCCTTATCTGGGGCAGTGCTACAACCAATCATTTACATTAAGCCCTGAGCAGTCAAAACTTATACTAGTATATACAACATCTAGTAGAAAAATGTAAAATTGGTAAAAATCAACATGGACACTGTTTCCGAAGCAGATGAAATACATGTGTCTGATATATATTACATTCAATAAGGTCTACGGTAACCATAGAAACACAAGTGATCATGTTATACATGTACAATGTACAATCTCATCAAAATCAGATCTTTGTTCTCGCTACCACGAAACAAAGATCTGAGGACATCTTATTACTGGTCACGTCAGTATGACCTTTCGCAAACTTAAACTGACAAATGAAATGACTAACAAGAGTGAGTGAGTTGGGTTTAATGCCGCTTTTAACAGTATTACAGTTATATCGAGGCGTGTCAGCTTAATGTGCGAGGATAGCCCAAAGTGATGCAGGTTACCAGCATGGGTATGGTGCTGACAAAACTAGAAACATAATCAGGGCAAACCGAGATTCGAACCCACAATTATAGGTTTCTGGCAACTCTGCACAGTGAATTGCAGCGCCTTAGATGACTTTGCCAACCGTGCGCCACCAACAAAAGGTCGACATTAGTTATTAGAAAATACCGTAGTTCTCTCGAGCTATATGGCACGAGTTTCAAACTGGTGACTTCCATTCCAGGCTTTGCTTTAAAAAATATTTTGATAAAGTTCTTGATTCAAGATCTGAAAACTGAACAAAAGAACATTCTCTAATAAACAAACTAGATTGTATCGCAGTACTTCCCACAGGCTATGCGAAGTTTCATCTGTTTTAACCTGATAGAAGCGACATACGGATGATGATTTAATTGTACAGCCCCTAAGTGTAGTTCAAAATACCCCTTGTTAACGTTTTCAAGGTTGCATGGTTAGAACACACATTCATTCCGACTGTCATTTTTCTGATCTGAGATGTTCCGATTGGTCAGATGAAAGGTCATTAAAATCAGACATCCAATTAGGGGTCACATCAAAACGACCTTTCATCCGACCAGAGCATCGCTTACCAGATTATGAAATTTAAAGTCGGAATGTGATTTCTAATCATGCAGCCTCGAAAACTTTAACATGGGGTATTCCGAACGATAGTTACGGGTTTAACGACTGAATCCATGCAATCTAAAACCATCTATTAGCTATTCCAGAATGTTGTTTTTTTAAATTAGTGCCGTAAAGCACTAGAAAGCTGCCTTCTGATTGGTTATTCCATTGGTCTGTCGAAGTTCGAGCAAGGTCGGTCTGACGTGACCCATAATGGGATGTCCTCAGATCTTTGTTTAGCGGTAGCGAGAACTAAGATCTGATTTTAATGAGACTGGTTCTGACTTGACCCGTGATGGGACGTTCTCAGATCACTGTTTCGCAGTAGCAAGAATTAAGATCTGATTTTAATGAGACTGAACTATGTGTGATGAAATCAATAGTAAATGAAAAATGTTCATACATATAACAGTTTTACAATGTTTACAACAGTTGCTGGACAAGCATCATATATGAGAGTACCAATATCTGATGTCATAAACATGGTTCCATTGAAGGAATATAAGAGCAGCCAAGAGAAGCGATACATATATATACACACTACCAAAACAAACGTGAATACCATACATGTTGCTTAATATTTGAAAACTTACTCATATTCAAGCAATATAAGATTGGATCGATGCACAAACGAACATACTGGTATGTTGTGTGAACTGACGCTCATGAACACATCACATGTGACTTCATAGATTCATGACTCAAGATGCACTATTTGTCTCGTGCAGGATAAGTGTGAAGTTTGGAAATCACATGCATATTGTGATAAGAAAAAATACACTGTGTGGTAACACTTGACTGATGATCGTAAGTTGTCATTAATTGGTACCCATTGGAAGCATCCTTTCTTTACGTACATACTTCTCTGTGTCTCTATGGTCCTTTTTTATTTTGGTTTATTGTTTAACGCCACACTCAGCAATATTCCAGCTATTCCGGCGGTCTGTAAAATAATTGAGTCAGGACCTGACAATCCAGTGATTGATGTCATGAGCATCGATCCACGCAATTGGGATTGATGACATGCATCAACCAAGTCAGTGAGCCTGACCACCCGATCCTGTTAGTCGCCTCTTATGACCTGTATAGTCTCCTTTTACAGCGAGCATGGGTTGCTGAAGACCTATTCTACCCTGGATCTTCACGGGTCGTTTATTTTGGTGGTGAGTATAGAATGTAGGGTCTGGAATGCCTATATCCATGGCGATGTATAAAAAGAATTAACCCTTTCAGTGGCTTGAATGACAAGGCTGGTCATGCATCAGGTATCATAGTCAAGATTCATATATACAGGAAGCTCGTGATACCCAAATACTACCTTGATAGGTGACTTTTACATAGATATTCAAAAAAGAAGAAACATTAGAAAGAAACAAATTATGTCTTGATGATTTCTTACTGTTGGTTTCACGACACAGCTGGCAGCTGGGGATACAGCCGTGAGATCAGTCTCCTACCCTGTTCCATGCGGCCAGCCTAGTACCTCTGCCACACACAGCTCGTCAACTTGTCACATCTTACAGAGTCTATTCGGGGCGGCCAGGTAGCCTAGTGGTTAAAACGTTAACTCGTCACGCGGAAGACCCGGGTTCAATTCCCGACATGGGTACAATGTGTGAAGCCCATTTCTGGTGTCCCCTGCGTGATATTGCTGGAATATTGCTAAAAAAGGCGTAAAACCAATCTCACTCACTCACTACACAGTCTATTCAACAGATTGCAAATGTTTTTCAGCTGTTTCTTTTTTTACAAGTCTACCCATGTTGATAAACATGTCATGAATGGTTAACTTTGATTGCGAAAATCCTAAACGTTAAAAACTATTTCCTGTGTAATCATCCTTCGTTTAAATTGGTTGTATCATTCTCCATGCTGTCATCGAAGCCCTAAGGAGAGCTAGCGTTACTTGGATGTATAGAGATATATTGTCATGCACCTCACTATCGCAGTTGTAGTAGTATATCTATATAATTATGCAAAACAATATGGAAAGCGCACAGAAAGGCATGCATTCGTCTGTTCTGATGTCAGATAATGTGTGTTTGTTCACAAACAAGAAAAAAGTCTGGTCACGTGAATTGCAAATAAGCCTGTGGCAGTGTTCATCAATGCACCAGAACATGCAGTGAGAGTAACTGGAGGGTATTTGTTTCAAAATTGTGAGTGAGTGAGGAATCGAGTTTGGTCTGACACCGCTTTGAACATCACTTCAGTTGTGAAACACCCCTTAAAGACATTAGGAGGAAGTATGAGTGCAAGAGTGAGTAAGGTTTTACACTGCTTTTAGCAATATTCCAGCAATATTCCAGCAATATCACAGCAGGAACACCAGAAATGGAGTTCACACATTGTACCCATGGGGAATCTAGCCCGGGTCTTCAGTGCGACGAGTGAACCACTTAATCTATCAGTGAAACATCCCATGTAGAGGATGAAAACCCTTCGATTCTCATGCACAAAAAGAGACAAGTAAACTCACTGCCTTTATAAGAACTTCCTGACATATTATGACATTAACAACAGTAATAAGAGTGAGTGAGTGAGTGAGTGAGTTAGTTTGGTTTTAGACCGCTTTTAGCAATATTCCAGCAATATCACGGCGGGGGACACCAGAAATGGGCTTCACACATTGTACCCATGTCGAGATTCCAACCCGGATCTTCGGCGTGACGAGCGAACGCTTTAACCACTGGGCTACCCGACCGCCCAAAACAGTAATAAGAAAAAATATATATTGATGCTGAATTCCAATCATGTCCTGGTACTCCATTTACTAAACCAAAGTTGCACCTAGTATCCCCAAAGATATTTTTCAGATTTAATATGGTCCCCAACCTGTGCCAGCCTTAATCATGTTTTTTATCCATACAACATAATTAGACAGGGGAAGCCTGATTTATTGTGTTTATCTATACAACACAATTACATTGGAGTTGCCAGATATACTTCATTTATCCATACAACACTATTAGACAGGAGAAGCCGAATTAATTTTGTTTATCCATTTCACACAATTACACACTTGGGTTGTCAGATGTACCTCATTTATCCATACAACACAATTAGAGAGGGGAAACCTGATTCATCTTGCTTATCCATACAACACAATTACACAGGGGTTGTCAGATGCACCTCATTTATCCATACATTGCAGTCAGAGAGGGACAGCCTGATTCATCCTGTTTATCCATACAACACATTTTGGATGGAGACAAACTAATCCCTAAGGCTTAACTCCAGTGTAAACAGGAGCATACACATTCACATGAGTAAGTCATTGTTAGTTGGCGCTCTTCGATCTTAATGAGGAATGTTTTATAATTAAATAGAAATGTCATCATATATTTTTCTGCTCTCAAATCAAGACTCTGCAAGGCAGGGTCTTTAAAAAAGGCAAAACAAATTACAAAATATACCACGGCTCCAAAACATGCAGCCACAATAGGGAGATAACTCCTGTCTTGGTAAATGCAGAAACTAAAGGGAGATAACTCTCATCTTAGTAAATGCGGCCGCAAACCTCTGTTTTTGGTAAATCAATGTGCCTGTAGAGGCCTGGATTGCCTTTATTACATTACTGATACTAGTTTGTCAGCAGCTATCAGCTTAAATACAATCTGATCCTTGTATAAAATCTATTGCCAAGAACGAGAAAAGATGGCTATAACTACATCCCCCTCAACATATCGGTGGTTCTTCTTGATCCAGAGACCGAATAAATGCCTCCAGCTTCTCAACCTTATGTTTGTCCTTCAGACCAAGTTTCTTAATGTCCTTCAATTTGATTGGTCGACGGATGCTATGTCTCCGCCTCACTTTGATGCAGTGCTTGACCTGCTCCAGAATCAGATCCTTGTACATCAGGGTGTTGAATTCTGTAAGCTTCGTAAGACGGTCAAATGATTTGTTTGTATACTTGAAATTGAATGTCGAGTAAGGTCGTTCAGGGTCATCGAACAGGTCAAAGTCAGCAAAGTCTTTCTCCTCCTCTGTTTCTCGAGGAATTCCTGGAGGAGAAAATCAAATCAATATGAAGAACATAGGAATTACCTGCTCTGAGGGCGATATTCAGCTTCATGTCTCCTATTCATGTTAATCATGTCAACATATAGTTAATATTAACATATGTTGATGCTTTGTAGAGGTTACTTATATTTCACTGATAACAGGACCAATACAAAGTAAGAGGCATTAATGTAATGGATACAATGTTGTAATTCCTCTGAATATAAAAATAAGGGATTTTAAGATTCCCCAACCTTGAAGGTGATGTTAACAACCTACCTGGCATCTCATCACTAAAGGTGATGCTAGCGACCTACCTGGCATCTCATCACTGAAGGTGATGTTAACGACCTGGCATCTCATCACTGAAGGTGATGTTAATGACCTACCTGGCATCTCATCACTGAAGGTGATGTTAGCGACCTGGCATCTCATCACTGAAGGTGATGCTAGCGACCTGGCATCTCATCACTGAAGGTGATGTTAGCGACCTACCTGGCATCTCATCACTGAAGGTGATGTTAGCGACCTGGCATCTCATCACTGAAGGTGATGTTAATGACCTACCTGGCATCTCATCACTGAAGGTGATGTTAGCGACCTGGCATCTCATCACTGAAGGTGATATTAGCGACCTACCTGGCATCTCAGCACTGAAGGTGATGTTAGCGACCTGGCATCTCATCACTGAAGGTGATGTTAGCGACCTACCTGGCATCTCATCACTGAAGGTGATGTTAGCGACCTGGCATCTCATCACTGAAGGGGATGTTAGGGACCTGGCATCTCATCACTGAAGGTGATGTTAGCGACCTACCTGGCATCTCATCACTGAAGGTGATGTTAACGTCCTACCTGGCATCTCATCACTGAAGGTGATGTAAATGACCTACCTGGCATCTCATCCCTGAAGGTAATGTAAACGACCTGTCTGGCATCTTTTCATTCCTGAAGGTGACGTTAACGACCTACCTAGTATCATTTCATTCCTGAAGGTGATGTTAACAACCTACCTGGCATCTTTTCATTCCTGAAGGTGATGTTAGCGACCTACCTGGCACCTTTTCATCCCTGAAGGTGATGTTAGCGACCTACCTGGCATCTCATCACTGAAGGTGATGTTAACGACCTACCTGGCACCTTTTCATCCCTGAAGGTGATGTCAAAGACCTACCTGGCACCCTTTCATCCCTGAAGGTGATGTTAACGACCTACCTGGCACCTTTTCATCCCTGAAGGTGATGTTAATGACCTACCTGGCACCTTTTCATCCCTGAAGGTGATGTTAATGACCTACCTGGCACCTTTTCATCCCTGAAGGTGATGTTAACGACCTACCTGGCACCTTTTCAACCCTGAAGGTGATTTTAACGACCTACCTGGCACCTTTTCAACCCTGAAGGTGATGTTAACGACCTACCTGGCACCTTTTCATCCCTGAAGGTGATGTTAACGACCTACCTGGCACCTTTTCATCCCTGAAGGTGATGTACACGACCTACCTGGCATCCTTTCATCCCTGAAGGTGATGTTAACGACCTGTCTGGTGTTAACGGCCTACCTGCCATCTTTTCATCACTGAAGGTGATGTTGACGACCTACCTGGCATCTTTTCATCCCTGAAGGTGATGTTAACGAGACAGAAGTGCAGCACCACTGGGCAGTGGGGGTCCTTGGGGTCCTTGAACAAATAGCACTCCTTCAGCCCCTCCCGGTCCACCACTGACGGGTCGATCGGGGGGAATGGGACTTGATTCAGCCGTGCCCATTTCTCTGCCAGCAGCAGTTCCTGCCAAGTAAACATGGTAAATGTGAAAAATGTAGTCGATGAATGTAATTGTGAAGGCTGGTGTACAGAGGGTGCCCAGGTATTAAATTTGGAGTCGTCCCAGCCCTAGCAACAAAAGCTTCATTTGAACCATATTGAAAGAACCATGAGAGAGAGAGAAATCCTGTGCTAAGATAGTGATAAGCCTGATGGAGAAGGTGATGCAACTTCTGAAATGAAACTTGGATGGAAAATGGGATCATGGAATTTTTATTCTAGAATGGAAGTACACCAGGTAATCGAGGTTGCCATATGGCCAGGTGGGTGTACCTTGAATGGTGGCGTGGTGTCGCTGGGTCTGGCACTGAAGTCGAATGACAGCAGGAGATCCACCCCTCTCTGAGGTCGCAACATCGGGGGGAATGGGGAGTTGAATGTCAGCCCCCCATCAACAACGTACAACTTCTTGATGTGGGTTGGATACATCTCAAAAATACCATCGAACTGGTCTGTGGAGAAAAATACCAGAGACTTTGAGAATCAGTGTATGTGCATAGGTCTGTAATATTGCCAGCCGTGGGTACAAGGACATAGTGTAATGGGCCTACTTGTAACAGCATGTACACTTCAGGCAGACAATTTGATATTCTGAACTTGTGAAGATCGGGGTTAGAATTGGTCTTCAGCAACCAATGCTTGTTGTAAGAGGTGACTAATGGGATCGGGTGGTCAGGCTTGCTGACTTGGTTGATGCAAGCATGGACCAGGCTACAAGGAACCTAGTTCTGTCATGGTTGGTTGGTTTGTTGTTTAATGCCGCACTCAGCAATATTCCAGCTATATGACGGTGGTCTGTAAATAATCAATTCTGGACCAGACAATCCAGTGATTAAAATCATGAGCATCGATCTATGCAATTGGGATCGATGACATGCATCAACCAAGTCAGCGAGACTGACCACCCAATCCCGTTAGTCGCCTTTTACGGCAAGCATGGGTTGCTGAAGACCTATTCTACCCGGGATCGGGTGGTCAGGCTTGCTGACTTGGTTGATGCAAGCATGGACCAGGCTACAAGGAAACTCGTTCTGTCATGGACTCCTTTATGGTATCACACTGACCTTTGGAGTGCTCGGCAGTGGATGCATCAAACGGGGAATATGGGTAGACATTGGACAGGGACAGCCCTCTCATGAAGTTGTGAACCATGGCCGCCCGACCCTCGATGGACTGGAACAACGCTGAGTCAAACAAGCTCTCCAACATCCCCGACCAGAATGATTTCTGACTCTTCTCGCCTGATTTTGTTTTGCGTAGAGAGGGTTTCCTAAGAGGCTTCTTGTTGGTCTTTGTGTTTGACTTAGCTGGTGGGTCCATCTCGGCCTCTGGATCACTCGTGTCACTGTCCTCATCTGACTGGTCGTCAATATCTTGCTGGAGTTCCTTTTCTGCAACCGTTGGTGGGACGTATAAAACCAAATAATACACTTTTCTTTTTCTTACTTTAAATGCATATTTATTAGCCTATCTGATCAATTTATGGAATTAACAATAAGAACCAACCAAAAACGAAGCAAAAGAAATGTTAACTTTATAAACAACTGATAAAATGCATACCGGTAGTCTTGTTCTAGAGACCATAAATTAAACATAACCCTTCTCCAACAGAGTCAAATGCCTATTGGTGAAATAATAGACAGTGTACATTTATTCCTAACATACAAGTGTGTGCTTCAGCTAAAAAAAGATCTGAGGACATCCCATTACTGGTCACATGAGAACATCTTTCATCCGACCAATCAAGAGTGTCGCTTACCAGTGACAGTAAGAATGTATTTCCTAATCATGCTGCTACCTTGAAAAGGTTAAAACAGATATTCCAAACAACAAGCAATATCATCATCTATCTCTTGCTTCCACGAGACTTGCACACCATCTATAAGACCTTTCAGAATTTTCTTTGGTTCATTTGTGAAATTTTGAATCAATATTTTTCAAAGCATCGTCTGATTCGAAACTGATTCGCCAGTCTGAAGCTCTTGCCGAAAAGCTTGAGCAAGCTGCTGTCTAATTGGCTAACGTCAACTTCTTGTTAGTCATTTTATTTGAAAGTTTGCAAGTTGTGGTTCTGACCTGTAATGGGAGGTCTTCAGATCTTTGGGCGTTGAGACTGAGTGATGTGATGAATGCAAATAGACTTCATTTTTGGTCCAAATTCACACAAAATCTAACAACTACTACTACTACTACTACTAAGCGGCGTCAAACCCAACTCACTCACTACTACCACAACTACTACTACTACTACTACACTGTTCATAACAAAAGCCTAAACTTTCACTGCTAACACTGTTTAATCACCTTTGTTTTGTTTGTTTGTTTGTTGTTTAACGCGGTACTTAGCAATATTCCAGCTCTATGACGGCGGTTTGAAAATAATAAAGTGTGGACCAGACAATCTAGTGATTGAAATGTGCATCGATTAACGCAACTGGGATACAATGACATGCTTCAACCAAGTCAGCGAGCCTGACCACCCGATCCCATTAGTTGCCTCTTACAACAAGCATAGTCACCTTTTATGTCAAGCATGGGTTGCTGAAGACCTATTCTACCCCGTATCTTCAAGGGTCTTAGTGAACTTTGAATCTGTTTTGTAATGAGCCTAACAATTACCGTCCTGAAGTTGTAATGTGTAGAGAGTACAATAAAGGGAGACAACTCTTACCCAGCTCCTCCCTCTCCCGCCTCATGAGTTCCACTGCATCCACCTGCTTGTCATCTTGCAGGAGACGCTTGAACTGAATACAGAAGGCACTGCCCCAGATACCTGCAGGGGAGACAATCCACAGGTGTTACATAAACAAATACCACATATGCGAATTGTCAAATTTGATAATAAATTGTATATGCATATACTTATCCCATCTCACATTTCTGCTTTTCAGTCCAATCCTTGAATGGAAACGATCTTTGAACCCATTTCCAAGCTTCAAAAACACCTCATCAAAACACATCCCAGACCATGGTCACCACTATCACCACTATCTGTTGTAAAGCAAGGACTCTTTCTCTTTCTCTTTCCTAGAGTGTTAACGGGCTTGCGTAACTGTAATGCGAGGTGGATTGGGTGGGAGTTTTCCGTGTGAGATAGGATAAGTAAATAAATATACAATTTATAATAAAATAATTTTTTTTTTACTTTGTCCCATCTCACTCTTTGCAGTCATCCACTGTTGGAAGGAGGGGCACGGATACCCAAGCCTTGAAACTAGAAGTCTCTACGGAAGAATATCATCCTCCATTGGATGTTCAAGTCTGGTTAATCTGACTAACCGAACAAATAAACAAACAAGTCTAACAAACTTCATTATGTACAAGACACGACAACATGATCCAGCCGGATGGTCTAGTATCAATGAGGATGCCTTCCTCATCAGAACTGACGGGCTGCAACCAGTTGTTGAGCCAGTACAAGGGGTTCAAGCTGGTGCCGACCCTGAACATCCAAAACCGAGATGTCTCTCAGATAGTATGACACTGTGTCCAATCTCCAAAACCTTCCATAATGGTTAAGGAACAGTTGCTATGCAGAGCCATGGTGGACGCCACTGCCCTTGTATCATACGGGTTGGATGCCTTTGGAGGCAGTAATCCTGCATTAGTGAAAGCTTTTAGGATGACAGGTTG
Organism: Haliotis cracherodii; assembly: GCF_022045235.1. Lineage (NCBI taxonomy): Eukaryota > Metazoa > Mollusca > Gastropoda > Lepetellida > Haliotidae > Haliotis > Haliotis cracherodii. The sequence goes on from NW_027266268.1 coordinate 6,593,950, forward strand.
AAAGTGTAGAATCTCTCAGCCTTTGAACTTCTCAAGTACTGAAGATATTTGGCTATCTGCTGTGGTGATGCTGTAGTGGGGAATGAAATGTCTCGAGTATTGTAAATATTCTTTGAACGCTTGTCAATTATGATCGTGAAGAGTCTTTGTTGAAGTGTGACGTGCAGCTGTGATTGATCGAGCCACTCTCCTTCAGCAATTTAGGATTTTTGCAAATGCGCGAAATGCAGAGCCTCGGTTTGGATATGCTTATCAATACTCATATAACAATCTTCCCGAGGCAACGGAGTTAACTGACTACAAAAATCCAGTTTCAACCCTTGCCAAACTAGGCTGGTATTATATGGAGTTACATTTTGGCTGGACTAATGAGTCTCTGCATAGTCCAATCAAAATCACGCAACGAAATCGAAATCCGGTTTGTGAACTGTCATGCAGGATTTGTAAAACATGTGCACTGCCAACTTGTTGTCCACAGATATTTTCCTAATCTTTTCGTGTTTTTAATAAAGGTGCTCACGTGATTTGATGCACCTGTTTTATCACAATATAGATCTTGATTATCAATCAGATCGTCTTGACTGGGCGCTGTCATTTTGTTTGAAGCAAATGCAAGTGATACAAGAGGTGGAATCTGTTTGGTCCATAGGAGAGGCATAGAAGGGACATAACTCGTAATAGCCACTGGTGGCGCTACGATCGAGCCCAGTAATTCCAGCCTAGTTCGGCAAGGGAGGCAACTAGTCAGTTTACTCTCTTGTCTTGGGAAGATGTCATATAACATACTTTCTGGGCCTTCATTTATGGAACAAACAAACAGAGATAATACTAATTTAAATTTGTCTCAATTTAATTTCTTTTCCTAAAAGGACAAAATAATTACTGAGTCAAGCTGTTGCATGAGATTTGTATCTAACTACTTTTTTAGATCTAACATCCTGATCGCTCAATGACATTGTCAGTTAACAATGTCAGGTAATTAAAGATTAACTTCATTAACCCACAGGAATACGTAGCTGTACACACATAAAGTAATTTGTTTTGACCATCGCCGGTTGTCCCGTTTTTTTGTCGCAAGGTAAGCAGTGAATGCATTAAGGTGTAATGCAGGATAAGCAAAAAATATAGTGCTTTTCTGTCTGTGGTAGTCTGTTAATGGCTTAATACTTGAAATGTTCATGTCATTCAATTTCCAAGAAATGAATGATTTTATTGGAAAAATATAATTGCTTGAAAAACATACTTTTGCCTCGAACTGTTGAAAACAAAAGAAACTGTTTGCCACAAAAATACATTGTTGCAAGATGTTGTTTTTATTTAGACTCATACTTTAAAATTAAAAAATATATACATGGTTTTGCATGTGTAGCTGAAAAAGTATGTAGTTTTTATACAAAATTGCTAACATTAAATTAAATAGAAAATGAAAATCAGTGCTAAACCAGTCACCCACCTTGTAGAAAGTGCAGCGGGGGTTCTGGGTATTGCTTTACAAGCTGACCCATAAAAAACTTGCTTCCGAACAACTGTGGCTGCATAAACGTTGCATACTTTGGCATCCCGATCTCATACGGACTGAACTCCATCCACTCTGAAAACACACATCTTCAACATCAACAAATCACGAATCACTACAAAACTATACATCAACATCTGCCTACCCCCAACGATGATGTTTTTTCAAGATATTGAAGTCTTTAGATGGAGTTTCATTTGTCTTTATCAATCTTTATCTCACTCATTCACTTACAAATGTACAAAAACGTTTCCTTTTCCTTTAAAAACTGTAAGGTATATAAACACATAAACACGCCCACCCTAAGTCAGATGACTTTCACTCAGGCAAAACCGACCTTCAGAGTAAGTGAGTTTCATCTTAACACCATTTTGAAGAGTATTACTCTCTTATCACAATGTGTCTGCTTAATAAGGGAGGAAAATCAGGCTTCACACATCATACCCATACAGGGATTTGAACAGAGGACATAAAGCCACTAGGCTGAATCTAGAATGAACAGATTGTGATCGCTGCATGGGTGTTAGTCATTCATCACTCTACTAATACATAGATACAACACAAGCAGGTGAGGCCTACAGATGGCCTTATTTCTATAGTTAAGTCCATACATGCTTGATCTATATGTTCACTCAGTATAAGGTCTCTGGTTCAGTATGATTGTGGCATCAAAATTATCTCCCCTGATGTGACAAGGGAGATAACAAAATATGAAGTTCTCGGAAAGGTTAACTTTATTGATAAAAATTATTGGAATCTTGATTTGTTGCATTCAAATATTGTGCATCCAAAGAATGAGTGTTAATTTGATACTTCATGTATAAAATATGTCCTCACACAACTGCTTGTACTCCAGCTGTGAAAGACAATCCTCATAAGAGAGTGAATGTTGTTGTAAGCCACATTTAGCAATATTCCAGCTCTACCACAGTGGCCTGGTAATAATTGAGTCTCAGCCAGGCAAACCCGTGAATGCGAGCAATGATCCATGCACAGAGACACACATTCAGCCAAATTACAGTGTTATGCGTACATAGGCCTAATGTTAGTGGCGATAGAATCCTTTGTTATTATATTTGCAATAATTGTCCGAAGCAGCAAATCACTGAACTGATGATAAAAAAACATCAAGTGTGGCCATATTTGAACAACACCCAATAGTGAGTAGAGCTTTCAAGATGGTTTTGTATGGGAGTTATCTGCCCTTGGTTGTATACATGGCCATGGCAGGCTTGATCATTCAAGAAGTTTCTGGACGGGACAGATTCAAGAATGCTGGCATTATCTATGAAATGGTGCAATTCGAGGGCTTTTGGACTGAACTTGTTTCTAATGCACTTGGAAATCTACCTATTTGGAAATCACCTCATAACATTAGACACTGACAAACAAATCCCTTTGGGTGTGGCAACCTAGGAACTCATTCTAGTCTGGGATCTCACGGAAGATATGACCGACCACAAGATCCCGTTGACACAAGCCGACCCATCCAGGTAATTACAAGCAGTCAAGCACTAAGTTCTCGGCTTGGCCTACCAGCCCAACATCATCATGAACATCATCAGTACTCAGCCTCATAATCAAAGTCCAAGTGAAACAGGAGAGTGACTTTGGGAGCCACGCGGTGTTGACATGGAGCTAGCTGTCTTACGATGGAAAATCATGGCCGACACATGCTTCTTGACATGACCTAGCTCACAGTCTTACTGTGGAAGATCATGGCCGACACATGCTTCTTGACAGGGACCTAGCTCACAGTCTTACTGTGGAAGATCATGGCCGACACATGCTTCTTGACAGGACCTAGCTCACAGTCTTACCGTGGAAGATCATGGCCGACACATGCTTCTTGACATGACCTAGCTCACAGTCTTACTGTGGAAATCATGGCCGACACATGCTTCTTGACATGACCTAGCTCACAGTCTTACTGTGGAAGATCATGGCCGACACATGCTTCTTGACATGACCTAGCTCACAGTCTTACTGTGGAAGATCATGGCCAACACATGCTTCTTGACAGGGACCTAGCTCACAGTCTTACTGTGGAAGGTCGTGGCCGACACATGCTTCTTGACAGGGACCTAGCTCACAGTCTTACTGTGGAAGATCGTGGCCGACACATGCTTCTTGAGGGGACCTAGCTCGCAGTCTTACCGTGGGAGATCATGGACGATACATGCTTCTTGACAGGACCTAGCTCACATGCTTTCTGTGGAAGATCATGGCCGACACATGCTTCTTGACAGGACCTAGCTCACAGTCTTACTGTGGAAGATCATGGCTGACACATGCTTCTTGTCAGGACCTAGCTCACAGTCTTACTGTGGAAGATCATGGCTGACACATGCTTCTTGTCAGGACCTAGCTCACAGTCTTACTGTGGAAGATCATGGCCGACACATGCTTCTTGTCAGGACCTAGCTCACAGTCTTACTGTGGAAGATCATGGCCGACACATGCTTCTTGTCAGGACCTAGCTCACAGTCTTACCGTGGAAGATCATGGCCGACACATGCTTCTTGACAGGACCTAGCTCACAGTCTTACTGTGGAAGATCATGGTCGACACATGCTTCTTGTCAGGACCTAGCTCGCAGTCTTACCGTGGGAGATCATGGACGATACATGCTTCTTGACAGGACCTAGCTCACATGCTTTCTGTGGAAGATCATGGCCGACACATGCTTCTTGACAGGGACCTAGCTCACAGTCTTACCGTGGGAGATCATGGCCGACACATGCTTCTTGACAGGACCTAGCTCACATGCTTTCTGTGGAAGATCATGGCCGACACATGCTTCTTGACAGGGACCTAGCTCACAGTCTTACCATGGGAGATCATGGCCGACTCATGCTTCTTGTCAGGACCTAGCTCACAGTCTTACCGTGGAAGATCATGGCCGACACATGCTTCTTGACAGGACCTAGCTCACAGTCTTACCATGGAAGATCATGGCCTACACATGCCTACTTGACAGGACCTAGCTCACAGTCTTACCGTGGAAGATCATGGCTGACACATGCTTCTTGACATGGAGGCAGGTATAGAGAGGCTGGGAGCTAGCTCACAGTCTTACCATGGAAGATCATGGCTGACACATGCTTCTTGACAGGACCTAGCTCACAGTCTTACCGTGGAAGATCATGGCTGACACATGCTTCTTGACAGGGACCTAGCTCACAGTCTTACCGTGGAAGATCATGGCTGACACATGCTTCTTGACAGGACCTAGCTCACAGTCTTACCGTGGAAGATCATGGCTGACACATGCTTCTTGACAGGACCTAGCTCACAGTCTTACCGTGGAAGATCATGGCTGACACATGCTTCTTGTCAGGACCTAGCTCACAGTCTTACCGTGGAAGATCATGGCTGACACATGCTTCTTGACAGGACCTAGCTCACAGTCTTACCGTGGAAGATCATGGCTGACACATGCTTCTTGACAGGACCTAGCTCACAGTCTTACCGTGGAAGATCATGGCTGACACATGCTTCTTGACAGGACCTAGCTCGCAGTCTTACCGTGGAAGATCATGGCTGACACATGCTTCTTGACAGGGACCTAGCTTGCAGTCTTACCGTGGGAGATCATGGCCGACACATGCTTCTTGACAGGGACCTAGCTCACAGTCTTACCGTGGAAGATCATGGCTGACACATGCTTCTTGACAGGGACCTAGCTCACAGTCTTACCGTGGAAGATCATGGCCGACACATGCTTCTTGTCAGGACCTAGCTCACAGTCTTACCGTGGAAGATCATGGCTGACACATGCTTCTTGACATGGAGGCAGGTATAGAGAGGCTGGGAGCTAGCTGGTCTTACCGTGGAAGATCATGGCTGACACATGCTTCTTGACATGGAGGCAGGTATAGAGAGGCTGGGAGCTAGCTGGTCTTACCGTGGAAGATCATGGCCGACACATGCTTCTTGTCAGGACCTAGCTCGCTGTCTTACCGTGGAAGATCATGGCTGACACATGCTTCTTGTCAGGACCTAGCTCACAATCTTACCGTGGAAGATCATGGCTGACACATGCTTCTTGACATGGAGGCAGGTATAGAGAGGCTGGGAGCTAGCTGGTCTTACCGTGGAAGATCATGGCTGACACATGCTTCTTGACATGGAGGCAGGTGTAAAGAGGCATTGACAGGGAGCTATCTGGTCTCACCGTGGGAGATCATGGTCGACACATGCTTCTTGACAGGACCTAGCTCACAGTCTTACCGTGGAAGATCATGGCTGACACATGCTTCTTGACAGGACCTAGCTCACAATCTTACCGTGGAAGATCATGGCTGACACATGCTTCTTGACATGGAGGCAGGTATAGAGAGGCTGGGAGCTAGCTGGTCTTACCGTGGAAGATTATGGCTGACACATGCTTCTTGACATGACCTAGCTCACAGTCTTACCGTGGAAGATCATGGCTGACACATGCTTCTTGACATGGAGGCAGGTGTAGAGGGGCATGGGGATCTCACCAGACTGGAGCCTCTGCTGTTGGTCTGTTAACCTGGTGTCCAGTCTCTGTACACAGACAGTCACACACATTGCAGGGGCTCACACCCATTACAGGGGGTCAAACATGTTACAGGGAGTCAAATATGTTACAGGGAGAAACAGTTGTTACAGGGAAACACACAATGTTATGTAGTGAAAGACTACAGTCAAAGGAGTTACATACATTACAGGGAGTCATATGTTGCAGGAAAGGACAATATTAGTGAGTGTCACAATGTTACAGGGAGTTACATAATGCAAGAGGGTTACTGTTACAGGGTTACATTTTACAGGGAGTAACATATGGTTACACAGTTACACAATTAGAAAATATTAGACAAGTAATCCATCATACATTACAGAGTCACACAATGTTACTGTTTGTCAAACATTTGGTCACACAATGTTACTATTTGTCACTTAACATTACAAAAACAATGTTACAGTGTCACACAATGTTACTGTTTGTCACAAAATGTAACAGTTTGTCACTCAACATTACAAAGTCACATGTTACAGTATCACATATGTTACAGTTTGTCACACAACATTAAGCTCCCGTGACACTATCAAAAACTTTGATAAAAAACTTGGTCAAAGAAATCTTTGACCAAGTTTTCTTGGTCCAAGTTGGACTGTTTACACTCATCAAAGTTTTGGACAGGCCGTCAAAGTTTTGGACAGACCGTCAAAGTTTTGGTGGGAATTATCTTGCCAAGATGGATGCTACTGACGAAGAATTGTTTGCCGTTGCCATATGTATTTTGTGTATTGCCATGTTGAGAAGGCGGCATCGGGTAGGCAAAGGCATATTTGGTTCTGAGAATGGCTGCTCTTTTTTAATTCTTCCAACATCTTGTCAGTCCAAAATAGTTGAATCATTTTGACTTGACTATATGCACTTCCGGTTGAAAAGGGGTAAATGTTCCTTGCAGTCTGATTGGCTAAATTAAATCAACATCATCAAACTTTGATCAAAGTTTGACGAGAAATAGGATCGGTCTCTATTCCATCAAAGTCCTGTAAAAAAACTTTGTCAAAATTTTGACGGCATGTTACACTGTCAGAACCTTGGTCAAAATGGACTTTGACCAAGTTTTTTTATCAAAGTTTTTGACAGTGTAACGGGGGCTTTACAAAGTCACACAATGTTCCTGTGTCACACAATGTTACAGTCTTGCAATGCTTCAGGCAGTCTACTGTCCATCAAGCACACTGCAGCACCTACCCCCTTGAGCAACGTCTCTCCCACAAGATGGCCGAAGAAGTCGGTGAATGACACAGGCTGTCCATGCTGTCTCTTTTCCATGATGCGTCGGATGTAGCGGTACATACTCTGTGGGTTGAGCAGCCAGAACGGACTCGACTGGATATTCTCTTTTAGTTCCTCTTTCATCTGATTGGGTGTTTTTCTTGGCCAATCAGGGTGGGAGTAGAGCTGGGAGATGTACCTGGCAACAGAGATGTCGTGTAGAAAATTAACAGGGAGATACAGGTATATAAAGGACAGCACCGTTCACTATTTTATCCAGTGTATAATATCTCCATTTTATTAAGGGAAACAACCTGGTCCCATTTGCAACAACATCTTTGGGAAATACATCACTATCTCCATTGCAATGTTCTAAAACTGCTCAAAGAATATTGTAAGAGTAATTTCCCTGGACAGCTACTTTCGGCATCATGCTACTCGTAACAGGCTTAAAGCAAAGCCATGGTTGCAAATCGTCCAGGGTATTTATCATAACAGAATGGAGATATAATACCCTTGATAATAGAGGATGAATTTACTCTTACTGCTAAATAATCCATAAGTATAGTTTCTTCACAGTAATCATGAGAACATGTATTAATATACTAAAAGCAACTCTGATCATGTTCTTTTTATCATGTTGCAATTCTTTAAAACCACACAACACAAATCCCCTTTCATCTTCAACCTTTTGGTCCCCAGCAACTTTTGCTGGTTGTGAAAGGTGACTTTATGAATCGACTGGTCAGTGACATGGTTGATTGCTTGTCATGGTACCCCAACAGCATGGGGGTTGGTCTGGTAGCCTAGTGGTTAAAGCGTTCGCTCGTCATGCCGAAGACACAGGTTCGATTCCCAACATTGTTACAACGTGTGAAGCCCATTTATGGTGTCCCCCGCCGTGATAATGCTGGAATATTGCTAAAAGTGGTGTAAAACAATAGTCACTCACTCCCAACAGCAAGGATTGTTGCTCATAATATCAATCACTGGATCAGAATTGATTATTTATGATTCATCATCACATAGCTGGAATACTGCTGACTGTGGCATAAACCAACCAACTAACAAAATGCATCAACCAAGTCTGTGAGCCTGACCACCCGATCCCTTTAGTCGTCTCTTACGATAAGCATGTGTTGGCGGTATTAACAGGTGATGGCTCAACAGGGGATGAGGTAAAGGGTAATATGCTAGTTATCATGCATTACTCACCAGGCTGATCCAGAGAGGCCTGCGACGTAGGAGACCATGTCAAGCACCTTGCTGTCGACTAGAGCACCCATCACCCCGCACATTGCGGACATCGCACGGAAACCTCCCCCAGAACCAAGCACTGCTATGGTGGGTACCTGGGACACAAATATCAAAGTGAAACGTTGATAATTTTTCTATCCTTGACAAACAAAAAAAGCACATGCCAAATGAAAAGATATTTTTATTTTGTTTTGGCTTGTAGCTTTGTGCCTTTGTAATGTACCTCCAACTAATACAAAATCCACAGTGCCACTTAAGCTGCATGTACCTCAAGCTCAATTATTTACAGGCTGAGGCTCTAGGCATCCTAGAGAAGGTACAGACCAAATTTTTATGAGAAAAGCAAGAATACTTTTTGAAAGAGTGTATCCACAAACTGTCTGAGATTTTTCTATTTCATGACCTTGACCTTTGACCTTCTCAAGGGATACGCCAAAAGAAATCCCAAGTTCCGTTTGCTAAGAAGTCCATGGAAGAATAATCTCTTATCATTGTGTAGTTGGCCTTAGAAAACTTACTTGGGCAATGTCAAGTTCCAGCAAAACATTCAAGCATTCTTGTACCACAGGGCTGATAACTACGCCTGAGCCTTACCTTGTCCTTTGTCATGACAAGTGTACCTTGATATCAGGACACACTACAGTCCCAAGTCATCCGTGTTTTACAGGATATGGATCAGAGTCCTACCTCTCTGAGATTCCGGGGTCCGTTCTCTTTGAGTTTGTCCCTCATGGAATCAAAGATCCTCCGCTTCCTTGTCTCCATGAACTGTTTCTCCTCATCACACAGCGCCAGGCTGTAGTTCAACTTGGGGTCGTAGCTGCAAAACGGAATGGCAGAGTGAGTCAGTGAATAACAGGATTGAATAGGTCTTCAGCACCCCATTCTGAGAGCTGACTATACTTGATGTAAGAAGCGAAAAACGGGATCGGGTTGTCAGACCCGCTGTCTTGGTTGATGCATGTCATCGTATCAGAATGTGTAGAAGGATGCTCATGATGTGAATCACTGGATTGTCTGGTCCAGACTTGATTATTGACAGATGGCTGTCATATAGCTGGAATATTGCTTAATGTGGCTTAAACAACAAACAAACAAGCAGAGAATAACACTGCAGTTATCAATATTCTTGCTATATCACATGCCTGTAAATAATTGAGTCTCGATCAGCCAAACCAGTGGTTGATGGCATCACACCCTGACAAAGCATCATACCAAACAACATTAAAAGGAGGTTCTTGTTTCCCTGCCTGGTCCTTGGCATTAAGGGCATAAAACAAAGACTGGTTGGCACGGAGTCAGTCATCTTCATGAGGCAAGAGAGTAAACTGACTTTAAAAGTCCAGTTTCCACCCTTGCCGAACTAGGCCGGAATTCCTGGACTTGATTGTAGCGCCATCAGTGGCTATTACTATTATGTCCCTTCTAAGCCTCTCCTACTGACCAATCAGATTCCACCTCTCGTATCACTTGCATTTGCTTCAAACAAAATGGTGGCGCCCATTCAGGACGATCTGATTGATAATCAAGATCTATAGTGATAAAACGGGGCTTACATTGCGAAATGCATCAAATCACGTGAGCTTCTTGATTAAAAACCTGAAAAGATTTGGAAAATATCTGCCGACAACGAGTTGGCGGTGCACATGCTTTGCAAATCCTGCAATCCACCGAAATCTACATGACAGTTTATGAACCGGATTTCGATTTCGTTGCATGATTTTGATTGGACTATACATAGACTCGTTAATCCAGCCAAAATGTAACTCCATATAATACCAGCCTATTTTGGCAAGGGTGGAAACTGGACTTTTATAGTCAGTTAACTCTCTTGCCTCAGGAAGATGGGAGTCAGTATACTGTGTCTGTGTGGGGTATCCATGTTAAACTGTGGCATGGTATCTCAGTGGGCTAGCACTATAAAACCAGACTAGTAAAGCAGCCATACACACACATATGCATGCACGTCAGTCTATAAGTAAAATAATCTTGAATGTGATGCTAAACCGTCTCACCATAAGACCAAGCAAGAGAATATGACCTATGTTGCCAAGGAATATGCCCTAGCATTCAAAGCAGCCACATGTTATAGAATGCCTATTTCACTCACTTAAACAGCTGAGACCGATTTTGCCTGGAAATAGGCCTACATCATTCAATGTATTCAGCTCATTATGAAGACAACATTATGGAACCAAAATACCAATTTCAAAAAATGAAAAATAGAAAAGAACAAAAAGACAAATATTTATTTTCAGCTGCCTTGAATACTCACTCCACACTGGCCTCCATCTGGATCTCCACTTCAGATGTCTGTAGAACAAGATGAGATACTGAGATGAGCGGACATTTTTAGACTAGCTGATAAATAGTAAGAAACATGTCCTCCATGGTGACAGCCATGAACTGCCAGATCAGCATACATCACAACATTAGATTTCACAGACACACAACATAGATGTTGAATAACTTAAATTCTACCATGACACTGAAGGGTGATCTAATTTGATTGGTTATTTTTATTAAATTTCAAGTGTCTATGAGCGATAACCACTTTCGTTTTACAGCCGTTTTACACATTTCACAGGAATAATTTGCACATGATTTTGTCCAAATTTGCCTGCCATGAAATCCTAAATATATGGCAGTATCGGATATGTTGCCACAGGGTAATGATGACATTGATATTTTGCAACCTGTTTTCCCCTATGAACCAGACATGACACATCAACAACTCATGTACTTACGTCATTGAACCTGATTCGGTGTCTGATAGTCTTGTCCAGGGGGAGAGGCTTGAGAGGCAGGTGCTTGGTACACAGGTGCTCGTCTACCATGTAGTTGGCATCCATTAAACTGATTTCTGAAGATGAAGGTCAAGATTAATATATACCCAATCACCTTGGAAACATAATACCTATAATAGGTGCGGTCGGGTAGTCTAGTGGTTAAAGCGTTCGCTCGTCATGCCGAGGACCCGGGTTCGATTCCCAACATGGGTACAATGTGTGAAGCCCATGTCTGGTGTCCCCCGCCGTGATATTGCTAAATATTGCTAAAAGCAGCGTAAAATCAAAATCACTCACTCACTAATGCCTATAATAAACCATGTAAAAATTGTAATTTTATTCTACTTATGTCCATTTAATATCAGGTATATATTCTGAATCACAAAGAAAATGCCATTCCTTCAACAAAATAGTTAAAAAATATATACAATCACAACTGAAATCTGCATTAACCAGTTCACTCTACACCCACCAGTGCATGGGGATTCCGGGTAAGAACAAACAATGCTTGTCCCAAGAGGCAACTAGATTGACTGTACCACTACTACAATTACTACACCCTAGAGAAGATTTTGTTTAGAATTGGTATTAAACAACCCATGCTTATACTCCCATGACGATCCGGGTTGGAATTGGTCTTCAACAAACCTGCTTCTAGTAAGAGACGACTAATGGGATGGGGTGGTCAGGCTTGCTGACTTTGTTGATGTATGTCATCTGACATTTGTGTAAATCGATAATCATGATGTCAATCACTGGATTGTCTGGTCCAGATTTGATTATTTACAGACTGCCCTCACATAGCTGGAATACTGCTGAGTATGGTGTTAAACAAACAAACAAACAAATGACACGTACCGAGTTCATTCTCCAGCGAGGGGTCCAGGAAGAAGGTGAACGTTTCATTCCAGACTGGGTTGACGTTGTTGTCCTTCACTGTAGTCTTCTGCCAGCCCGAGGGGGACGTCTTGATTGACAGGACGACATACGGATCAGGCGTGTCGACTGCAGAGGAAGACACACTTTCAATACTTGGTTCTTCAATAACTTCACAAACAATGTATATACAATGGGTTTCAGTATTACGCTTACTGACATTGATTTCAGGATTTTACCCTTCCAAATTTTATTTGTTTGTTTGTTGTTTGACGCCTCACTCGGGGTAGAATAGGTCTTCAGTAACCTATGCTTGATGTAAAAGGCAGCTATGCTTGTTGTGTTAAAGAGGCGACTAACGGGATCAGGTGGTCAGGCTTGCTGACTTGGTTGATGCATGTCATCAGATCCAAATTGAGTGGATCGATGCTAATGCTGTCAATCACTGGATTGTCTGGCCCAAACTGGATTATTTACAGACCCCCATCATATAGCTGGAATATTGCCGAGTGTGGCATCAAACAAAACAAACCAACAAACTGTGACTGACCAAGATCTTTAGCCCATCCTTTGGTGATGTTGAATCCCTGGTTCACCTGGATGACGAGGATGGTGCAGGGCTTGTGGTGAACCTGTCGACACAGACATCCCAGTGGAAGTGAAATTGACTATCACTGCAGTACTTTCATATCATCCTTTATGATCACTGAACTAGTCCAGAGGCAAAAACTAGAAAATTCATATTTCATGACACTCCCTTGAACTTGACATGTGCATATTGGCAGATATATCCCTGATTGTTTCCACCTTGTCACAAATAATACACAGCTGACATGACACTTCTTTCTTATTATTTTTTAAGATTTCAAAGCAGCAACTAACAGAAATACAGCAAAACACATATATACCATACTAATGGTCATAACAAACTATTTTCTTTACTATATATTTTCATAAAAAATTATCACAATGACAAATTATGTTTATCATCCAAAACTGGCTCCCACAGGAGATATCGCTTGTGTGAGATCAATGAAATTGCATCACAAGGCTTTGCAAACCATTGTGACATCTTTGGTTACCATGACGTCACAATCAAATGACATCACTAATGGCTCTGCTACTGAAGCTGTTAGCAGTACTTTTTACACTTAAGACACTGTTAAGTACTGTCTACAAACTGAAAAAGTTGGAAGAATTATGCTGGATGATAAATTAATAAAATCTCACCAAGCCTTTTTCAACTCGTGTTGATATATTTGATATCAAAATTTTCTATGTAATAAATTAATGGCTACAGCAAATTGATTGTTTACCTCAAACAGACCTAAAAGAATTATTATTGTACAGTACCAAACTAGTCAAATTCAGGAGGTGAATCAAACAATGCTCATGTCATTACGTAACTATCACTACATTACGCAGATCAGTGAACCTTACTTAAGAGTCAGTTACAATCAGAGGTGAATCAATGACAGTTTGAAACCTCTGAACTTACCTCAAATACTTTAAAGGGATCAAACCTGGAATGAGAAAACAAACAATTTATTAAACATCCCTGTTGAGGAAGAAAGAGAGAATGAGTGAGTTGACACTGATTTGTGCATGTTAATCAAGTGCCAAATCTATACCCTAAAGCATGATCAAAGCACTACATTATTACTTCAGTGTGGACTCAATTTTCATTCTCCCATTTCTGTCGATCAATATGACCAAAGAAATAAGGCCCCCAAAATCTGTAATATACATAATAATATAAATAATGCAAGGTGAAATGTATAGTACAGCTTCTGCCAACATAAAGATGTAATAAAGGGAAGAAAACCTGATTAGCAGTTACTGAGCGAGTGAGTTTGGCTTCGAACCGGTTTGAACAGTACGGTATTCATGTTTCTTTGAGGGAGACAGTCTGAAGTGACGCAGGTCTCAGACATTTACCACTTTGGTGACACCCACGAGCATGGGTATTGTGCTGACAAACCTAGAAACATAATCAGGGCGAACAGGAATTTGTATCTATAATCATAGGTTTCTGACAACTCTACACACCAAATGACGGCACTTTAGACTACTGGGCCACCAGTGCCCTCTGCATAATATAGAGAACTATGCTTCTCTGTGAGACAATACACATCCTAGTTACTGTAAATAGTCCACAGCCTCTGACTTAACCTGACTTACCATTGTTTCCACCCCAATAAACATACCATTGTTTACTAAAAAAACAACATACCATTGTTTACTCCCCAATAAACATACCATTGTTTACTCAAAAAACAAAAACAAAAAAAACCCAAACATACCATTGTTTGCTTCCCAATAAACATACAATTGTTTACTTCCAATTACACAAACTCAAACAACTTTATGTTTTTTAAACTTTAAAACTTTACTTCTTTTAATTACATATTTTAATATTGCCAAGTTAATTTGCTTTCACACAATCAGTAAAAAGCTAAACAATATTGTTTGGACTAAGAGTCTGAGATAAGAGTTGCTAATTAAGGGTGTACTGTATATCAGTATAACGGTAAATTGAGGTTAATTTTTTCCACGATACGTATCACAATATATTATGTTTTCATGCTTGATATATCGTATGATTTCAAATAGTGTTTTTTTATGATGTGTTTAATGTTATATACTTGCCAAATGCCTTCGCTGTCCAAGATGGCTGTGTATTTATTGACTGAGTAAACATTATGTTGTACCAGAATCTTGTTTTGTTCCATTTAGGTGAGTGAGTGAGTTAATGCTTTACGTCACATCGGCAATATTTCAGCCACATCGTGACGAGTGTTCCATTTAGGAACTTAAATTCATACCTTGATGTATTAGATTGCTTCGGAAATCAAAATTTACAATTATACAATATATCGTGATACGTATCACAATACATTATGCTTTGCAAAACATAGTGATACACTTTAAACCTCCTAAACCCATCCCTGCTGCTAATATTCCAGAATGACCCAGCAGATGCTGGTGGTGTACAAACCTGTTGGACTTGAAGGACATTGTGAGGTTCTGGAGAACAGTCTGTCTGAGGTCATCTGCTCTGCTTCATGTTACTGGAATCATGGAAAAAAACACATCAGAAAACTCAGGATTCTACCGTCACTACATCCTTGCATACCCAGTCACATCACCATTCTAGTAGAACATATCACCATTCTAGTAGAAGATATCACCATTCTAGTAGAACATATCACCATTCTAGTAGAACATATCACCATTCTAGTAGAAAATATCACCATTCTAGTTGTACATATCACCAATCAAGATGCACATACCTCCATTCTAGTTGCACAAACTTCCATTCTGGTTGTAAATTCCTCCACTCTTATTTTAATAAACACCCTTGGACTGCTACTCTATAGTTCCTCTGTCTACCTCAGTGCATGTCTCGCACTTATGAGAGAAATTTGAATGGACAGCTGTTTACTGCGTTGTGTCATACTAATCCTGATGGTGGTGAATGCGTCAAGTATTTATGTAACAGATTAGTGATGTAATATACAGGATAATGCCCTCATTTTGATAAAACAAGATGAATAAAGACACCGTGGAAATGAAAGCTCTCTGGCATTCTGCCATGAACGTGGACATTATTCAATTCTGATAGGTCAATCACCTCTGATTGAAACTTGAAACCTTTGATCATAGCAGCAGCTAATATACTGAACTGCAAAAGAAACATCAACATTGCATGAAAAGTTGTCATTTAAATATCTGGGTAATTTTTTTGTCAGAGTTTCTAAAATTTAACATTACCTTATCAGGAAAAATGAAATTTGATGATAAAAAACCAGAGCAGATGACAATAAAACCGATTGCCCAAAATGCATCACGGCAACGGCCTTGGTAACCCGATGCACGTGAGTTGAAATGCACATATGTTTCCCCCATTTCTTGCCCTATAAAAATCCACCCAGATGGTGTAACATTAATTCGTTATTGAAGTGGTACCACATGCCAAGATTGACAAGAAATCAGAGACACCAAGCACTTGGATGATTGCAAGCTAGACAAACAGCCCGGCAAGTAGTCAATGTATTTCAAGTCCACGTAAGGACCATATACAGGCTCCAGCAATTGCATGAGACCACCAACACTACTGATGACAGACCACGTAGTGAAAGACAAAGGGTGACCAACCGACGTCAGGATTGTCAGATTGTGCGACAGCATCTTCAAGATCTCTTTGTTATTGCTGTGGAAACTGCTCAACAGACCATAGGGACACACCAGCGACACATAAGTGCAGACACTGTGCATCGACGATTGACGAGCAGACACCTTCACAGTCACAGGCCACACCGAGGACCCATTCTGACACCATGTCATCCCCGGGACCATCTTCAGTGGGCAACACAGCCCCAGCATTAGTGCCACCAGCAGTGGAGAAGAGTCCTCTTCTCAGACGAGAGCAGTTACTGTATCTCAACAGCAGATGGCAGAGAGAGAGTCTGGAAACGCCGTGGGGAACGTTATTCGGATGCTTGTGTTGTTGAGAGAGACTCGTGGGGTGGTCCGCATCATGGTGTAGGGTGGAATTGGTCTTGCACAGAGGGTCGGCCCTGTGGTCTTCCAGAACATCGGTCCAGGGAGAGGCAATGGTGTCACACCAGCTCGGTACATTGATCAAGTCTTGAGACCACACGCCATATCTCATTTGGCACATTGCCGCAAACACTAGTTTCAGCATAACGCCCGTGCCCACACTGCGAGAGCAACAAGAGACTCCCTCCAGCAGAATGGCATCAGAACCATACAGTGGCCTGCCCTCAGTCCCGATTTAAATCCCATTGAGCCACCTGTGGGACGAGATTCAAAGATGGCCTAATGATGTCTGACCCAGGCCGACAACTGCAGCTGAACTGCAGCAGGCGTTCTTCGGAGTTTGGGCTCAAGTGCCTATGGCCTTCATCAACCTCATCCATTCAATGTATCGACAATGCACATGGCAGACACACGAGATACTGACTTGTGATGCCATTTTCTCAGACTAGTGTTGTGTTTCACTTTAAGAACATTTGACACTTTAATTTCAACCTTGATGATCAGTTTTGTAAAGTTTTATCTTTTTAATATGTCTCAATGTATGTTTACAGTGTTTAGAAAAATACAGTTTCTCATAAATGTATATATGGTGATGTTTCTTTTGTGGTTCAGTATATTTAAATACAAGTATTTCTTTCTCAGTCCCAGTCAGTGAATATTTCTAAATAATAATATTCTCCAATTTCAATGCCAAGTCAACCAATAAAGTTCTGGGGTAGAACAGGTCTTCAACCCATGCTTGCTGTAAAAGGCGACTTTGCTTGTCGTAAGAGGCGACTAACAGGATCAGGTGGTCAGGCTCACGGAGCTAGTTGATGTATGTCATTGTATCCCAATTGTGTTGATTGATGCTCATGATGTCAATCACTGGGTTGTCTGGTCCAGATTTGATTATTTACAGACCGTTGTCATATATAGGCGGAATATTGCTGAGTGCAGCATCAAACAATAAACAAACAAACAAAATAAAAAAACAAACAATGCCAAGTCATACATGCTAGCAAAGTATGATAATGTGACAAAAACTAAATGTTTGAGCATTTACAGTGCCATACTTTGTTTAAAAGCTGTTATCTGGGTTTTCTCAATTCACACTGAAAACCCACTCAAACTTTCGCCCTAGCATGCTGCTGCACTAAATATCTTCCTGATCATCAAAGAGTTGGAGTTTGATTTTGTCATGGTAGAATGGAGATAAACCTACTGGTTTTGAAAGAGATTTAATAATCTTTTCCATTACTGAATGCCCCAATTTGAATGATACTGTGAATGATGCTGCGAATGATGCTGCGAATGATGCTGCGAAAGATGCTGCGAATGATGCTGCGAATGATGCTGCGAATGATGCTGCGAATGATGCTGTGAATGATACTGTGAATGATACTGTGCATGATACTGTGAATGATACTGTGAATGATACTGTGCATGATACTGTGAATGATACTGTGCAGTAAGCTCGGTCGCATGTTCATCATTGTGTTACTGTAAATCTTGAATTTAACGCAAGCATGCATTAAATGCGAAAAATGCATGTGGTCTTTGCTCTCATTTCTAAACATCGCAATATATCAGCAATAAGACATTTTGGACAGCAAAAATACCAACTTAGATATACACTGATGTATTCCACACCACTGTTTATTGAGCAGCACTTGTATATGAAGTATATAAACAATGTCATTCAAACACTAATTACGTCCTGTGAATTGTCACTGCTGGGGTCAAGACAAGAGTTCTACTCACTTATGTCTTCACTGATCACACGTGCAAGTCGAGACAGATGCCACCCTTTGTTCTTTGCGACTGCGTCAAAGGCCGACAGGAGCCAGCGTGCGTGAATTGTTTTCGCGGAAGTACTTTACTCAGCGCTAATAACCGGTTCTATTTGGTGTGTGATTGGATTAATGTAAGGTTGGATTAAGGTGAGTATTCTAAACCTGCCTGAGGACATCTTCAGACAGAAATCCACTGATGCTTGAGAGGAGGGGATGTCGCGTTCATATTGAGTCACATTTTTGGCTAGGGTCCAGTGGTTGCATTCTTTTGGAGGCACATTAATTTCACAATTTACAGTATTTAGTCTCATGTACAGTCAAACCTTGATGTGTCAAACCTTGATGTGTCAAACCTTGATGTGTCAAACCTTGATGTGTCAAACCTTGACTTACGGTTGTCCTGAAGTAAAAGCTTGGTCCTGTTGTTTGTCACATATGTTTCGATTTATTCATTCTTCATGTCAGTCGATGGATGTATGCCAAGTTATTTTTCGGTTGTGTCGAACCTCAGATAACATGGAAACAAACATTGCCACAAGATAGTGTTATTAATATTTTGCCAAGTGTGCACTTCAGCCGCACCAGGAACACATTTTAACTGACTGATACAATTTGATTTCAGTATCTCAAAAACAAATATTAACGAGGAAAACCTAATTCGAAAAGAAAATGCTGCGCATTATATTGTGGTGGATATGCAATGCATCCTGTTTGTGAGCGCTATGGTTTCTACATTCAAAAGGGTTACTATGGAAGGTATAGTTGTGTTTTGTGGTAGGTTTCTTGGCAGATACCAAAATCAAGGTGGGAAAGAAATGAAGCTGAATTGTTTTCGAATGGCGACATGTCATCGGCTCAAGGACCCATCATTCAATTTTGACTGGACATATTTTTTTGTATGATTGCAAAATGATACTAAAAAATAATTGACTGTCCAGTCAAAATTGAATGATGGGTTCTTGAGCCAATGACATGTCGCCTTTTGAAAACAATTGGTTGGTATCATTTCGCAATCCTACTTCTATGATCGTGTGACCTTCGTTTGTTTTTCATTCATTAATAGCTGAACTAATCTAGACTAATTTTGGGGTAAATTTGCGACCTCATACATTGAATGTTAGGCCAAACATCTTGTAACCCAGCTGAGAAACAATGACAGGCCTTAGTGGGCTGTGTAACTACAGTACTATGTAGTCACCATCGCAACGTGGCATGTAAATAGTTATGCTTTATACCCCTTCACTAGCTTCTGTGCATAAGTATGTTGACATTGGCAATCTGCTTTATTACCTACGAGGGCAAACATATCGGGGTTCATAAAAATTAAATGTGCCCTTTAGGGCTGGGGCGGGTAACTCGGGTACCCGTGTCGGATGGGTCCTCAGTAGGACCTGGGTACCCACAGGACTACCCGGACCCGTGGTTAGTCATGTGATGTATTGTTTAATGACAAAAACTCACTATAGCTCTTGCATATTGTTTGAGTAAAGATAAAACATCAGTCAACATCAGTGAACACATGATTTGATTGTTTGACTCATGTATCTAAATAGTTTTAGCCAGGGGTGCAGTAAAACAATTACCAATCAGACATTTTGTTCTCTACTCTTGAGACTTGGAGTGGGTGCCCGGTTACGGTCAGATAATAGGGGGTTGGGTACCCAGGTAGTAAATTTGGACATGTCCCAGCCCTAGTGCCCTTGTATTGTTTCTGTCATCTGGACCGCATGGTTGACGTCATTCAATCTTATTTTGACGTTAGGTCAGAATGATGTAACACTAGAAACGACGTCATAGCCAAAGATTGTTGACGTCATTTGACAAATAGTGGTTCCACTGCTGTTGCAACTTGCTGTCCTTATAGGTAAACAGTAAAATTCATCCCTGTATGTAGACATCTTCTTCGGTAATAAATATGACATTATATTCGTGTTCATGTCGTACTATGTTTACAATACTCGTGCCTAATTACGGTATTTCCCTTCCTCTTGCTCAGGAAAATACTGGAATCATAAACATGTCATAAACATAGTAAGACATGAACACTCATATAATATCCTTTACTTTCATGATGGCTAACCAACCTGTGGGTAAATCTACCAATGACTATACAACTGTACTCACCACATCACAGCAGAGATGTAGCTGGTGGGGAGATATTAACTGATATATCCTGGCTGGAGTAGATCTCAGCATCCATCACCCTATATATGTAGTGATCACCCTAGACGTTCAGCAGGCTGTTATTGTCTCAGTTAAAAGTGGTGTTAAAGCTTGTGATATTCTACCAGTCAGTGTCATGGGAGTGGTGACATCTCTCATGCAGTTTATCGCTTATGAGCCAGGGTTTCAGTAAATCATTGGGTAATCTTCCAATCAGGGAAGTTCCCTATCAAGCTGCATGGTCAGATAGCAATTGTCACAAGACAGATTAAATTCTTATTTTTCAGCTTCTAGTCTTAAACTGCAGTCACAGCTATATCACATCAGTCTGTAAATAACCAAGCCTGGCCCAGACACCATAAAATAAATCATTCTATGGTCTTTGCTGGGCCAGACAAACCAGGAACTAATCTGAAGAGCAATATCTAATTGCATTGTGGTAGGGTGACACCTAAACCAGCCTAAACCATCTCTGATGACCAGCAACTGTTTATTCTAACCCAGGTTCCCATGGTAGGCGAGCAACAGAGCCTGTGTGTAGGGGACCGATTCTAACCCTGGTACCCATGGAAGGCGAGCAACAGCCTGTGTGTTAGGGACAGATTCTAACCCTGGTACTATGGTGGGACAAGCAACAGTCTATATGCTCTGGAGCTATTCTAACCCTGGTCCCCATGGTAGGACAAGCAACAGTCTATGTGTTGGGGACCTCTTCTAACCCTGGTCCTATGGTGACAAACAACAGTCTATGTGTTGGGGACCGATTCTAACCCTGGTCCTATGGTGACAAACAACAGTCTATGTGTTGGGGACCTATTCTAACCCTGGTCCTATGGTGACAAACAACAGTCTATATGTTGGGGACCTATTCTAACCCTGGTCCTATGATGACAAGCAACAGTCTGTATGGTTTGTTTGGACTAATTCTAACCCTGTTCTCCGCTGTTGGACAAGCAACAGTCTTTGTGTTGGTCTGTGTGAAGGTGTGTGCATGGATATGTACTAGTATGGACATGTGGCGTTTTAGTGGTACAAGTTGACTGAGATACCATGCCCCACACTTTACTGACTCTGGGCGGGCCAGTCCCCATTTTGTCAATACCCAGGCATTGAACGCGATGTCAAATGCAGAAGAAAAGAATAAATTTTAAATCCATGTCAACTCATGTCTTAAAAAGAATGCATGCTGCAGCAAAAGATTAAAAACCTACCTTGAATTTCTGAGAATGTGGTCTTTACCAAACCAGTGTGGACTAATTCTGTAGATTCTACTAGAATTTGCAACTAGACTCTGAGTTCCCTGCATGATGCATACATTGCTGGTCTCGGTCATAAATCACCAACCAATATCCAACTTACATTTGTTGAGGCAGTATGTCATCAAAGTAGGCTTGTTGTAATTTATCAGTTTAGTCAAGACCAACATTACTTCTAGTATCACAGATTTACTTGGTCTGTGAACCAAGGTGGCTGGAGGCAATATTTCTGGAGGTTTCCCAATGTAAGGCAAGAACAATTTTTGTTTGTTATTTCAGATTGTTTGGACCAAATGGGTTGAATGGAAGAGGGAGGGAGGTGATTAGATTGGGAAGGATGACGAAGTGATCCAATGAAGCTGATGATAGCAAGTGACAATTCCAGAACAGTTTGCTTCCCTACCACTGAGAAATCGGTCATTATTTTAGTGTTGTCAGTGAATTGTATAAATTAAAAAATACATCATTTTTCATCTTTATTTGATATCAGGGGAAAATCTGTTATGCTAGAAAACTAACGGGTCTGGCCTAAGTATTGATTTGATGTGAATTTTGTAAACAAATCGTTTTAATAAAAATACAAACAAAACAAATAAATGTTCAATCATAAGCAGTATTTAAAAGAAAAAAGTGTAAAATTACTTCTGAAAACAATTATGGAAGGGTCATTCATGTAAGGGACCAGTAAGTTATCAAGGGGGCTTGGGGTGTCTGAGGTTTTTTATAACTTTGAAGATCTTGTTTAGAATTGGTCTTCAGCAACCGATACTTGTCGCAAGAGGCGACTAAAGGGATCGGATGGTTAGGCTTGCTGACTTGGTTGATGCATGTCATAGTATCCCAATAGCATGTATAGATGCTCATGTCAATCACTGGATTGTCCGGTCCAGGTTCGATTTTTTACAGAGTGCTGTCATATAGCTGGAGTGAGTGAGTGAGTGAGTGTATGAGTGAGTGAGGCTCAACGCTGCTTTTAACAGTATTCCAGTTATATCCCGGTGTGTCAGCTTAATATGGGAGGAAAGCCCCAAGTGATGCAGGTCACCACTTCGGTGAAACCCACGAGCACGGGTATGGTGCTGACAAACCCAGAAACATGATCGGGGCAAACCTAGATTTGAACCCAAGATCGTAGGTTTCCCTCCCCTTGAGATTGTCATATTTTTTTTATTTGAGGATGACCCTCCCCTGATTTCCTCTGCTGCCAAACAAGAAACAAATATGATGGTGGCTATTATTTTCTGCAGCATATATACTAAACCGCAAAAGAAACATCACCATGGATAGATATATGAGAAACCTTATGTGTCCAAACAGTGTAAATATACTTTGAGACATATTAAGAAGATGAAACTTGGCAAATCTGATCATCAAGGTTGAAATTGAAGTGTCAAGTATTCTTAAAGTGAAACACAAAGCTAGTCTCTGAGAAAATGTCATCACAAGTCAGTATCTTGTGTGTCCGCCATGTGCATTGATGACTGCCGTGCAATGTCAATGCATGGAATGACAGAGGCGGTTCATGAAGGCCATAGGTACTTGAGCCCACACTCTGAGGAATGCCTGCCGCAGTTCAGCTGCAGTTGTCGGCCTTGGTCGGACGTCATTCAGCTGTCTTTGAATCTCGTCCCACAGGTGCTCAATGTGATGTAAATCGGGACTGAGGGCAGGCCACTGCATGGTTCTGATGTAATTCTGCTGGAGGAAGTCTCTTGATGCTCTTGCAGTGTGGGCACGGACATTAATTATCATGCTGAAACTCATGGTTGCGGCAACGTGCCAAATGAGGTATGGCATGTGGTCTTAACTTGATCAATGTACCCAGCTGGTGTGACACCATTGCCTCTCCCAGGACACCATGATGCTCGGACCACCCCACGAGTCTCAAGAACACAAGCATCCGAATAACGTTCTCCACTGCGTCGCCAGACTCTCTCTCTGCCATCTGCTGTTGAGATACAGTAACAGCTCTCGTCTGAGAAGAGGACTCTTCTCCACTGCTGTTCATGTGCATTTCAATTTGCACGGAACTCACGTACATCGGGTTACCATGTATGGCCGTTGCCGTGATGCGTTTGGGCAGTCAGTTTTATTGCCTTCTGCTTTGGTTTTTTAACAACAAATTTCATTTTTCCGGACAAGATAATGTTAAATTTTAGAAACTTTGACAAAAATTACCCAGATATGTAAATGACAACTTTTCATGCAATGTTACTATGGGTGACGTTTCTTTTGCAGTTCAGTTTATTTTTCTAGTTGTTGGATAACAAGGTCATCAACTTGACTTGACTTTATACTAGTTTCCGGTGGCAATCGTTTTATAACATTCAAGTTGATAGCTTCCTCCAGGGACATGTCGAGTTTCTGATAAGACATAGTGAATAAATATCAAGGTCACCTGGTTGGGGCCTAAATTCTGTATTCTTTTTTCACTTTGCAAATATAATGACCGAATTAAATAGCTATTCGTAAGGTTATGCTTTAATCATGGAAAGAAAGCAGAAACTTATCGAAGACTCTTAAACAAGTGCTCCAAGCAGGCAAATTGGGAAAAACACTTTTTTTTGTTAAAAATTGGTATGGCTTAAAAGTTCAAATATTCTTAAATTCAGAGGTACTTTGATATTGCATTTAATGCAATACTATGAAATGACAGCATTAAAACATGTTCCTAATTGTTGGTCTTGTTATAAATGAATAGAGGTTATTTCTACAAAGCCATAAATTAGTTATCAGTCATATATATTAATACCACATTCGACGTAATAAGCGCCCCACTCTAATAAGCGCCCACGGTGATATTTGCTGATATATTGGCTGGTGAATAATCCCAATTAGCACCCTTCCCATTGATCAATGTACACAAGACTTATTTATTCGTGTAAAATACGTGCTCGTGTGTTACATGCACTATTAATTAAATTCTGGAAAAATATGTCTGTCGTGTATAATATGCACAGACCTTTCTTTGGCATCATTTCAGGCTGTCAGAATAAACCACAAAATTTACGATCTTTCAACTCTTTCACCAAAATTGTATTCTAATAGGAGCCCCCTATTTCTAAGTTTGAAAGCGCCCTGGGCACTTATTACATCGAATACGGAACATTGCAACATGCACTGGGAAATGTTTTGTTCCAAGTTAGGTCTTTGTTGGCATTAGCTGGAGACTTGGGGCTCAATTTCGGCCTCTGAGCAGGTCTAGAAAAATCCCTGAGAAAGTAAAAATACAATAACTGTATAGGATGCAATCTAACAGCTATGACCCATCATAAAATTCAGTTCATGATGTGAGGTGAAATGAGTTTTAACATTACATTAAACATGATTGAAATTTCATAGCAATGTACTGCTTGTGCTAGCTGGGAAATAGGCTGTTTTCACAGTGCCAACTCACTAACATACCGTTACGCTGTTTAACCCTCTGGATGCCGAGACACTTCTGAGTGTTGCTCGAGAATTTATTCTGCGTTGAAAAAAGTAAATGTCTCCGCTTTTTATCTTACAACGATAAAAGTATTGTGTGATGATTTTTTTTATTTAGAAGCTTTGCGGAAACTTTTCGCTAACAAAATACTGCCTAATATCTGAACGACATAACTATATATCAAATAGAGTTATATGCGTATGTATAACAACATAATTCAATGCCCAAAATAGCATGCCGTGAATGATGAAAACTGATTTTTCTCTATGACGTCAGAAGGTGACAGAGAGGTTACACACATACAAAGAAAAGGGGCCATAACTCCGTTTTGTTTAAGTAATATATTCAGTTTCAGTTGTAAAATAAAATGAAACTGCTATTCATGGACATTGGTTATAATATTTACTATTATACATCCCAAGAAATACATATATGCTGCAGTTACATTTACATAACATCGTATTTGACGCTATAAACCGATCAATTCTCATCTAAACAATGTTCAAACAAACAGGAGATTATCAAAGGTTCGTACATACATGTTTTGGCCTATATTTACGCATGATATCATTTTGAACATTGACAAATATCCAAAGTGATATTAATTGTGCGAAAAAATGTATAAAAGATATGCAAAATCTACATCATAACTGAAACTGTAAACAGCATGGTACAATGATTGTGTGCACTCTCATTCAAGGACCTTCACCTCAAAGAAATAACGAAATATGTACAACAATGTTGACGTATGACATCACTACCAGTGACCGGCTTTTACAAAATGGCGTGTTCACTGTCAACAGTACGCAGGATTTTATGAAGGGTTTATACATAAATGTGACATTCAGAAACATCATGACAATAATACTGTTGTCGTTGTGTGTGATTTTGCGTCAGTCATGCCATCACACAGGACTGTAACTTTGACAATGTCTGTTGAAAATATCAAATCACTGCAATGTATCTATTTTAAATTCCCTAATTCTTCCTACGATTCTCTTCCCATACATATTCTGAAAATGTTGAGCTAATATGGATAGCTCAAAATAGGAGAAAATGCTACACTGTGTAACCACTAGGCTACCCGACCCACCCATTTTTTATGAAACAACATAGATACAGTGAGACATCCTTATTCTGGAAACCCCATATTCCAGGCAATTCTGTTAAGATTGTTGGCACACTATATGTAAGTGAGTGAGTGAGTATGGTTTTACGCTGCTTTTAGCAATATTCCAGCATTATCAAGAAATGGGCTTCACACATTGTACCCATGAGGGGAATCAACCCAGGGTCTTCAGTGTGACGAGCGAACACTTTAACCACTAGGCTACCCCACGTCCCCTAGAAAACTTATGAAGGGTTAGTTGTGCTTATTGAAAGCTTATTTGTATCATTTCAGGCTGTCAGCATAAACCACGAAATTTACCATCTGTTTTTTTTTTCACCAAAATTTTATTCTAATAAGAGCCCCTTATTTCTAATTTTAAGAGCTGTGATTCAAAGATTCTGTGAAACAAATGAAAAACTATTTCTGCACCACTGGCCCTGGATCCTCTTTTGGTTATATTTCATAAATACAACATACGATGTCTTCATAAAAAAGAACTTGTATGCAAGTTTCAGCTGCATCACTTAAGCAGTATCAGAGGTAAAAATATTTTAGAGAATGGTAAAAGTGCAAAGGTCATCAACTGCAAAGGTCATCAACTGCAAAGGTCAGTGTTGGGGTGACAGTGGTCACATGGTCATGTACCTTTTTAAGTTGTAAGTCACAAGAAAGAGAAGCCTCTTATAAGAGTTGTAGGACCCTACATACTTGACAACTGAAGCAATGGCTGTTTTGGCTTTGACCTGCCAAGAGGCAACCGAACGGTCCTAAAATAGAATGGGGTGGTGGGGAAGCCTTGTGGTTAAAGCGTTTGCTTGTCATGCTGAATGGCTGGGTTTGATTCTCCACATGGGTTCAATGTGTGAAACCCATTTCTTGTGTCACTTGCCATGATATTGCTGGAATATTGCTACAAGGGAATACTGAACAAGCAGGAATTATAGCAATAAGATGTTCACATACATTGTGATTTAAGTTAAAATGTATCCAAAATTATAACTCAAAAGAATATTAGAATTTAATCTGAAGTTATTTCTCTCCCAGGGTTATTATATATTTTAATATCATGTTATTTTAGTTACTGCTTTCACCTTTTGTTTATCAGAAGTAAAAATAATCCTGCGTGTAATACTTTGCATCCCACTATTTTAATTGTGAAATCAATATGTTGACATGCAATAGTCAAATATCAACAACTATGACTTAGTTATTGTGGTATCAATAGCAGTAATGTGATCGTGGTGGCTGTAAACAATGGTGAGTGGGTGCGATGTGCAGATCAGTTTCCCCACATGATTGGCTGTAAGTTATGTAAATCATATTGAGTGAAAAAACACACCTGAATGCAACCATGAACGTGCAATACCTACATGACAAGTAACAGTCGCTGTGGGCATCAAATGGTTCATAAATTCGACCTTTCTTGAATACTTTCATCTCTTATTACTCAATATTGACACAAGTTTAGCATGAATGAGACTATTTCTTTATATTAATAGCAAGGAAAAGTTTATTTAGCCCTGTTAGCAGGTCCACACAATCAGTAGATGGTAGAGCAATGCAATATGTAGTGGCCATAAAATTTCCAAGTCCTGGGGTGGGATTCGAACAACGGACCTTCTGATCAGAGGCCAGAAGCCTTGTCCACATAACCAAAGAGGTTAACCCTGTCAGCAAGCTGACAAGGTAAGGATGTCATCTGTGGGATGACTCCACACCCTGCTACATACTCACTCGTAAACAGAAGGTGCGTCCCGGGCCTCATAGTAGGGTAATGAGGCTTATTTTGCTCAAATTTAATATGAACATGCTCAGCCCCTCACGTGGGCGCCAATGTAGTCGCCATAAAATTTCCAAGTCCCGTGATGGGATTCGAACCACGGACCTTCTGACCGAGGTCGGACACCTTGTCAACATAACCAAAGAGGTTAACCCCGTTAGCAAACTGACAAGGTAAGGATGTCATCTGTGGGATGACTCCACGCCCTGCTACATATACATATGCTGGATGAGAGGGATTATCCAGTGAACACAGCTAGGTTTCAGTCGGAGTGAGAGACTGTCACAGGTAGGACAAGTCTTACACAACAGTCAACGTTATGAAATAAACCACAACCCAAACTCCCACCCGATAAACTACAGAAATACTGATCTCCTACAATGGCACTATGAGATAAAAACAAATCTTATTAATGAGTGCAGGTCTCCCAATTTGATCTGGTAATCAACAATAAACCTTTCGATTCACCTACCCAGGGTAATCTTGTGTTACACGCCTATCCACACACGTCAGTCATCATTGATACTTGATAGATACGAGCATTGAGTGAGGACAGACAGACAGACAGACAGTTATTTATTAATGTTTCACCTCAGTGACAGAAATATGTATAATTAAAATATTAATACTATCTAGCCTGTGTAGAGTTTTCTGCCCCTCCAGTTCAAATTGGAGCAAAACAAAGCATCTCTTACCTGTGCCAGGTGTGTGGAGGTATTCCCTCGTCAGACACAGGTATGCACAATAGTGAGGGTAGGTGTTAAAGGAGACAGTTACCCGTGGGTGACAAATGTGACCTAGTTGAGTATGAATTATAATATGGGGGTTGACTCTTATCCTGGTCGAGATAATTAAATCAACAATGGAGATGTGGAGATAAGGATGAGGTAAAATGAACATTTATAATCATATCCGTATTCAGGAAGAAAATTGCACAAGCATAGTTTATGTTAAACATAGAGATACAGTTAGGGTCTAAGCAGTCCTGAAGTTGTCGGGTTATCGGTTCATACTTTAAAGATAGACTCGTAACTTCAAAAATTAAATTTCAAAATTTGTCATTTGTCACTCAATGTGCACACTTAGTACTAAATTCATTGCATTGTCTGGGCTAACTCAGATTAGGGTTATTCTTGGGACCAGCCTTCCATTAAACATATGTAGATTGCAGGTCACTATTAAGAAATGAACAGCAAGGCAGTTTTCAGCATTTCAGAGTTTTGAGGTCAGAATAGGATTATTGTTTTTCTGGGGCATACCGCCCACAGTATATGGGCAAGACATGGGAAGACCACCCATTGTACTTAAAAGGGTAGACTTGCACAAGTCTCTGAAACAGTTATTAGTTTAAATCATAATTTCTACATTACATAAATAATAAGAACAAGGTGTCCCTATAAGAGACTGGAGTCTTTGTACTGTCTGCTTATCTAGACTTGCCTATTATAAGGATAGAATTACTATACACACAAGGAGTTATCATTCAGTACAGCCTTGGAGCAAGGCTATTGAAAGGGCAAAGTTCCCGAAGTGTACCGTTTGAGTTGCTCGGCAAACTCGACTCCAGATTTCAAATTTCTTTATGCGCAATATTTGCTGGATGTTCAACTTGAACTTTTTGTGACATTTGCCCTCATTGTTCAGCACTGAATTCAACGATCCTTGTAGGTCATACTTGTTGAATCTGTACAGAGTGAAGACACAATGTCTTTTAGAAAGTGGTCAATGTAACAAATGTTATATTGGGTATTACACTTTCTAAGAATAGAAAAAATTCTAGTGCTCTTTTGTGATGTTTGTTGTTTAACACTGCACTCAGTACTTAATATTCCAGCTGTATGATGGCGGTCTAGAAAATCCAGTAATTGACATCATGAGCATCAATCTATGCAGTTGGGATATGATGACATGCATCAACCAAATCAGCGAGCCTAACCACCCGATCCCGTTAGATGCCTCTTACGACACGCATAGTTGCCTTTTGCAGCAAGCTTGAGTTGCTGAAGACCTATTCTATCCTGGATCTTCATGGTGAGTGAGGCACCTAATTGCCAGCACACAAAGTCAGTGACCTAACCCACTCAACCACCGAGGCTTCCACAAAAATGGAAGTGTGACAACTGTGCAAATATCTCACTTCTCATTAATAACTGATATCTGTGTCAGCTGACCTTAGCTATATAAACCTTGGTCCAGAGATGAAGAGAGGGAAGTCTCACCCTCAGCCTTGCTTGGGTTTGGCTAGGTTCTCCATGGCACCACCATTACTACTAGGGGTGAAACAATACAGCAAGGTCACGATACAATAGGTATCATGATACATAGGTCATGATACAATACGTATCATGGTACATAGGTCATGATACAATACGTATCTTGTTATATAGGTCATGATACAATACGAATCATGATACATAGGTCATGATACAATACGTATCATGATACCTGGATCATGATACAGTACGTATCTTGTTATATAGGTCATGCTACAATACGTATCATGGTACATAGGTCATGATACAATACATATCATGATACATAGGTCACGATACAATACATATCATGATACATAGGTCACGATACAATACATATCATGATACATAGGTCACGATACAATACATATCATGATACATAGGTCATGATACAATACATATCATGATACATAGGTCACGATACAATACATATCATGATACATAGGTCACGATACAATACATATCATGATACATAGGTCACGATACAATACGTATCAGGATACATAGGTCACGATACAATACATATCATGATACATAGGTCACGATACAATACGTATCATGATACATAGGTCACGATACAATACGTATGATATATAGGTCACGATACAATACGTATCATGATACATAGGTCACGATACAATACATATCACGATACATAGGTCACGATACAATACATATCATGATACATAGGTCACGATACAATACGTATCATGATACATAGGTCACGATACAATACGTATCATGGTACATAGGTCACGATACAATACTTATCATGGTACATAGGTCACGATACAATACGTATCATGATACATAGGTCACGATACAATACATATCATGATACATAGGTCACGATACAATACATATCATGATACATAGGTCATGATACAATACGTATCATGTTACATAGGTCATGATACAGTACGTATCTTGTTACATAGGTCATGATACAATACCTTTTATGGTACATAGGTCACGATACAATACATATCATGATACATAGGTCACGATACAATACATATCATGATACAATACATATCATGATACATAGGTCATGATACAATACGTATCAGGATACATAGGTCACGATACAATACATATCATGATACATAGGTCACGATACAATACGTATCATGATACATAGGTCACGATGCAATACGTATGATATATAGGTCACGATACAATACGTATCATGATACATAGGTCACGATACAATACATATCACGATACATAGGTCACGATACAATACATATCATGATACATAGGTCACGATACAATACGTATCATGATACATAGGTCACGATACAATACGTATCATGGTACATAGGTCACGATACAATACTTATCATGGTACATAGGTCACGATACAATACGTATCATGATACATAGGTCACGATACAATACGTATCATGATACATAGGTCACGATACAATACGTATCATGATACATAGGTCACGATACAATACGTATCATGATACATAGGTCACGATACAATACACATCATACATAGGTCATGATACAATATGTATCACGATCCATAGGTCATGATACAATATGTATCACGATATATAAGCGTGATATGCATATTTACGTCAAATCACAAGAAAACTTCTTGATTCTAAATATTTCAGAGCAGGTTCTAGAGGAACTGCAAGTATTTACTATACACAACAAACTAATGACTTGATTGATTCATTTCCGATTGAGAACCATACACCGATCCCTTACAGCAGGCATAATGCAAATCTAACCCCACATGTTTGTTGTTTAACACCCCACTCAGCAACATTCCAGCTATAGGACAGCGGTCTGTGGATAATTGAGTCTGGACTAGACAATCCAGTGATTGATATCATGAGCAGCAATTAACGCTATCAGAATACGATGACATGCATCAACCAAGTAAGCAAGCCTGACCCCCCAATCATGTTCATAAGTCGCCTCTTACAACAAGTATAGGTTGCCAATTAACAGAATTATACCAACTCTTCTGGATCTTCACGAGTGAGCCTCACATGCAGCCAACACTGTTACAAGCATGGATAAAGATGTACAAGGGTTGGGCCTAAATGTTAGCTGTACCCTTATCAAGAATTACATTATCAGCGTTAGAAATTGGCACTAGTCCTATAGTCCTTGCCAAACTGCCCAATAGTCAAGGTATCCTAAGGACCAGCAGAAATCTGCCTTTTTTAAGGGTTTTGCTATTTTATCATTATTAGTGGACTAAAACTGTTAGTTTCTACTGCTGATTATTGTGTGTTTACTTTTAAAATTTAATTAAGATTCATTCATGCATGATACCATTGAAATATTTATGGAGCTGTGAATATTTGTGAATATCAACAAAAACTAATATTATGCAGTTCATTATTGTAACTTTTCATATGTTCTTATGTTAGCTGAGAAATTGTCTAACAGTAAAAGTCTAACTCACGCACCAACTTGTATCCTACTGTATTGACATATGACCTCTCAATATGTTCTAGTATTGGGTGAGTGAGTTAAAATTTATTGTCGCATCAGCATTATTTCACCCATAGAGCGACACTAGTATTGGAATCAGGGCCAAATATGCTTCCTTTAACCTTCATATAAAATAGTTTGTAAATCAAACACATATGTTCTGCAGTTACATCATCATCATCAGGTAAGAGTGAGTGAGTGAGTATGGTTTTACGCCGCTTTTAGCAATATTCCAGCAATATCACGGCGGGGACACCACAAATGGGCTTCACACATTGTACCCATGTGGGCAATCGAACCTGGGTCTTTGGCGTGATGAGCGAACGCTTTAACCACTAGGCTACCTGACCGCCCCTCATCATCAGGTAAGAGAGTTGTCTACCTTTGGTCACCGATGCAGCAATAAATTGTATATACATGTATATATATAGGGTCAATATATGTACATACATGTATATTGATGTCAATATTTTGTGGGAGTTGAGAAAATTACTTTCTAAAACAAAAAACAACCCATTTATAGCTGAGGACTTACAAGAAGGAGAGAACAAGTTGCCATCGAGACCTCTCTTGTTCTTCCACTTTTTTTCTCCGCACAGCAAATTAATCTGTGTGACCTTTAACCTCTTTACTAACTCATTGAGGACTCTGGTACGTAGCTCCAGCCAGCGGGTCTATATTTGTAGTATACACACATGGTATGTGCTGTATTCCCAACTTGGACACATCAGCCCTGTCATCTATCATCAAAAGATTTATTGATGAGTATATAATCTGTGTCGTGTAGTAGACACCTAACAACCAAATATTGACTGTCCGCAACTCGGGGTCTCCGGGGCCTGGAGATAGGTCTCGCCATTGACACTCGCTGATCAATGAAATGGCCAACATATTGAAGCTTTGCTTGAAGAGTGTTTGTTAAATACACACCTAAACTGACAGCATGTGAAATTAAAAAAAGTGACTACATATTTGCCAATTGGATTTCATGGGTGATATTTCATCTTGAAGTGGCATTTTACATTTAGATCATCCATAGGTCGGTGAATATACCACTAGTCAAGGTTTTATCTCACTTACTTGCTTGCTTACTATGGTTATTTATTTATTTATTTATCTATCTGGATTATTTTCAGATTGTTGTAATATAGCTGGAATTCACTCACCCTTCAAGTACAACTTAAATTAAAAACAAGAACATTAAAATCCTGATCTTGCAATGCTGTCTGATTTATTTATTTATATATTTATTTATATATTTATTTATATATTTATTTATACATTTATTTATATATTTATTTATTAGGGTTATTTACAGATTGCTATAATGTAGCTTGAATTCACGGACTCACCCTTTAAGTGAACATTTATAAAATCCCGATCTTGTAATGCGGTTCGAGTGTAATAAAGAAAGGTTCTGTTCTACACGTTTAAGTTGATCCGTCATCAGAAGGGTTAAGTTTTTGTCCAATGTGAAGGGGTCAGATTATGTGCCTGTTTCGGTGAGTGCTCACTCTTGACCTTCGATCTTCCTTCCTCCGCCCTGTACAGGACACAACTGAATGCTACACACATTCAGCAACCAACACAGCCAGGCGTGGAAAATTTATAAAAAATGTAACTGGACCAAGGGCAAGGATGACCAACATTCTTAAAATGCCCTATTTTAAAATGTACTTGCCCAAAAATCAAGCCAATAAATTCATTAAAATGTTACATCTACGGAACTGAGAATCAGAGATACAGTGTCCTGCTATTATGCCCCTCAATATAGCGCTAACTTGGTTATAGCACACGGTAATGCATGGCTCCCAAAGTTTACTAGCATATTTAACTAGAAAGTGCTTTTACTCGTAAAAACATATGTCTCCCCCCAATCCCCTAACCCCCATTCATTCGTTTACTTCATGTTAAACCCCATCTCTTCATTCCCACCCTCCATTACTAAATAACAGAGACAAAAATAGAACTCCTAGAAATTTCAAACAACTAATGGGCAGCACTTCAGTGCTGGGTTAATGTGTATACAAAGTTTCGCGAAAAAATATGAAACGGTTTCTGAGTTATGGTCAGGAAACAAAGCTTACCCCCATTCAGAGCCTATGTTCAACTTATCTCCATGGAAACGAGAAAAAATAAAAATGTCAAAAATCTCTAAATAGCAAAAGGCACCACTTCAGTGCTGGGTTAATGTGTATTCAAAGTTTCGCGAAAAAATATTAAACGGTTTCTGAGTTATGGTCCGGAAACAAAGCTTACCCCCATTCAGAGTCTATGTTCAACTTATCTCCATGGAAACGAGAAAAAATAAAAATGTCAAAAATCTCTAAATAGTAAAAGGCACCACTTCAGTGCTGGGTTAATGTGTATACAAAGTTTCGCGAAAAAATATGAAACGGTTTCTGAGTTATGGTCCGGAAACAAAGCTTACCCCCATTCAGAGTCTATGTTCAACTTATCTCCATGGAAACGAGAAAAAATAAAAATGTCAAAAATCTCTAAATAGCAAAAGGCACCACTTCAGTGCTGGGTTAATGTGTATACAAAGTTTTGCGAAAAAATATGAAACGGTTTCCGAGTTATGGTCCGGAAACAAAGCTTACCCCCATTCAGAGTCTATGTTCAACTTATCTCCATGGAAACGAGAAAAAATAAAAATGTCAAAAATCTCTAAATAGCAAAAGGCACCACTTCAGTGCTGGGTTAATGTGTATACAAAGTTTCGCGAAAAAATATTAAACGGTTTCTGAGTTATGGTCCGGAAACGGTGGGAACGCCGACGCCGACGGGAACCATGCCAAAAACAATATGTCTCCCTCCATTCTGGGGGAGACATAATAAACTCAAGTTTTACACTGACACAATGTTTTTCCCCCCATCTAAAAAAACATTATCAGCTGATCACTGTGAGCACATAAAAGCGGAAATACCAGTCAACAAATCCGAACTAAAGTATGCAATTTAATCCCATTATTTATATATATATAATATGTGTATATATGGTTTTAAAAATGTGTTCATTGTATTTGGACTTATGTTTGAATATATTTTATTTATTTAACTCAAAATTTCATTTAATAATGTTTACATTCATTTCTGCGAAATCATGTGTGAAGTGATCAGTAGATCATACAACTCATCGTTATTTACAGCAACCACGGTCAGATTACTGCAATTGATGCCTTGAGCTGCCAGAGAATGGATAATATATCATAAATGCTATACTCTGACTCGTTACAAGCCATATTTGTGGTAGTTTGACTTATGTGTAACAAAGTTTTTGCAATCCAGTGCGTGTGAGCCTTGACGGTGACTGGTGTATTCAAATTAATTATTTCATCTATTTAGGCCTAACGAAACCTCAAAAGTCGCCAATAGAAGAACCTTGTATTACGAATTCGAAGAAATGTAGTCAACTGTCAGTTATTCAATTTCCAAGAAGCATGTGCTTTATGGAAGTGTTACTACAATTTATCAATGAAACAATCCTGGTTCCTATTGTTGATCAGCCTGACATCAAAGTGTATTAATTCCTGGTGTAACTGTATGCAAATTAGATTGCCAGTCTGGGACACTTTGAAAATATTAGCCAATGAAATATCGTAACATGATCACATGATTATATACTCGTTACACTTGACCCAGTTCATTTTGTGTGCTCTACTTGTCCATGGGCATGCTAGAAAACCTATATTACTCGCCTGACATCTAAACCTTACTTGGCACCGGCGTCGGGCAATGGTATTTTGTAACCCCTGACAGCAATGACATCAGTCCCCATGGCAGTTAGGTGTAGGATGTGATGGGACATCTCTATCAGGTGAAGGAAGAACCTACTGAGCTCAACCTGTTGAGGGCTGAGGGCGTCTCATTCCAACACCAATAAAGGTGTACCTCCCTCCCTATCTCTCAGACATATACACCTGAAACACCCATCTCACTTCAACCATGCCCCAACTGACATATCCACTCCTGTCGGGCTATTCACCCAACCCAAACTTCCAACACCCTTACCCTAACTCCTAACTCCTCACCCCTACTACACCATCTAACAACACACCCCTCTACTGACACTCCAGCCCAAACTCATCACTATGCCATGGCCCGAACTTGTGACACTCATACACAAATTCATACTTATACACCAAAATACTCACAAAACACCCACACAAACTCACAACACCCCGCCAAAAACAAAACAAACATGACCACACACCCCACACCCCCGCCCCTGACTCACAAACCCCCCCCCAAAACTCATGACACTCCCCCAAATTCATGACACCCCCAAACTCATGACACCTCCCCCCAACTCATGACACGCCCCAAACTCATGATACCCCCCAAACTCACGACACCCCCCGAAACTCATGACACCCCCACAAACTGACAACATCCCCCAGAAACTCATGACACCCCCACAAACTGACAACATCCCCCAGAAACTCATGACACCCCCACAAACTGACAACATCCCCCAGAAACTCATGACACCCCCACAAACTGACAACATCCCCCAGAAACTCATGACACCCCCACAAACTGACATCCCCCACAACACCAACCCAACACACAACACCCACACAGAAACTTACGACACCCCACACAGAAACTCACGACACCTCACACAAGGATTTGAAAATCTTACTTTGATTGCTGGAAGTAAAACAAACCGGTGAAATACTTACAAGTATGAAAATACTACTTTCTGAAAACTGCTTCTAACCTGTTTATAATAGAAAAGTTCATCCTGATCTCACAATAACCGATCTTCAACGAGTGCATCCCTCACACTTGATAAATGCACACCAAGGACAGATATGCACAAGTCGGCATGTCGGGGATGTGATATAATGTAGCTGGGTGTGACTAGTTCCCAGACAGACAGAAGATGGAGGACACAGTGTTTGTATTGGCTGGTGATTTATCTGGGTGGGGCGCCACAACCGAACCGGCAATATTCTGGTGCTCTGTAAATACCGTGTATCGTGGTCTGTAATATGACCTGCTTATGATGTGACACCTCCTGTTAAAACCTACATCATATATAACCTCTACACTGTGATCTGGATCTAGGTACCAAAGTCTTGCATTATAGAGGGTGAAATACGGTAATTGAGTCTGGGCCAGTGACTGACTATCAACATCATGAGGATAAGTCTGACATACCAAGTCACCAAGAGTGAGTGAGTGAGTGAGTGAGTGAGTGAGCGAGCTTGTTTGTTGTTTAACGCCGCACTCAGCAATATTCCAGCTATATGACGGCGGTCTGTAAATAATCGAGTCTGGACCAGACAGTCCAGTGACTGACATCATGAACATCGATCCACACAATTGGGATCCATGACATGCATCAACCAAGTCAGCGAGCCTGACCACCCGATCCTGTTAGTTGCCTTTTACGACAAGCATGGGTTGCTGAAGACCTATTCTATCCCGGATCTTCACGGGCGGAATGAAAGAGTGAGTGAGTGAGTGAGTGAGTGTGAAACCATGTGTATATTACCATGCAACCACTTGTATAGTTTGTATGTAAGGTGAGGACCCTGTGAGTGAATCACTTTTGTCCAATACTTTTGACAGTCAATACGTGTAAATAGAATCTTCAAACGATGGTAACAATGATAATAATAATGTGCCAAATTCATGCCCTAAAGCATGCTCAAGACGCTGCATTACTACCTCAGTCAACGGATCAGTGTGCACTCGATTTTCAGTCTCAGCTTCCTGGGGAGTATACAACACAAGCTGCCTGTGAGATGCTCGAAGGTTAACAGACAATTACCATCTCATCCTACCGGGTACCCATTGACTGCTGGGTGAACAAAGGCACATTTCAAACAAATTCTCTTGCCTAAGGGGACACCATGTGTGGCCTGTGTTTCAGTGTGGGGCAGGACCAAAGCCCTAGAAACTCTGAGTCAAGCTGCTGAATGCAGTCTCCTAAACGACTTAACTTTCCGAGAGCGATGTTGCTTCACTGGATTTGGTGCACAGGACCATGTGCCACCTACTTTAAACTTCGAAGTGGCAATAATGTGAAATTATGAATTAGCTGTACATTTAGTCATCATAATGATGCGGCACCTGTCATGACACGCTGTGCAACACAAACACCAACTTGTCTTGTGGAAAACAAATCCAAAAAATATACACCGTCAACAGCAGAGAAGAACCAGCTTCTATTATCCCCCGAAACAGATTCTATTGGGTGTAAAAGGCAAACTAGCGGTGAATCTAGAATGGATCACTGAAATTCAGCGATGACAGTGACTACTGTGTTTGTGAAAAGGGCAAGCATGTCCTGCCCTACTGGTAGCAACCGCCACTGACATAATTTGTGTTAAAAAAATGTAAGCGTTTGTTGCCTGTCGCCGCACAGCAGTATTCTTGCTATGCCTGTAAACAAACCAGACAATCAAGTGATTGTCCAGAAAATCCAGTGACACAATAGCACATTTACTGATTTCATTGAAACTACAAACGATTAGAATTACGCCTGCCCTTAGATCTGTGCAGTGTCAAGTCAATATATAAAAAAAACAATTACAGAGAGCAATACAGATATGGTTACCGTAGCTACATACAACGCATGTCACTAAATGCCTTCTTGTCGTCATGGTGACAAGTACCCTTTAACAAAGAATATTTCTGATGCACATGTCGTCATCCTGAAATATTACTCACGTCACGACCATCACGAAATAATGTATACTGAACCCTATGTAACTCGATACATTGTAATGGCTGTTTAACTTTTAGATTTAATGGCATGTACATAGTGACAGTGTGAATTTCTTTGTTACCCTGTCAAAGGATATGACAGATTTTATTTTTAATATTTTTTTATTTTATGAGAAATGAATATTATTGATGTTCATTATAAACTGAGAGCTCTATTTATATCATGTTAAAATTCTCTGTGCTAGATGGAAACATATGACTGATACTTAAGATTCATGTGCCAAACACCCTGTGACAATTTATCACATGCTTGATAATGTACCAGTCAGCTGGAATGTATAGTGTGTGTGTGAGAGGGAGAGAGGGAGAAAATCAAATAAAAAAACGAGTGAGTGTCAATAAATACTTGGTAGACAGAGTTTCTTTGAAAAACAACAATGTCTGTTGGTCCTCCAAAACTAACTGCTGACATATGACTGCAGTATAACGTGAGTGAGTGAGTGAGTGAGTGGTAATACCGCTTTGAACAGTACTTCAAGTGTATAACATGTCAGTTTGATGTGGAAGGGAAAAGATAGTGATACCCACCATAACTTATATAAGTATCAAGCTGACAATCGATTCCACCCAAAAAAATCTTTGAAAGATGGAAATATACAAGAAGCGATAAGAGATTTACTCACTTACTTTTAAATGTGATACTTATTTTGTTATACATTTATGTTGATTTTATCCATAACTTTTTATCTCTGGGTACAAAGTTTAACAAGAAAGTCAAAGGCTGGTTGTCATAGCCAATATGGTAAAATAAAAGACTTTGGAGTTCCCAAGCCCAGGATCCCTTTAGTTTAAAATTCATATATCAAATTCAACAACACAGATCACCATGTTGCAAACATCAACAAATATTTTCAAAAGAAACGAAAGTTAAAACAGTGAAACATAAGCCATAACAGCCTATTGTGAAAACTGGCTGCCGTACATACCCGTGTGTGAACCGTCTCCTCTCTTCTGTGAATGCAGGTAATCAAAAAGATCATGTTTCTTATAAAGGTGTCCGACTCATTCATGGCGACACCTACACACGAGACGACACCTTGTACTGATTAACTGAAGGTGGGACCCCAGTTTGGGGGCTAGTAAACTAAAGTGCTGATATTCCCTGGACAGTGTTGTGCTTTCTGAGTACATGTTTATTTATAGCTCGGTGGGAAGTGTCGCCCTTTACACATCCACCTGCCGACACACTGACACACACACACCAGCATCATCTGGCCTGTCTAACCCCTCACAGGATCACTTGATTATACACCACAGAACGTGTTGCTGTCCACGCGTATTTAAATACTTGAGAATCTACAAAATTAAAAACTCATCTTTTGTTTGAAAGCATCACAAAGATGGTTCTGGTGGACAAAGATGGTTGTCATGAAATCACTCAATGTTTCACATGTAATACGACCGAGGTAGAATAGCCTCACTTATATGTACACAACTAGGAGAAATCTGAATCTCCCCAGGCTTGGGACACTACTACAGGGATGCTTCTATCATGACATCTCAGATGTGTCTTGATTATGTTTGTCATCATCCCCCCTGTGCTCGTGGGTTTCACCAGAGTGGTAAATGTCTTGAGACCTGCATCACTACGGGGCTCTTCTCTCCCATCAAACTGACATGCCATGATATAACTGAAATACAGTTCAAAATATTAATTCAGTCTCACTCACTCTTACATGAGACAGATGTTTCTTACACAAGATGGGGCGGTGAGGTAGCTTAAACTTAGTGGTTCATCATGGGTTCAATTCCCCACATGGACAATGTGTGGAGCTCATTTCTGGTGTGCCCAATTCTGGAATTTGCTAAAAGCGGCATAAATCCCAACTCACTCACACAAAACACTCTTCCAACAGACATTTCTTACACAAATCACTTCTTCCATGAGACGTTTCTTACACAAAACATTTCTTCATTTAGACATTTCTTATGCTTTTATACAAAACACTTTTTCCACGAGATGTTTCTTACACAAGACACTTCCCCCACTTACAGAGTGAGGACCCAATTTCCTCCTTGCTATCCTAATGCTTAAACTACTGAATCAGTTATATGCTAATGACGATGAGTGATTCTTCCGCTCAGTAACATCACAAAAACAAACGAGGAAGTTGACATATCATCAATGCAGGCTCCTGTACACCAACTCCTGTTTAGATATCTGGAGTAAATTTAGCACGATCTTAAATAGAATCCTACATTTAAAGCGTGTGAATATTGCACAATCCACATTCTAGCTAATGCTGTCAGTTCCAAATTAAATTCCCGGGCATCAAATACTCATTAAAACTGGCAAATTTGAATACACATTAGTTTATGTCCTTAATGAGGGAAGTCCCTGACATGTTTGTTTGTTGTTTAACACCGCACTCAGCAATATTCCAGCTATATGAAGGTGGTCTGTAAATAATCGAGTCTGGACCAGACAATCTAGTGATTGACACCATGAGCATCGTTCCACGCAATTGGGATACGATGACATGCATCAACCAAGTCAGCGAGCCTGACCACCCGATCCCGTTAGTCGCCTTTTACGACAAGCATAATCACCTTTTACTGCAAGCATGGGTTGCTGAAGACCTATTCTACCCCGGAATCTTCACGGGTCGTGAGGAGGTTGTGAAAAGAAGTTAAACATTGTGTTCTCTTGAGAGAAAAACATGAAGTGATGCAGGTTTGAGACAATTACCACTTTCAGCCTTTGAAATTCTTTGCTTTTAAAGACGTCCAGAGTATTAGTGGAAACCTTATTTCACTAGTCTTCCAAAGCATGTAGATAGTTCTGCTTGAACGACACAAGATGGTTTACTTCTGTAAGTTAT
Organism: Haliotis cracherodii; assembly: GCF_022045235.1. Taxonomy (NCBI): domain Eukaryota; kingdom Metazoa; phylum Mollusca; class Gastropoda; order Lepetellida; family Haliotidae; genus Haliotis; species Haliotis cracherodii. The sequence goes on from NW_027266268.1 coordinate 6,636,505, forward strand.
ATTCAGTTCCAATTTGTAATAAAATTGAAGCATTGAGAACTGGTTCAGAATCAGCCCTCAAATGCTACTGGTCAATTAGATGTACCATCATGGGTTTTACTTGACCTTACCCAATTTTTTTAGTCTCTGACTATCAAACTAGGGTGAATTTCAGAGGCCGACTTTGAAGAAACCCGTGAGCTGAGGTAGAGTGTTGACAAAACTTAGGAACATGATCAAGATAAACTGGGATTTAGTTCATGTCTATGAGATGCACCACAAAGTCTGGCACCTTAGACAACTCAGGGCCAACAATGACCCCTGTTTTCTTTCGAGACACAATGAACAATCATATTTTGTTTCATTTTTCTTATAATTGCACATGTTGCTGAAAGTGAAGCCACCTCACAGCTAATGGAAAAAGACAACAAGACATCCTGCTACCACGGAAATACAGGAAACAGAGTTGTAAATATCATACCACACTATTTACAGATTCAATAAAAAAAGATCAGTTCCAAATTAAACTTGAAAATATCATACCACACAAATTAATTATACAAAATGTCCAAATTCTGATTAAAGGTTAGTTTATTTTTATATGAGATTACAGGAGGGAGGAAATATAAATCACCTTGAAATACAATATTATCAAACAGTACCTGACACTTTAAATCCTTAACGAAAAAGAAATATTTTTTCAGAAATATTTTTTAAGCCATTTATTTACATACAGCAATGACTACACAGGACATGAAGCAGTATCGAAGTGAGGTGTATCTTAACTATCAAATATCAAAGTATAACGTAATGATGCTGACTCCCATCCAAACAAATATTACCCAATAGTGTGCGGGTGTTGAGAGGCCATGATAAGTATTTCATATCAACTGGTAGCATTTTATGTCAATACTCACATGCTACAGCTCCTATTGAACAAATACTACAACTTTTGTGGAACATATTTGCAGAGGGGGATATCGAAACTGATAGGTGATAATGAGTATTTGCGGATTGTGCAAAGGTGTTATAGAACCAGTTTTCAGGAGAGTAGCACATCAACATAGGCATAAACTGAGAAAAGTATGGCACACTTGTCAACTTGGAAAGAAATAACAAAATCTTTTGTTGATATAAAACTACACCTAGGTGGAGTTTGATGTGAAGACATGTTATGGTGCAGAGCTTTTAAAGGGATCATGAATAATGTCTGGGGATAAAATGGCATATTTCAACATTTGTTGTTCTATCTTTGGACATATCACGTCTTGTCTTGCTGTGTTGTGGGCTGCGAATCCACCCATCTCATACCCCACCCATATCTCATACCCTGCTTATACATGACCGTATATCGCCCTCTGTGAAGTGACTGCCCTGTATAAACCTTCAAAATCTATGCTAATTTAAATATACCTCTCCTATAATGCAATCTGGAATGAAGCACATCACCAGTGCGTACACAATCTCTACATTTGCAATAAAAACGTGTTTGTCTTCCTTTGTTGAGGTAAACAATTAGCTGGATGATAAAAAACTTGGTCAATATAAATTTGAAATTTGAGGTAAAATATCACTAGACATGATGATTTACCATTTAAATTGTATTTCCTGTTCTGCTAGGCATTGTTTTATATGCAGAGATTAAGATTAATGTGTGTATTTTCTCATAAACTAAGCCAGAAACATCAAAACCCCAAAAATATTATGTTAAAGAATTTTGATGCAATGATCGGAAAAATTGTTTCCTTCAACTATTATTTCATCAAGAATAATATTTTTCAATATGTTATTTTAGTTGCAGCTTTATTCAGAAATTTAAAATAGTGATAACCATAATTATAGTACAGCACTATTGCTGGATATTTTTGACTTATGGAACAATTTGACCAATCACCGTCAAGGCTCTCGCACTCGCACTCTCAAAAAACTTAACGTTGACATGTATTAGTCAAACTTGAATTGTATACTGAGATATCCTGTAGATACCACCCATATTTCAGACAAGGGGCACAGGTGGTCCAGTCTTCTAAGGAACCATAATTTGTTGTGCATGCGCAGTTGCATGCCTTGGGCATGCCAGAAACCTGTGATGGTGGGTTCGTCCTGATTACGTCTCTAGGTTTGTCAGCACTATGTCCTTGCTTGTGGGTTTTACTAAGGTGGTAAACGTCTGGCCCAGCATCACTTCGGGCTTTCCTCCCACATTGAGCTGACCCACCGTGATATTACTGGAATGCTGTTCAAAGTGTCATTTAAGTTAACTCACTTAACTCACCGCCCACATCTCAGACATCGCCCACATCTCAGACATCGCCCACATCTCAGACATCGCCCACATCTCAGACATCGCCCACATCTCAGACATCGCCCACATCTCAGACACCGCCCACATCTCAGACACCGCCCAAGTCTAAGACACCGCCCAAGTCTAAGACACCGCCCACATCTCAGACACCGCCCACATCTCAGACACCGCCCACATCTCAGACACCGCCCACATCTCAGACACCGCCCACATCTCAGACACCGCCCACATCTCAGACACCGCCCATATCTCAGACACCGCCCATATCTCAGACACCACCCACATCTCAGACACCGCCCATACATCATCCTATCAAGTAGTCTTCAGAAGATTCTGGGTGGAGGTGCACTGTATTAAGTGAAAAACTACGATCACAATACATTTGAAAAATACCAGTATATTGCCTTTAAAGTTAAGCATATTTTCATCTTGTTTGCAAAATTAACATCAGTTGCAAAGTTGAATTTGAAATTTTAGAAATTCAGAAATTAGCAACTTATTACTATGACACAAAAAGTGAAACTTGTCATGGCCAGCTTTCTGTATATAATGTGTCTGTTACGCATGCAACGAACAGAACATCCAACAAAATGGCAGAAGACTAAGAAGTTGTCAAAAGCGTGTGGGGGAAGTCTTTCATATAGGTCCATTTCAGACAAAGTCATTTGGGTTATTCATATTCAGGTTCATGACAAATTACAGATTAAAAACCACACGCCGTATATTGTGTTAAATATCACAATACATAAAATCTTTCCTGCAATAAATTTCAATACGAAAGTCAGGCCAATACCCATCACTAATTCTAGGGGAAATGGGGCCATATACCACGTCCTCGAAAATCAGGCTATTACATTTCCAATACTGTTATGCTAACTACCCTGGACCCTTCACTACCATAGCTTCGTTTTGAGGCCGATGACACAACACTAAAATAACTCTCCACTAAATCTACACCATGAAGTTGAGAAATTCTTAGTCCTGCACCATGACAGTAGAATATATTTATTTTATGATTTTTTTTTTTTATCTTGGAACACATACAAAAGCAAGTCTAGCCAGCAAGTCTGTCCAACTTTTGCGAAAACCCAAGAAAGAGAGCACATGGCTTAATAGCCCTTGCCCTGCTCCCTGTTTGACTTTTAATTACAAGTACTTGACAGTGATGTCACCTCAACAAATCTACGATGGCTAATGTTTGTTGTTTAACGCCGCTTTCAGCAATATTCCAGCTATATGACAGCAGTCTGTAAATAATCGCGTCTGGACCAGACAATCCAGTGATTGATATCATGAGCATCGAGGCCTGTTAGTTGCCTCTTATGACAAGCATAGTCGCCTCTTACAGCAAGCATGGGTTGCTGAAGACCAATTCTACCCTGGATCTTCACGGGTACGATGGCAGTACAGTGTACACATATAGGAGAAAATACACCTCCTAGGTCAAGGTTGACAAGTATTTGTCACAGAGTGACGAAATATCCCCCGCCTGTACACCATAGTACCAAATATGAAGACAATCCAGCGATTAGTTCTTGAGATATTGTGGCAACACCGTTTTCCAACTCCAAAAACAGATTTGCCTGCTGTGACCTTGAAAATGGGGTCAAGGTCACCAAATCTGACAGGTGTATGCGGTGTCTGTATATACACTATAGTTCCAAATATGAAGACAATCCAGCGATTAGTTCTTGAGATATCGCGGCAACACTGTTTTCTAACTCCAAAAGCAGATTTGCCTGCTGTGACCTTGAAAATGGGATCAAGGTGACCAAAACCGACTGGTGTCTGCGGAGTCTGTATATACACCATAGTTCCAAATATGAAGACAATCCAGTGTTTAGTTCTGGAGATATCGCGGCAACACCGTTTTCCAACTCTAAAAGCAGATTTGTCTGCTGTGACCTTGAAAATGGGATCAAGGTCACCAAAACCGACTGGTGTCTGCGGAGTCTGTATATACACCATAGTTCCAAATATGAAGACAATCCAGTGTTTAGTTCTGGAGATATCGCGGCAACACCGTTTTCCAACTCCAAAAGCAGATATGCCTGCTGTGACCTTGAAAATGGGGTCAAGGTCACCAAAACCGACTGGTGTCTGCGGAGTCTGTATATACACCATAGTTCCAAATATGAAGACATTCCAGAGATTAGTTCTTGAGATATTGCGGCAACACCGTTTTCCAACTCCAAAAGCAGATATGCCTGCTGTGACCTTGAAAATGGGGTCAAGGTCACCAAAACCGACTGGTGTCTGCGGAGTCTGTATATACACCATAGTTCCAAATATGAAGACAATCCAGTGTTTAGTTCTTGAGATATCGCGGCAACAAACAGGTGGGATGTACGGACGGACGTACGGACGGTCGTGAATACTATATCCCCCGCTTCGCGCTTTCGTGCGGCGGGGGATAAAAATAGAAACCCAATGGGGAGAGCTATTCCGACCCGGATGGTTTACATTTTCAACATTTTTAGGAGAAAAGATTTCTCTGACTTAAATACCGCTGAAACAACATTTATTAATATTTGACACCAATTGTCAACCAGTCCTGTGGTCTAATGGTTACAGTGCCTGACTACTGATCAGAAGTCCTTCTGACTTTTATATGTTTGAATAAAGATTATGGATCAGTCAATGTGTATGCATGATAAATGTCGGGTCGTTTCGGGTCGTTTCTTGTCGGGTCGGGTCGGGTCATATGGGGTCAGGTATCCGGGTCGTAAAATTGCTAGAGATGTAAAACAAACACTAAACCTAAATATTTCACAAGTGTCAGTTCACCCTTGAAACACTCAAGATTTTCCTGAATACGCAAAAGTCAACTGTGATGACATCATTCAATACCTTGGCAGATCAAAAAGAGGCACTGTCATGAATGCAGTCAGCAAAATAAGGCCAGATCGAAATCACCGTCTACATACATCTTCCCGTATGTAAATTGTGAAATGCAAAATACATATTTAATAAACAATTTAATGTTATTAATTGAATCATATGAAATCTTATTAATTGAATGCTATGAAGTGATCCCTGCTAATACAAGTCAATTCTGCAAAAATGTGTATTGTGTTTTGTTTTATCCAAGATGGCAGACGTTTCTGATCGAAAACGTATATTATGAACACCGAACATATAACAAACTGATTTCTCCGGTCTCTTGTAGTTGGTTGTATCGGCATGTTCTACTGTATACTCAGCGAGAAGAGCACTTACCTTTATCTTTGTTTGAGGCTTATTCCAACAGTCTACAGGTAAATCCAGTACTTCTGCAAAAGAACACAGACATTAGACATTTAAGTTTAAAATGTAATTAAATATCAATTTGGTGTCATCAATGTAGGACTCATAAGTCACTGACAGAAGTGAAGGGAAACCACAGCACTGCATGGATCATGTCACTATTTGAGAAAAGGCAAAAAGGGAAAGCTATAAAAAAGTACATAATTTTGTATTTTCAATGTTTGCGACTATGTTTTTCAAATATGTCAGATTCGTTATTACTGATTTTGTGATACACCATTAGCTGGAGGTATCAGATGACACCATTAGCTGGAGGTATCAGATGACACCATTAGCTGGAGGTATCAGATGACACCATTAGCTGGAGGTATCAGATGACACCATTAGCTGGAGGTATCAGATGACACCATTATCTGGAGGTATCAGATGACACCATTAGCTGGAGGTATCAGATGACACCATTAGCTGGAGTTATCAAGTGAAACCATTAGCTGGAGGCATCAAATGACACCATTAGCTGTAGAAATCAAGTGAGTTTTCAGGATGAAATACAAGACATCACAGCAATTAACATGTCCACCTCTCAAGTTGTAAAGAGTGCTGCAAGTAGCTGTCAGAGGCCTCACTATCAAGTATCTAAGTAAACAAGATAATATCATGTACATCATACATTTTCCTGTACAAATATTACATGGAAGCTGTGAGTATTTTGATGAAATTGAAAGATATGTTTAGAAACAGATTCAGTGAGTGCTTGTGAATAGATTTAGTAAACATTTATGGACAGATTCAATGAATGTATGAATAAGTGGCTATGAACAGATTCAATGAATTCAACAGTTTTAAAAAGTGTTCCTGAACAGATTCAGTTAGTTCAACAGATTCCAGAAGTGTTCCTGAACAGATTCAATAAACATTAATGAATACATTCAAAGAGTGTTTATGGTTTGCTTCCATTAGTGGTTATGAACAAATTAATGGAGTTCAACAGATTCAAAAAGTGTTTATGAACAGATTCATTTCCAGAAGTGTTCATGAACAGATTCAATGAGTTCAACATATACAGTGAATGTATGTTCATCTGTCTGAATATTTACAAACTGGATGCTGACATTATTAATAAAGCTTGTCATTTGGGTGTTGATGCTTGTCATTTGGGTGTCGATAAGATGACATCCTGCTGTACAAAAAGTAAAGGTGAAGGTATATTCAAGTTACCATGGAAACCATTCAATGGAAAATTAGGGAAACTCGACCATAGTTTAAACAAATGTCATTTGAAACAGAAGCAAGAACATTGAAGAAGTCGGTCAAACACAGACTATTGTGTGTATCTCTTAGAATAAAAACGTGAAATTCCTCACACAACTGTACATGATAAATGAGAAGGTGTTGGGACAAACGACATACCTGTTATCCCACATGGGAGCCACGTGGTTTTAAAAACGCCTCCTGCGGCGGTAATCAATTCACAAGATGTGTGGTCGGGTGGAGACCGGGTGGAGTGGGTGTGTGACAAGCTTGTCACAGGGTGGACAGAATAATCTGCACTGTGAGGAGCTTATCATGGATTGTCGACAAGGAAATAGCAGATACGATCAGAATGTTCAAAGCCTAGGCCCAGCAGTAGCAGTGACCTTTATTCCCCTGACCTCCATTGTTTTTGAATTTAGTCAATGTGAATAAACATGGATTGGTTTTTATTGTTTTATTAGCCCGGAAAGTGGGTTGCTTTCGCCTACTGCATCGTGATGGTCGTGGGGAAAGTATGAAAGACATACATGGAATTGTTTGTGCACGTTATACCAATCCTAATGGCATGGAATGCTTTGAAATACTGCACAAGTCTTACTCAGCTTGAAGCCACCATATGTGTTGTCATGGTAACATGGTGTGGTTAATGTGGGAGGGAGACCTAGAGAACCCACTTGTAAGGTGAGTGAGTGAGTGAGTGAGTGAGTGAGTGAGTGAGTGAGTGAGTTGGGTTTAACGCAGCTTTGAACAGTATTGAAAGATTGATGTCAGAGGAACGAAGTGATGTGGAAAGCCTTAAGTGATGCAGGTCTCACATGTTTACCACTTTGGTGAAACCCACGATCACAGTATGGTGCTGACAAACCTAGAAACATGACCAAGAAGAACCCAGATTCAAACCCACAGTTTTCTGGTGTATCGAAGGGACACAACTCTGTATAGCGACTAGCAGTGCCTTAGAAGACTTGCCCCTAACAGACATAGAATATCTGTTAGGTGAGAATTAAGATTGGTCTCGCTTCGTACTTCTACGTTCACTGTCGGAGTACAAGCACACACCACTTGTTATGTCAATTATGATCTGCAGTGTGGGAAGCTCTCCTGCATGGGAAACTACCAACTGGAAATGAACAATGACGTTATTGTGACAACCCAAACCTTTTGAAAAAGCCTTTGTGAGGAGACATCGTGTGAGGAAGTGATTGCTCCCCACTGTCTACGTGACTGATCGGTAAATACATAATTATCATTCATGAAATATTGATGTTATCAGGACACAATGTTCACAGGACACGATGTTCACAGAACACAATCTGGAAGTCACGGCTAGACTATTGACAGAGTTGATTCAGTGCTTGTGAGTGAGTGAGTGAGTGAGTGAGTGGTTTTACACATCTCATATTGGAGTTTCCCCTTTGTTAAATACAAAAAAAAGATTTTTCACCCCATGAGTGAGTGAGTGAGTGAGTGAGTGAGGGAGTTGGGTTTAACATTGCTTTTAACAGTATTCCAGTTATATCACAGCTTGTCAGCTTGATGTGGGAGGAAAGCCCAAAGTGATGCAGGTCTCAGACGTTTATCACTTCGGTGCACGGGTATGGTGCTGACAAACCTAGAAACATAATTGGAGCGAACAGGATTCTAACCCACAATCATAGGTTTCTTGCATGCCTAAGGGATGCAACTCTGCACAGCAAATTGTGGCGCCTAAGACAACTGGGCCTACCGTGCCCTCTTCCCATAGGAAGTAGAAATGAAAAAACATCAAACATGTTGGTGATAATATTTAATATCAAGTTTTTGACTATAATCATCGTTGTAGAATCAAATATACATATAATTTTGTAACAAGATTATTTTCAACTAAAACACATTTTCACTTTGTGTTTAAAGACAAATAAACATCGCCTTGATACTATTAAGGGAAATGAAACACACTGATGTCGTCCTGTGATGTCTTCACACTTCTGCTCTAAGTAGTCTTCACATACACATGAAAGGCAGGGGAAAGTCATCTCACTTGTCTAAAACACTGGATATTCTTACAAGATTTACCTCCCTTGCCTAATCTAGCAAACTGGGCGGATCTTTTCAAAATGCACCAGGCTACTTGAAAAAACCTGGTAGGCTGTCACATGGCTATACCATCAACTCAAATTGAACCACCCGATGGCTGTTTTCACAAGCAAGTGCAATTTCGTTTACCAGATATTCAAAAAGATCATTGAAATGAGAAAATACTAACCTCCCATTACTTAAACAGTTTGTCTCGGTCATTCAGCCAAATTTCCATTTTCTATGAGCCCAGTTTGGCAATATAACTGTTGTTGACGTCAAAGAACTTTTTCTCACGGAAAAGAGGTGAAGGGACAGGGTGGCAGTGAGTTTGTTCACTCAGTGTAAACCTGTTCATGGTAATTTGGTTTAAAGAAGATTTATTTCCTAATTTTTAGCACCTCAGCAGATTTGTACTTGTGTGAAGAAGGTTTTGATACACAAGAGGCGGCGGTGTGGATGTTCTCGGGGAGTATGTAAATCTTCGGATGTCAATACTGTTGATGCTATTTTGTACCTGGATGTATTAACGTTACAAACCTTTTGTAATGGGTGAAGTGGTCATGGACTGTTTGACTCAGTCAAACATCCACCGTTCATTGACTCATATGCTTCTGTCTGGATATATGTTCATAATAGATTTATTTTGATCATATTTTACACTGGAAACTTTTAAAAAGGCAAAATACATGTGACTCATAATTCTGATTGGATTAACATATTGAAAAGTAACATAAACTGAGCTTTTTTCTTATCCTATAGAGATTGAGTTGGGTTTGACGCTGATTCAGAAGTGTATGATTGTATGATGGAGTGTATGGGGTCTCTTAATTTCAGATCCTTTTTCTGTGAGGAAACTTATGAGACGTCATTTTTTCATCCAAACATGACTCAATTAAAATTTTATTTGTATTCACAGATCCAATCCCTATAATCTTTCTTTTTCATGTCTAAGGCTTGGATTGTTGTTTTTTCAAATACAATAGTTTTGTTAAAAAGAAATAATCACAAACACTATATATCCTTGGAGTGATCTCTCAAACATGGGGCGTAGGATTAACTCTTTCAACACCCTAACCTGAGTCCCCGGACACCGCAGGCCGATAGACCTCCAGGGCGTAGCCATGTCAAAATAATACATATTTTTATGGATCTACTCGTCATATTATTCATTTATTAAATCTATCACTTTTCACAATTTCTGAAAATACATATTTCATTTCAAATAATCATATTTTATTAAAGGATTAAAAATGTATTAATTATTTCCCGCAATGTTATTGAAAAATAAATTCTGGGACACATACTTTGATAATGGGTTCAGATCAAACATGTCAAAAAGCAAAATAAAGGCAATTCAAGCAAGTCCTTAAATATATTACATAAAGAAATTAAAAAAATCTAAAAGTTTTCAAACTTGCATGTAACTTACTATTTCCATCTTTTTGTGTGATTGTGTGTAAGGTAAGTCTGTTTAATGCCACAATACATGCAGGGAAATCTTTGTTGTTCGTTAGTGGTTTAACGTTGCAATAGCCCAGCTATATGACGGCGGTCTGCAAATAATCGAGTTTGGACAAGACAATCCAGCGATTGACATCATGAGCATCGATTTACGCATTGGGATATAATGACATGACGTCCACAAAACCTTTCATTTAAATCTGAAATGTGATCATACACAAGGACAGAATCCATTGCCATAATTTGATTGGCTGCCTCTGGTCACATCCCTGAATTTGACCAATCACAATATTTTTAGCATATTACGGCAAAAAAAGCATCATTAGAAACAAATTTGTAACCATCAAAATCACATGTTACAACTATAAACTACTCAAGGGGAGGTTACAGTAATATATTTTACATTCATAGCTTTCTAACGACAACAAACATCAAACGAATCATCGCACGTGTTTGTCACACAAAGCATCAACAACAGGTGTATTTCCCGCTCTTTTCTCATGTTACTGGGCGAACAGCCACTGTTATTGGAAAATGGGTGATGACAGATATTTAAAATTCTTATTCAAAATAATTTTCCAATTTCGTAGACAAGGAAAATAAAAAAGAAAGAGGTAAAAGGATATGATAAAGTCTTACAATTACTGAAAATCTTCACAATTTGTGCTTCCTTAGTGCTAAATCTGGACATTATGAATGTGTTTGCTTACATTTGTTTTAAAACGAATTTATTAAGGTGTAAATGCATTATTTAAATAATGTGATAAACATAACTTTCATATTTATGTAGGATTAGACCTTTAAATGGTGAATAACATGTAGAAGCAAAGATGTTTTACAAGCAGATAATTTCCTTGATAAATGTAGGCTTCATCTATCACACAAGAGTCTCTGGGAACTCAGTGTCATAGAAATAAGTGGTTAAGTGGTGTTGAAAGAGTTAAATATAATGAAGCGTACAGTGCATTCCCTTTGAGATATTTAAAAAAAAATATGGTCTCTTTCCAAATCTAACTTTTTTGGAGTTTTTTTAGTTCAGAAAGTTTGTTAATAGACACAACAATTAGAAAAACACAATTTGCACAATCCTATTCATATTCCACAATTTATGACATTTGGATTGCCTATTCCATAAATAAATCTTAAAAAGAGCCTGTCTAAATAACAGTTATTTTTGTTGTAAATGATCTGTGTTGGATGTGCCACAAATATTTCCCAGACAACTCAGAGATGAATGTAACAGGTTTCTGTCTCGTCTCACGGAGTAGTTGGAATTCAGTTTATAGCCTGCCCTACTATCTTCCCCTCTGGGATTTAAACACACATCCGAACATCCCTGGATTAATGCAAGTTGTGAACACACACTGATAACCCTGTCAGTGTAGCCCCAAACAGATCCTTCTTGTCACCAATTGGGAGGGATTAGGAGACAATTACACAACCCAGTAGGGCTAGGACGGGTAACTCGGGTACTCAGGTCGGGTGGGTACTTAGGAGGACTCGGGTACCCATAGGACAACCAGTACCCATGGTTAGTCATGTGATATATATTGTTTGATGACAAAAATTATCTAAAACTCTATGGTTACACTATAAGTCACTAATTTCCAATTTCTTTCTGACAATGCACCCATTCCTTCTGACTTTTATTTGTTTGAATAAAAATAAAACTTCATGCAGTAAACTTCAGTGTATGCATGACCAGATCGCTTTACATGTGTATCTAAATACATTTTGCCAGGGCTACGGTCAAACTTTTCCAAATCGGACAGTTCGTACCCATCTCTAAATATCTACAGCGGGTCCCCGGGTAGGGTCAGGTAATAGGGTGGTGGGTACCTGAGTAGTAAATTTGGACCCGTCCCAGGCCTATTACCAAGTCTTAAGAATAAAAAGAATTTTTTTTAAAAATAGAAAAAAGGTTATCAAATATGCTCTCCAAGTAAACAATCATTGACTTATACAGTAACATTTTGAAATATATATTTGCATATTTCAGATGAATGACATAGGGAATGGTTTGGTAAGGAGGGGATAACTCATGCAGACCTGTCTTGAATTCTGTGGCAGCTACTGCTGTTGGTTTGAAAACTGGATATTATTACAAATAGGAAGGTTTTCCTACAACTAGATTCAATAATAATATGTCACTAAACTTATTAAATTTATTTAGCAGATCTACTGATTCAAAGCAGTGCCAATCTTGGGAGTATTTGTTTTGTCATGGGAATCCATGTTTTCCCAGCACAGATAGGAGCTCGGACTAAATATCGGCTGATCATTTCATAGATCGGCAGATTCTGCTTTCGGGGGGGAAAATAGTGGGTAAACAAATATGGCAAGCCAATATAATAGATTAAGTAGACACAATTTAGGGATAACAACTTCTTTAATACTGTAAAGGCGACGTTTCGGTATAGATCCATATACCGTTGTCAAACCTTGATACATTGAGCCTAGTGGTTAAAGTGTTCGCTTGTCAAGATTCCCGACATGGGTACAATGTGTGAAGCCCATTTCTGGTGTCCCCTGCTGTGACATTGCTAAAAACAGCGTAAAACCAAACTCACTCACACCCCGTAATTCATTGATGTTCAAGGCAACTTCCGGAATATCGTCCATCAAATATCCACAAAAGGTAACCAAACTAATTTTGAATGTGTCTTTCCACTCAAGAAAACAGAGTCCTTTTCAAATATTTAAATGAATGTCTCAAACTTGTACTCTGATTGGTTCTCAGGGGAGAATCATTACCACGCTCTCTCACCAAACATGCCCAATTACCGGGGGTAGGCATATATATACGTTGCCTTTTATCTCTACAATATATGCTATGGGAATAGTATTTGAGTGATTTTCAGATTATATGAATATTTGTTCACGTGATTTTGTATATGACCATGAGATCCAATCCAATATTTTCATCAATCTTTCAAAGAGGCAAAAAGGTTTATTTTTCGGTGTTTTTAGCTACACACACTAAATACATGCAGAGATTATTAAGCTGGTTTCCTATTGCACCTGGAAGCTTTAATCTATTACGTATACTATTCCAAATTTCATAGAAATATTTTGTCAAACAAAAAGGTTACATACACCACTTTGAACAATGTTCCAGAAACCCATCACAACACGAAGGGACAGTATTTCTCAAATTTATGCATACTAGGAAATGAAGGTGTAATCCGAGATCCATACGAACGTTTGAAATGAACTTATAATTTGGCTGCCAAATTTGCATATATTATGGGGTTCATGAAATAAAGCATACAAGTAAGTAAGAACACATATGACAGAGGTGGGTAAAATAGGTCATTGTTTTCATGTATTATCTGACGTATGCAATAATCGTAAATTCTGTTCATATGACACAGATTTCAATACACTTGACATCATGGATGATAAAGTTCAGATTTATCCGTTTCATATGCTCTTAAATGTTCGTTCATCTGTAAGTGTCGAATCCCGGTTCGCCACGATTATGTTTCTAGGTTTCTCAGCACCATACCTGTGCTCGTGGTTACCTCCCACATTAAGCTGACACTCTGTGATATAACTGGAATACTGTTAAAAGTGTGTTAAACCCAACTCACTCATCTGTAAGTGAATGTAATTAGTACTGTACACTCACGTATAACCGACCCCTAATTATAGGCAGTAAAATCCTGGAAAAAAATGTCTCTTGTGTATAATACTCACAAACTTTTCTTTAGTATCATTTCAGGCTGTCATGATCTGTCCTTACAAAAAAGACACCAATAAACAAATACTGAATTATGTAAGTTAATCTTATCTGGTAATAAAAACGTGTTCACTGTATATCTGACCTTATGTTTGTCATCTGTTTTATCAATTTTATTTATATGGCGAGGGGATCCACTTTAGCACAGACCTCTGAAGTTTAGTGTGCACGGAGTATTTGTTAACCCTACTTCATAAAAGCTCAGCATTGAATTGCTATCAGGTTTTTAACTTAATGACCTTGAGGGAGTACCATGTAAAGGTAATAGGACAAGAGGCCCATAGGGCCTGTATCGCTTACCTAGATATTTACACAATCATGACAAAATATACATTTGCATTGTACATGGATATAATACTGCAAATATTTCGTAATTTTGACTTTAAAATGGGTAAATTTGCAAATGTCAAATCTGACAGCATGAACATGTTTCTCTAAATACAAATGTAGCATAGAGATCTGAACCGTTTCCATGTTATGATCTAGGATACATCATATTAAAGGTATTATTCTCTTCATAACAAACAAATGTATACAATGTATCTGTTTATTATAGGGTGGGGATAATATCGGTTTGCATGTTATGGTCAAGGTTGTAACTCTTTTTGGAGTGCTGGACATATGAACAGATGGGCCAGTCCTGGTAGCATATGTCAATTATTCTCATTTGTACATATGGTTATACCGTAGGGATCTTAACTGTGTCCAAATTATGATCTCTTTTTGGCCCCGCCTCGCAGCCCCTGGGGCGCGGGATCAGACCCTCCATTTGTACAATTGTGAATTCCCACCACTTGAGAATACTTCCAACCAAATATGTTTGATGTCCATCTCTTAGTTCCAGAGAAAAAGTCATTTAAAGCAATATTGCCAAATATACTTTTTAGCCCCACCCCTCAGTCCCCAGGGGTGGTGATCGACCCCTCCATTTCTCCAATTTGAACCCTCACCACTGGAGAATGCTTCCAACCAAATATGGTTGATATCTATCTCTTAGTTCCAGAGAAGAAGTCATTTAAATCAATTTAGCCAAATTACCCCTATTTGGCCCCGCCCCTCAGCCCCTTGGGGGGCAGCCCCACCATTTGTACAATTTTGAATCCCCACCACCTAGGGATCCTTCCAGTCAAATGTCATTAATTAAAATTTATTACTTGCCCGTGAAGAGATCACCCGTTTAATAAACATACAGCTGTATAACACATTGTGTAATACCAAAACGTGTGCTTATGTACTCTCGGAACACGTTTCTAGAACAAATATTGAAAGCTCTCAACATCCCTTGGCTTATTCATGAACATTGCGTGTGGAGATGATAGATCACTGAGAGGAGCTTATGCACGCTTGATTCGTCACCATATGGCTGAAATATTGCCGATGTGACGTTAAACTTTAACTCACTCACTCACTATGCACACTTGATGACCCCAGCAACCTTGTTGCTAGGCTGACGTCACATGGCATTGTTTCGCCGAAGGATCTTGCCATAAAATTCCCTAATTTACGTCATCGGGTATTGTGACGTGATTGTAAACTTTGAGCTGCAAGGCACCGTTCCACAAGGCGATCGTACTGTAGCATGACAGTCGTTGGTCTAAGTTAAAGAATGTGAGTTGCGATAACCTTAACGCTACTATAATTTTGTGGAACGGACGCCTGAATTCTAAAGGTGGGCCGTTGTATGGTATTAAATTCATACGTTTAAACTTTTGACGTGTTTGGAGTATTATTGTGTTAAACACGATTGGATTATGCCGTGGATCGTGTAGGTGTCACTCTATTCATACTCAACAGTATAATTCTAATTACGTTATAAATGGAAAGTAATAAATAAAATACTAAACTCGCTCCCGTGTAAAACCAATTTTATGAAACTCGTGAATAGTTGTGGTATCTGACGAGCGAAAGCGAGTCAGATACCACAACCATTCATTGTTTCATAAATTTGGTATTACAGGAGAGCTCGTTTAGTATTCTATATGTCTTTAACCACTAGGCTATCCGACCGCCCCTTGGATTTGAATAAATCGCTGTGAACGATATAATAAAATGGTAATGGGTAATGTTTAGAATTAATGCATATGTAAACGACAGTCCTAAATTATATCGAATACTATGACAAGCCTGTAGAATTCATTTTATTTCATTCTATTCTTGCTCAGATGTTGTTTGATCATGGTTACAACACTCAAGGCCTCAGTGGGACCTTCAAAAGGTTTTATGGCAGACATGTGGGGGGGGACACTTCCAAATTTGATGCATCAGTGACAGTAGCTATGTCTGATCCATTTCCCTATTTTGACTTGCCTTTGCATGTTTGTGACGAGTGCCACCGGTGGGGCACGATCTGTTCATCTTTTCACAAACACTTGGTACATATAAGTCATCACTATTTGATAGTGATTCATAAACACATGCTCATGATATAGTCAAAATCGATATTTGTGACTGAACTGAAATATGTATTTAATGCTTCAGACTTTTCAGAATCTAAAAAAGCGGTTGGCATACTTGAGACATCAGTGACCAAAGGAGGTATAGTTGTGGTACCAGAATCCTTTAGAAAAAATCTAAGTAATTTCCAATAGTTGGAGTTATTTTCTTTGGATACAGTTGATAAAAAACCCATCTAAGTTACAATGGAAGTCCTCTTTTGCTTGTTTTCGGAGATTGTTAACATTATTTCTTTGCTTTTTGTACCTTAGAAAGTCATTTGGTTTACAGGATAATTTTGCCTTATTTCTGAGTCTTTCTCTGATACGGATTGCACGTCAAATTTCGCTGTTAAACCAAGGTTTATCCCTTGGCCTTATTATTACTTGTTTGGAGGGGTACGCACTCTTTTACATATTGATCCAGTGCTAATGTTAGGGCGTCACAAGCTTCATTTTTTCCCAATCTGTGGATACATAAGCTGGTTTAGGCGTTGATAATCACCTTGCTTGTAAAGTAAAACATCTCTAACAGAAGACTTGGTTAGAGTGACAAAAAAAAACTTGTGGTCACTGATATCAACGCTAAAGTCTAAAACGCCTGCTTCTACAGTTTCGTTGTCCTGGCTTATAACAATAGGGTCAATCAGAATAGCCGAGGTTTGTGTAATACGCATGGGCTGTTTAATGAGATTACGTAGATCTTTACTCATCATTATATCGTGAAGGTGGTGTACATTGTTATTTAAAAAATCTTCGTTAAGGTCTCCAACTAGTACTACATTTGATGAAATGTCCAGGGCTGTTTCCACTGAATGATCAAGACAATCCCAATATGATGTAGGGGTGTCGGGCAGGCGATAAGTAACACAAAATAAACTCTTTTGAGGCAGATATATTTGGAACCACATTATTTCATAATTAAGTAATTCTAAATCTATTCTATGTTTATCACTCAATGAATCACGATAATAGACCACAAGGCCACCCCCTAAACAATCTCTATCCCTTCTAACTGGGCCACCCCCTAAACAATCTCTATCCCTTCTAACTGGGCCACCCCCTAAACAATCTCTATCCCTTCTAACTGGGCCACCCCCTAAACAATCTCTATCCCTTCTAATGGGGGAACAATAACTATCCATTAGTAAATCCGATGATTTTACAGATGCATCTAAATGTGTTTCAGTGAAACATAGGACATCAAATTCGGAAATATCTTCAGCGATTTTGTTTAATTTGTGTCTCAGGCTTCTGATGTTTAAATGAAATATTGTAAGATCATTATTACCTGTGCTAGAATAAACTGGACCAGGATTTAGTTCAATGTCTCCAGACACTATGAGTAGCAATACTAAAATTACAACCACGTTCGTTGGTTTACACGCTGCTTGAACTATACATAAATTCAGATACAATACTGAACAATTAATGGATATTAGCATCAGTTCTTGGAGACTTTGGTGAATATTAATAAGGAAAACACATAGAGACATTTATACATTTTCCTGCTTTTAAGGTAAGTAGGACTTCATTTGCTATGAAACAAACCTATCGAAGCTCTGTATATCATTATATCGGTCATGAGTTGAGTTTGGAAACATCGAAGACAAGTACTAAAGCGGCGATAGGTTTACTGAGTCGGTGGTTTCGCTACATTGCAGAAAACAGTGACATTTTGTGGTAATTAAGCAGCAGGTACAGCAAGTGTTTCCTGAAGGAGATGCGTGAGATAATAGGGGCAGTTGGTTGAATATAAAACCACATTGCATGAGTAACGAAGGTGTGTACAAGTAGTGAACAAGTAAACAAACATATGTTCACACATTTTGAGACAAAATGCTGTATGCAGTGGATACTTTGTACAGTGAGACATATATTTATAATGTGAGGATATATGCATTCAAAAGAGTCTGTTTTATATGTGTTGTATTCCCATACATTGAGAGATCTCTGCATAGACTATGAGTTTCCATAAGACAAAGTTGACGAGATACATATGCATACAAATAAACAGCATATGTGCGTGTATATAGAAGCCATGGGAATGTCATCTCGGAGTCTCTGTTTTAACTGTTGGACACTGTCTGAGCAAGTAAGGTATTTACTTGCTGATCAGGTTTTCAATGTCTTTTTCGTTTTCGATCTTAAACCGGCTTTCCTATTCAAAGAATGTATGCAAATATTTTTAGTCCAGTTGACAATGGCATATACCGTATTCGACGTAATTAGCACCCAGGGCGCTCTCAAAATTAGAAATAGGGGGCCCATATTAGAATATTATTTTGGTGAGAGAAAAAAACAGAGTTAAAAGATAAATTTCGTGGTTTATGCTGACAGCCTGAAATGTTTATGTACGACAGATGTATTTTTGTAGAATTTAATTGCCCATAATTAAGGGTGCATATAACACACGAGTGTGTATTATATGCAAATAAATAAGTCTTGTGTACATTGATCAATCGGAACGGGTGCTAATTGGGGTTGTTCACTAGCCAATATGTTAGCAAATATCACCATGGGCGCTTATTAGAGCGGGGCGCTTATTACGTCGAATACGGTAGGTGTTTTCATTTTAATGAGTTTCCTTTATTATATAAAGTGGCACTAATCTCTGGCTTCTAGCTGGCTGTCCGACACTGTCTGCCCTAATTGGGCTTACTAGTTGCCATGAGTCGATTTGCTCGCTAACGCAACTCAGTGTGACTGGGCTACGTTTGTAAGGACAGCGTAAATGAACTTTGAGGCAATATCTATACGCATTTCTGAACACTGATTGGTTACCTGTGATCCATGAAGATTTCGATATTACAAAGCGTGCATGTCAATCAATTTCTTCAACCAAAACAAACAGACAAGAACAGTGGAAGCTCATTGGATGTCATCATATTTTATAAATACGTTTGACGGTTATAGTTTAATAAATATCCCCGCACTGAAAGCATTTTCAGATTTCGGATTGCGTGGATAATACAACGACTGAGATTGATTTGGATTCCTTTGCTGTGTTTCATAGCTTGATATTTAAACCATGAGTAATAGTTTTCTGTTTATGTTTTGTGATTTAAATTACAATACTCTTACATAGTATTGAATATACTTATTATAAAAAATGCATCTACAGTAGCAATTCGAATACGTCTCTGGAATGAATGAGATCTACATGTGGAATGGAATTTGAGCCTGCGACAATTTTACTGCTAGGTCACCTTTGGCACCGGGTAAGGTCTCTGAAAAACTTCCCCACTGATTCCAAAGAGTTGTTCTTTGAGACATACAAAATGGCCAACACAACCTTACTGCAGAGAGCACATGAGCAATGGCCATTTCTAGGTATAGGTTTCATATGATTTTTTGGTAAAATGTTTCCACTTAAATGCACTGAAGTATATAACTATTCTTAGTGACAATTCACAACACCTTTAAACATATATTGGAGATGAATAAATTACATCGTCAACTTGAACATAGATGCGCAGCGGACAACCTATAGAATCTTACATATTAGTCGTAAAAGGAATGTTTCGTTGTGACAACGATAGTCTCAAGTTGGGCTGGTACGGGAAACTCAGGTACCCGGGTCGGGTGGGTACTGAGTAGGACCCGGGTACCCACAGGACTACCCGGACCCGTGGTTAGTCACGTGATATATTGTTTAATGACAAAAATTATCTAGAACTCTATGGTTACACAAAAGTCACTAATGTTCGCATATCTTTCCGACTATGCACCCATTCTTCTGATTTTTCATATGGTTGAATAAAGATGTAACTTAATTCAACTTCAGTGCATGAATGACCAGTTTGTTTAATACATTATCAAAATACATTTTGCCAGGGCAATGCTAAAAATGTTCTTAATCAGACATTTTGAGACATCTCCTGAGACCTACAGTGGGTACCCGGGTAGGGTCGGGTAATAGGGGGTTGGGTACCCGTGTAGTAAATTTGGACTCGTCCCAGCCCTTGTCTCAAGGTTCTTTGGAGTCTGTTACTATGTTTCAACTAGATACAAATCAGTATTATGACATTTGTAACTGTGAATGAGCAGGAAACACCCAAAAATATCATGAAATAATAAATGCTTATTATTCTACTGCCTTACTGCCAGATCATATCACACTGCATCATGAATTAATCCCTCCAGTCAATACATGATACTTCACATAAATGACATGATCATTAGGTTTTGCCATGCTTATTACTTTGAATATCATAGTTCACAGTTGATATGGCGTTCGATTCCACAAACTTCAGGACAGAGTTGTTATGCTGTGTTAGCTATTTGCCTGTTTTCATGAGACTTTGCATGTAGCACTTGCATACGTGAATCAGTGGAATAAAGCAGTTTATTTTCATGTGGACCAAACTGAAGCATACGAATTTATCCTTACCTAAATGCATATCAACAGTTTTATTTACAAAGATGTTTCGGTACAGGGAGGGGAAAGTTACATACAAACGTCAAACCAAAAAAAAACATTGAAAAGGACAGAACGCTTGTGTTTGCGCATAAAAAGACATTTTTGGACAGTGTGTAGCTTCATAAGTTGTTAATAGAAAACATGTCACATGGCTTTGACTACCATTAATGACTCATTCTTATGAGATGTGTGAACATTACTAAAAAATGAGCTCTATTCAATACAGAAAAAAGAAGATCGACAATTGCTATGACGATGTTGAGCCCAATAGTCCAGGACTAGTGATTAAGGAATTGGGGGGGTAGGATTGAGACAGGTTTCATTGAGACTGCAATCTTGCTAACGCACGATACATGATAAAACATCAATACATCATTATGAATAATTTTGAGAATACTGCTTCTCTTACATCATTGCCATAATTCTGCATTTTGAATGCAATCACACTAAAAGTAAACTTTTAGATTTTCAACGGAAGTCCTCTTCGCTGTCAACTACACATCACTAGTTGTATCCCTAATAGCACTGCAGACTAACTCTTCCATGTGCAATGGCCAGAAAATCCTCACTTTCCAAACATCAATCACTAGAGACAGATGATTTGGGAGGTGGGCAGAGTAATTCTGCTGTAATAGAGGTAGAAACAATGAGAACTATGTTTTGATAATTCTTGCAAATCCTCTACCTCTGTTACATTATTGCCAGAATTTACCAGAGGGAACGGCGGGTTCTGCTTCAAGTACACTACCTTGTGTAGCTGATAGCACATTGAGTAGAATTAGATTCTCATGAGGTGTCCTTCTATCCTTCACCTCAAAAGAACTTGAAAGAAATAGTTTTTCAAAAAGAAGTCGAAACTAATCCTCTGAATTTAGTCCAAAGATAGCTGTTTTAATTTCATCGCAATCTGCTGTGCACTGTTTGGACTCACAAAGTCATTTCTTGGAAATCAAATATTCCATTTCCCAGGGGTGACAGGTTGTATAAATAGTTAAATATATGCTGAACAAATATACTTCTCCAACAAACTTTGTGAATTAACATTCTACTATTATCTTACATGTGTAAGCAATTATTTAGCAATTACCCCCAGTAGATAATACAAGTTCAAAATAAATGCATCTCCACCCCAAACTTAGATGTGGCAGAACTTGACCTACATCACCAGGGAGTATCCTGTGTGAGAAAATCTCCCCTGGTCCAAAAGCAATGAGATTTCTTGGCATGTCATGAGATTAAGCTAATTTTCAGAGACATTTCATCTCACACAGTGGAAACTATTTGATTTTTGGTACTTGATACTCAAATTATGCTGCAACTAATGTTACTAGATTATATAGATATATCCTTGCATATCAGAGTTTAGAACATCATTTATTCCACTGCGAATATTTAAAAATATTAGCATTAGTTTTAAAAGTAAATTACATCAGTAATTATATTATGCATATTTTTTCTATTCTCGTGATCACAGTAACATTATAATACATAACACAACGGTCATGAGTGAAAGAAACAAAATTAGCTCAATCTGACACGTTCTCCTCTCATGTTATCTTGCACACGTAGTTCCCTAAGCTCCTTATGAAGATATCTCACTGCCTACTGAGTACATAAATACTCTGTCACACACTGCAGTAGAGCCCTTGCGACACAGGCTGGCCCCAGCTCTCTTTGTTCACGTCATGATTTTTGTAATCTATTCTGATAAATCTTTTTTTGGCTGATACCTGTGCATGGGATGCTGTTTTGTTTAGTGACTGATACTTATCATGGTAATCAGAAAACCGACAGACTTGCACCTGTAATCACCAAATAGTCCTTTGAGCATATACAAATTATTAAGTTCGAAAAGATAAAAGTAAGCCTCAATTTATCTTAAGTTTTTGTGAAGTGATTGCTAAAATAAAAGTAAGAATCAACTTATCTTAAGTGTTTGTAAAATGATTGCTAAAATAAAAGTAAGAATCAACTTATCTTAAGTGTTTGTAAAATGATTGCTAAAATAAAAGTAAGAATCAATTTATCTTAAGTGTTTGTAAAATGATTGCTAAAATAAAAGTAAGAATCAATTTATCTTAAGTGTTTGTAAAATGATTGCTAAAATAAAAGTAAGAATCAATTTATCTTAAGTGTTTGTAAAATGATTGCTAAAATAAAAGTAAGAATCAATTTATCTAAGAGTTTGTAAAATGATTGCTAAAATAAAAGTAAGAATCAATTTATCTTAAGTGTTTGTAAAATGATTGCTAAAATAAAAGTAAGAATCAATTTATCTTAAGTGTTTGTAAAATGATTGCTAAAATAAAAGTAAGAATCAATTTATCTAAGAGTTTGTAAAATGATTGCTAAAATAAAAGTAAGAATCAATTTATCTAAGAGTTTGTAAAATGATTGCTAAAATAAAAGTAAGAATCAATTTATCTTAAGTGTTTGTAAAATGATTGCTAAAATAAAAGTAAGAATCAATTTATCTTAAGTGTTTGTAAAATGATTGCTAAAATAAAAGTAAGAATCAATTTATCTTAAGTGTTTGTAAAATGATTGCTAAAATAAAAGTAAGAATCAATTTATCTAAGAGTTTGTAAAATGATTGCTAAAATAAAAGTAAGAATCAATTTATCTTAAGTGTTTGTAAAATGATTGCTAAAATAAAAGTAAGAATCAATTTATCTTAAGTGTTTGTAAAATGATTGCTAAAATAAAAGTAAGAATCAATTTATCTAAGAGTTTGTAAAATGATTGCTAAAATAAAAGCACTACTCAGTGACTTACAATATAATTTCAAAATTCATTATTTTTAATTGAGTAATAAAAACATCATCACAGAATATTTTTTCACATTCACATGCAGTGACGAGGCGAAATTTACTGAATAATCAGATGTAAGACCTACAAAGGATGAGTCTGTGTTTTCCATACAAACGACAAACAAAGAACAAACACAAAATTCCCTGTACGTGTATGTCTAACAGGACCTCTGTTAATCTGACTCAGAATAGAGCAACTAGCTGTTTCGTTGCTTTAAGGAAAGGAAACCCCACAGTCTGCATCAACTACACTGTAAGGTAAATATGTTTTGTTTTAGATTAGACTTATGAATGATCTGGAAGACAACACACCTTGTGGACATTTTGATTGGTTGATATCAGAAAATAAGAGCCATGATTGGCTGAGCCGATGACGTCAACTGATGCTAGGTTCAAAGGGGATTTGGCTTTGTTTAAACAGTCCCTGAGTGACTCAGTCTTCAGCACATTGGTTAGACAGACACTGACGTAAAACAAAAAAATGCCTTGAAAGGAAATGCTCTGGCTTATAGGAAGGACTGTCTAAATTCAGCTGGCTTCTTTAAAGGAAATTAAATTCAAGATGGGCTAAATGCGTCCCTCAGAAGTCAAGACTGTCAGTCCAAATAAAGACTAACAAGATTTGAATGTGTTTTCACTCCTTGCACTATGTTTGTAAACAAAGCAGTAAAGGTGTGATATGAGAACGTAATGAATTAAATTAATTGATAAATTGATTCATGATAAAATGAGCAACTCTGCATATAATAATCTGAGCAGCCTGCATAATGTTCTGAACAAATATTATAAGCACTAAAATGGTTAGAGATGACTATACTATTTTATAATACACTTCAGTATGAAAGACTGAGTTTTCTGAAGTTGAGAAAAGTGATATTTTCACTGCAGTGAACTTAACACTTTGACACGAGGAAAGGAGTTATTTTTACAAGTGACATAGCCAAATCATCCTCAAATTAATCTGACATGAGTGAGCAAGTTGAGTTTGACACTGCTTACGTGTGAGTGAGTGAGTATTGGTTTTACGCTACTTTTAGCAATATTCCAGCAATATCCCACATGAAATTGGCTTCATACATTGTACCCATGTGAGGAATCAACCCAGAGGCGTTGGCATGACAAAAGAACAGCTATGGTACATCAATCAATACTTCAAGAGATAAATTCACAATGGTCCTCAAGTCCCTGTACAAGATGGAGTCAAGGTAAACATATATTATGGCTTAGAAATGCACTTTCTTAAAAATTCCATAATGGACTACAATCCGTACCATGGTGGTAACTAGTTGAATATTTTACCAACTATTTCAGTAATACACAAGCATGAAATATTCATACCCCCATCAAAAGCATCTTCTCGTGAGTGCATGACTCAAGACACTGACCACAAGACCATTTGAGACTTGTCCTTATGTTTTGTTTTGTTTAGTTTTGTTTGTTTGTTGTTTAACGCCACACTCAGCTATATTCAAGCTATATGACAGTTGTCTGTAAATAATCCAGTCTGGACCAGACAATCCAGTGATTGACATCATGAGCATCAATCCACGCCATTTGGATGCAATGTCATGCATCAACCAAGTCAGCGAGCCTGACCACCTTATCCCGTTAGTCTCCTTTTACGACAAGCATAGTCGCCTTTTACGGCAAGAATGGGTTGCTGAAGACCTATTCTACCCCAGATCTTCGCGGGTCTCTTGCAGGATTATAAGCTACAGATTAGGCAGATGGCCAGTCTGATATTGAAAAAACAAACAAGTGGTGCATTTCTTCTGTTAGTCAGCATATGAGCACTCTTACATCTGCACAAGGTTAAAATAACGACACACAAGTGGAGTAATCCTTGCTTGACTTATCATTCTCTGAACAAACTCAGGGGTGACCTTCCTCCAAACGTACATGTTTCAATACGTCTGTAAAGATGTAAAACAAACCAAAAAATGCCCTGAAGCTACTGGTTCTTTCATTGAGTGGGAACAACACACACACGTAACAGTACCGCAGAGAACATGGCCTGATGCTGAACTTATAAGGATGACATTTTCGCTACTAACAATGATTGGATTCTGTTTCTGCACCACATGCCTAACATTACCCCTTTTACATCTACTTCAAACCAAAATGAGGCAATCTGTCGGACATTAAGTATTTAAGTAATTGTAGAAGTGGCAGCATGGGAGGAAATTTGAACTTTAGTTTTGACATCAGAGAGCGTGTGTTGGTTTGCATGTGTACAAAGTGATGATGCCTCCCTGTGCTCTTTTTTTTATATAAACAGTTATTTTATATACTATTCAAAATATGTTAAGGAACACCTGATGTTTTGGAATGACCATAGTAATTTTTGTTTGCTTGTTGTTTAACGCCACACTCAGCAATATTCCAGCTATATGACGGCAGTCTGTAAATAATTTAGACTGGACCTGACAATCCAGTGATTGACATCATGAGCATTGATCTACGCAATTGGGATACGATGACATGGCTCAACCAAGTCATCGAGCCTGACCACCCGATACCGTTAGTTGCCTTTTACAACAAGCATGGGTTGCTGAAGACCTATTCTAACCCAGATCTTCATGGGTTGACAATAGTTATGCAAAGGGCTTTATGCTGTATCTTTCAGACACAAAACACAGTGATTCAGTGAGTGAGTGAGTTGGGTTTGATGCCACTCTGAACAGTATTTCAGTTTTATCATGGCATGTTAACCTGATTTTGAGGAATGCCCAAAGACAGGTCTAATTTGTTTACCTCTTTGGTGATTTGTTTACCTCTTTAATGATTTGTTTACCCCTTTGGTGATTTGTTTACCCCTTTGGTCATTTGTTTACTCCTTTGGTGATTTGTTTACCCTTTTGGTGATACTCCCAGACATCATCAGGTATGATGCTGCCAAACCAAAGTTCATAATCAGAGCCAATATAGGATTCAAACCCACAATCATATGATCCTGTTAATTGTGACATTATATTAAACATTATAACTTCAAAAAGGCTAACTAAGGCAGCTTTTTTCCAAAGATGACAAGCCAGTCAGTCTATTAAGAAATAGTCTATGAAATCATTTATTAGGCTGAAAAAACAAGAAGAAATATTTCTTGGGCATTGACGCATCACTTTCAATCAACCACTTCATTACTTTATGTTGCCAATGATAACATATTTTTCAAATTCCGACCATCACATGAAGCAGACAGTTATTCATTCTTGACAACTGACACTGTAATAAGGAGACGAGTTCAATATATGCCTGGTTGTCTTTCTGGTTAATCTTGGCCGGGGAAGAAATTACAAAGTTGTTCTCCCTCATCGCACTTGTTTTCAATAAAAGAAACATAAAATTCCTACTGCCCTCCTCACTCTTAAGAAAAATGTGCACAAGACACACTTATTTATATGCTGCCTTACAAAATACATTTCTCTCTTCAAATTTCTCTTTTCTAATTTCATATAGCCAGCTAGACTTGCCTATTTGAATAATCTATTTTGGTTTTGGTAAACTTAAATGTAAATATCTCACAGTCATGGTGCAGGACTAGCCAATCAACTCTGAGTAATGATACAGGATGTATAAACAGTATCCAATACTGTGACAAGTTCTGACGTGAAGTAAGTCACTGTAAGGAATCAGTTCTTGTGATGACGGACTAGCCTTGGTGTGCAGCTATGTAAAAATAGATGTAATGGGACAACCTGAGCATAGCAAGCATGGGCCTATTCCCTTTAGGCCTACAGAGTAGATAGTTGACATAGTCTGTCTTACAGACCCTGATACAAATATATATCAAATATAGCCCATGCAAGTCTATAACATTTGGCAAGTCTAGATTACTGCAGTATCAGGAAATCTGAAAATGAAGAGAGTCACTGGGCTCCCTTTTATCATATTTTTATTAAGATAACTGAACAACTGTTTTTTTCTGTACAATATGTTCATTTCAGAGACTAGATGTTAGTCTAATAGTTGACAGACAATTCAACATTTACTCCTGCAAACTATTAAACTACAAAAATCCAACTATACTACAAAAAAATATTAAGGATCACACTTTTCTTACATACACCACTAGTTAATCTGTCAGGGCATGCCAGACTAACTATAGTTATATGACAGAATCGTGTTATCCTTAACTTGTTTTGAGTAGTATATGTACGTGTTGCATTGTCATATCAAATATGGAGATGAACTGCGAGGCCCAGACCAATTTATTTTCATGTCTGTTTGAGTTCCTGGTCTTTATGCAAATCGTCAAGAGTTCAACTAAAAATAGAACAATAAGACTCTGCAGGTCACTCAAAAAAATATATAAAAAATACAAAAAGACATAATGGCGCGGATGTTTAAAATCTGATTTGAACCATGAGAGCACTTTTTAGAGACACCACAGCTGGGATCATTCATTCATTACAGCTTCAAAGAGTAAATGTCGAAAATGTCCAATTACATGATGCACAGAAAACGCGATATGACATAAGCTGTGTTTTTTGCTAGTGATGGGATATTTTTGGGTCACAAATGAGACAACTAGTTTCTCTGAAAGAAGCTAAACAACTTCTTTGACAGACATCCAGCATGTCAATGAAACATTTTTAAACAGAAGGCAAAACAATTTTTCTCAAATTCAAAAGAAAATGACTTTCAAATGTCAGGTTCCCAAATGATCCTCAGTCTGAAGACCTCAACAACAGCCATATTCGAACGTCATCCTTTACACTTCGTGACCTTTAGCGTCTGAGCTATGGCCAAAAAAGTTAATATTTCTACAACTGCTTGTGCAAAAGTTCTTTTCTTTATTTTCCATTGGACATGACTTTCCAACTCCCTTTATTAAAACAAGACAAGATGACATGATATCCATGCTTACCTACTACTGCATTCATACACTGATGACAGGAATATCTTTATCGTGATACATCACCATAATAGTGAAGAATCGTGAGACACTTAATGTCCAAATTGACGTGAAATATGTCTATAATCCGAGCTGAATCCTGATTTGAATTGAATTACATGAAGACACTTTGTTGTGATCGATGACAAGTATAACACTTATGACATTTAAATATCATATTATCCTAGAAAAAAAGGTTAACAAATGAGGACATCCACTTTAAAACTAATGTTGCCCATTGAAAGATAATTTTCATGTTCATAAGAAATAATGGTATTGTCACGATAATGATATTTAACAAAATTTTCATTACAGTTTGGATATATTTCAGTTGACTTTTTATTTTTGTTTTAAAACAGTAATGTTCAGGATATAATGTCAGGTGGGTGTTCCGTTAAAAATACTCAGCCTTGCGTATGACTGAGGACTTTTAATGTTCATTGTTCTGTTATATCCTTGTTTCATATTAGTTGTATTCAGTCTGTTTTAATCTCACTCTCACTACAAAACAAAACTCAAGAAAATCACTAATTTGGAAGGCAAAATGTCAGGATGTCAGTCCCAATCTAAAGATAAGCTGTATACTAACCAAGTTTCTAGCTCAGCTGAAGAGTTTCAGATGATCCTTCTCACACTGATATCCTTATTAGGGCTGGGACAAGTCCAAATATACTTCCCTGGTACCCACCTCTCTATTACCCGACCCTACCCGGGTACCAACTGTAAATATTTGGAGATAGGTACAAACTGTCCGATTTGGAAAAGTCTGACCGTAGCCCTGGCAAAATGTATTTAGATATACGTGTAAAACAATCTGGTCATGCATACACTGAAGTTTACTGCATGAAGTTTAGCTGTATAACACATTGTGTAATACCAAAATGCGTGCTTATATACTCTTGAAACAAGTTTCACAAAAAAATATTGAAAGCTCCCAACATCCCTTGGCTTATTCAACGACATTGCAGGCGGAGATGATAGATCACCGAGATGAGTTTATGCACTCGACGACCCCAACAACCTTGTTGCTAGGCTGATGTCACATGGCATATTGTTTCGCGCGATCGATTTTGCAAAATAATTCCACAAATTACGTCATTGGGTATTGTGACGTGATTGTAAACTTCGAGGTGCAAGGCCCCGTTCCACAAAGTGATCGTATTGAAGCACAATGACAATCGTTAGCCTAAGTTAAAGTATATGAGTTGCAATAGCCTTAGCGCTACGATAATTGTGTGGAACGGACGCCTGAATTCAAAAGGTGGACCATTTCATGGTATTAAATTCACAGGTTTCAACTTTTGACGTGTTTAAGTTTTATTCTGTTAAACTCAATTGGACTATGCCATGGATCGTGTAGGTGTCAGCCTATTCACATGTACACTCAACAGTATAATCCTAAAAATGTTATAAATGGCAAGTAATAAATAAAATACTAAACTCGCTCCCGTGTAAAACCAATTTTATGAAAATCATATATAGTTGTGGTACCAGAACTATTCACTCGTTTTATAAAATTGGTATTACACGGGAGCTCGTTTAGTATTCTATATATCTAATGCTGCATAGTCTAGGAGTGGAAATAATATTTTATGGCTGAACCATTTTTACCACAATATTGGCTTGTTAAGGTCAAAATTATTAAAATAAATTGGAGTAGCTCAATAGCTTATATTCTATTTGACATACATGTGGCTATATCAGTCAATTAGTGGAGAAAATCAAGTGCTAAAGCAGTAATAATTATTACAATTACTGCATCAACATGGACCAGTCTTTCGACTGTCAGAGGATGCTGTCTGTATATAGGAGTTTGCTCCATCCAAAGA
This sequence comes from Haliotis cracherodii, assembly GCF_022045235.1. NCBI lineage: Eukaryota > Metazoa > Mollusca > Gastropoda > Lepetellida > Haliotidae > Haliotis > Haliotis cracherodii. Next base: position 6,666,938 of record NW_027266268.1, read on the forward strand.
CTGTCCTCTGCATTTAGTTAGTTTGCTTGTTTGCTTGTTTGTTTGTTGTTTAACGCCGCACTCTTCAATATTCCAGCTATATGACGGCGGCCTGTAAATAATTGAGTCTGGACAGTGATTGACATCATGAGCATCGATCCACGCAATTGGGATACGATGACATGCAGATACCAAGTCAGCGAGCCTGACCACCCGATCCCCTTTGTCGCTTCTTACGACAAGCATGGGTTGCTGAAGACGTACTCTACCCCGGATCTTCACGGGTCCATTTGGTTAGTAATTAATACTTGCATGTACAATTACTTGGTATCATCACTATTTGATAGTGATTCCTAAATACATGCCTATCATATGGTCAGAACTGTACTGCTTTTGTACAGACTTCATATGATTATACAAATTGATGTGTTGCTTTAATTACCAAAAAATGAAGTAACTTATTCTTTCCTTAACTCATCCAAAAAGGATAGGTCATGTCATAAAATTTAGGAATGTTTCATTTTCTGTTTGTGTTAGCAATGTCCAAATATTTTCTGCATAAATAATGACTACTAATTGATAAATTTGAACCCAAATATTTACATTTAAACAACACTGATCCTTTATCTGAAACCAAATATTTTTTATGATTGATTTGTAAACAGTTTTCATTGTTAATTTTATAATATACAACTCAAAAGAAGTTACAGAACAGCTGATTCTTTAATATTATAGTTAATCTGCAATGACATGATCTTTAACATCTTTTGGGTGGTATCATATACAGCAACCTTTTTATATAGCCAAACATATATGCTGAGACAAGCAAAAGTTGGTTCTCCTGATTCTGAGAAAAAAAGACGAAAAACTGTTTACAAAATTGTCCGTGTTTACCATGAAATCAGTTCGGTGAGGCCTTATGTCTGATGTAAGAGTAACGATAAGACATCTAGATGTGCCTGAATATCTGCAGTCTTAGGTCGGGATGACATCAGAAAAACACCACATAGCAACTTGCTACATCAACTCAACATCCATAATATGTTGTCTGGACAAAAAGCAGTTTGGTTGGCACTGTCAGGCTCTTCACAAACAGTGTTTGTTCTAAACTTGAGACTGTTTATATCTATCCTGATCTTGGGAAAGGAAATATATAAGACCTCAGGCAACAAAATGGAGCCATGTGTTAAACAAGACCATTTATAAAAGAAATTAATCTCCTGCCTTAAGATTTAACTTTCTTAGTTCTGTTTCATCACATAAAAAATTAAATTGTTTTAATTAGAAGATCAAAGATCCACGTTTCGGTGTTTAATTTGATATGCAAAGACAAATTCCCAAATATGCCATAGCAGTGACTGCGTGTTTCTCTATCAGAATAAACACACTGAATGCAACCCTGATGTTATAGTATTACTTTACTGGATAAAAACCTGGAGTTACCGGTACTAACTAATTAGAACTTTCCCACTGTCCACTGTGACATTTATTTGAAAAGGTTAAACTACCCTCCAGTGATTCTGCTTATTGTATTCAGATGCTAAACCCGACATAAGCATAATATGCTAATCATCAGCGACATTGTATTAAATGTAATATAACAATTTTTATCTGGAATTCCCACAGTGAGACAAGCATGGATGCCAGGGACCGATTATTAATCTGGAATTCCAACAGGGAGACAAGCATGAGGTACTGGGTACCGATCCCTGAGATGACTAAGCCCCTCCCCCATCGTGCCCCGCAGCCAATAAAGCATTGGAACATAGGTTTCTGGTGTGCCCAAAGGTTGCACAGCAATTAAAGATGGCATTTGAGTGAGTGAGTGAGTGAGTGAGTGAGCATAGGTAAACACCACTTTTAGCAATATTCCAGCAATATGATATGGCAGGGGACATCAGAAATGGGCTTCACACAGATGGGATTTGAACCCAGGCCATGTGCATGACAAGCCAGCACCCTCCCCACCACCCTCACATACAGTGCATTGGTATTAATGTCTGGTATGCTCTCACAGACATGAGCTTTGTACATCACGTGGGCCTTGCATTCCATGTGGAGGCAGAGCTCTCCTGTCAAAGGAAAACACTTAAGGTGTGTCCATGACTTATAAAGCTTCCATTTATATCCAAGCGTTATCAATATTGTGTGTGTTTATGATGTAAGGAACTATATTCCATACACCTACTTCTTGTATCGGGAACCTTCTGACCAAATTTGAACATCAAATGTAAAAGCTCTGACAACTCACGATGGTTGTCATAAATGTATATTTCTATTTCTATTGTATAAACAAAGAATAATAAATATTGAAAAATCAGGCGACTGCACATGCATTATTAATTGTCTGAGGGTCAAGTCCTCTCTGGCAGCTCCTGTGTGAATGTTGGGATTGGAACACAGCATAGCTGCATATCATTAAATATGTTTTAACAGTTCTTTTCTTCTTGTAAAGTTTTGTGTGAAAACTGAAAAAGTGTTGTCAGGAAAGAAAATCTTTTATATACGCCTTTTTCTCTCTTCAAATGTTGTTATTTATTAAATCCTGCTGATATCACTTAATTATATTAAATGTTTGTCAGCATAAACAATTTTGTAGACAAACAAATTATACTTTCTTTTCTTTGATACACATAGAAGACATATTTTTTCAGTGGAAACTGTCTGAACTGGACCGAAATTTTATACCGGTTAAGGTCAGATCAGATTACGTGAACTTTGATGATATATTAACACAGTAAATTATGTAGGTTAGGTAAGTGAGTGTCATTTTTGTAGTCTGGTATTGACATATCACAATATTCTTGATTAACTGATCTCGTCTATAATTAAAATTAATATTTCTTGAAAACTCATTGTTAAAGAAATCTCAGAAAAAAATTCAGTATCTGTTTGAGATACTTCTTTTTTTTCACTTTCTCTACAAACACACTCTTGCACGAGTTCATAAGTTTTTGCAATTTTATTTATACTTACAATATATCTATAAAAGTAATGATTAATTACTTACCATTGGACAGGCTCCTGCAGATCTTAAGATTTTAAGTTTTCATATTGTTATATTATGTAAGGAATTCATGTTATGTCTTCAAAGAATTTTATAGAAGGTTGTCAGGGGGTGGAGCATGATATGCACACTACATTAAACACTCACATGATTTAGATCATGGTATGCCAGGCAATTTGGGGTTTTCTTGCCTTGAGCGTGAGAGACACGATCATGTGCCGATTAAATATCTCGGGTGAGTCCTACTTTCTGTGCATGCTCACTGACTAACAAAAGCTGACGAGCATAGATACATTGATATATGAGTAAGCTTAATCTTGTCACAGCCTTTTCAGTCACGCAAGCTGTTCAATAAGAAACATGTGCAAATAACATGTATACTGGAGAAATGATATGATACAGGAAGAATGATATCTGTGCTGTATATTTATCACAGTGTGTCAGCTTAATGTGGGAGGAAAGCCAGAAGTGATGCAGGTCTCAGGAGTTGACCACTTTAGTGAAACCCATGAGCACGGGTATGGTGCTGACAAACCTAGAAACATAACCAAAATCACACATAGCGGGCAAGCCCAAGGGACAAGACTCTGCCCTGGAACTGCCCCTGTGCCCCCACTCCGACAGTAACATGCAGTAGCTATATATTTTTATAATAGTTACGTCTATGATTATTTGTTGTTTCAGATGCTTTTGGTACATATGGAAAGACGGATGAAATCAAGAAGTGTTGATGAGGTTGCTGGGAGGTATATAGCCCAGACAAACTTCGAAACATTTAGTTTGCTTTCAAAACAAGAAAATACATTGGTATAAATATTACTAAATATTATACTGTATTCAGAAGAATAAGTTAAAGAACGCCCAATTTTTTCATGTGACTTTCGTTGATCTAACATGTCATGATCTTCACAGGTGCACAGCATGGGGTAGGATGTACATCATGTGGGGTAGGGAGAAAACGAATGCCTCTTAAGATAAGCATAGTTTTTTGGACAACTTAACCTTGGAATCTCCTCAGAGGGGATTTGTCAAGAACCGATTCATCAGAATGGATGAAGTTCACTCAAACTTCCAAAAACCAACCTAGAGTCTAAGCAGTATTTCATTACACAAGACATTTTTCCCCTCTAAAAATTCTTTCCATCCTCACCCAGATTTTGAAATAATTATGATTATATATATTTAAGAATTGACTTGCACTTTGTGTGAGTTAATTGGAGTATGAACCTTCATAGAGTGAGGACCAAAAGGTATGAACATCGTCGCAAGCTCAGACATTCATACAGCATAAATGAGATTTGTTTGCCTCACTCAGCAATATTCCAGCCAAATGACAGCAGCCTGTAAATAATCAAGTCTGGGATAGACAAAACAGCGATTGACATTGTGAGCATCAATCCGTTCAGTCAGGGTACAATGAACCAGGACTCACCACTGATCCATTGAGTCACCTCTTATGCCAACATGGTTTGCCGAGGACCAAATCTGACCTGGATTGCAAACAGGATCCATCACGGGAAGCTGTGTTGAGGAACTAACGAACAACTTGAAGGAAATGCAAAGAAATACAGGACACAAGATTTAACATGTGTCAACATAACACTTGAGGGTTTGTTTAATTAAGACCTGTTTTTTCCCAAAAGTTTTGAAGAAAAGCAAAAATGAAGACAAACATTATTACCCAAATGTCTGAGATTGGGTGAATGAACTTTTTAGTAATTGTCTGTGAGAAATTCTCTCTTTCCAGCAATGTGGTTGTTTGAATAAAAAATCACTTAATGTAATTGGCAGAGAAGGTATGATGGCACTACTTTCACATTCACGAATCTGCAACAAGTTACATGATCACAACGTCCATGACAAGTGTTTAGTGTAATGATAAATGCAATATAAATCATGAACTAATGAAACCATTTAACATAAACGTTTAAAAGGTTAATAAATAATTTTAAAAAGTCATGTACTGAACACTCTCCACTGAGGACTAGGATACGAAAAAGTAATAATTTTTGCATTTGCTTCATTAAATCACAACAATTGGTTTTACGTGTGTAATATTGCACTTTGGTGAACCATTCCAATTGTCACCACTATTTTGACTTGTACACCAAATTGAATTTATTGCGTCAGATAATCAAGACTGATTATTCTCTGTCATTGATGTCTTATACATATTTTGGGCGGTCAGGTATCCGAGTGGTTAAAGCGTTCGCTCGTCACGCCGAAGACCCGAGTTCGATTCCCAACATGGGTACAATGTGTGAAGCCCATTTCTGGTGTCCCCTGCCGTGATATTGCTGGAATATTGCTAAAAGTGGCGAAAACCATATTCACTCACTCACTCACTTATACATATTTGATCATATTTCGCATGACTGTAGAGATACAGATATAAACCTACAAAGGGTGTTTTGTCTAAGATCCAGCCAGGCAACAGAGACACAACTAAACAGTATCTTTCTGATCTGAAGTCAATTATTGATTTCTACTTGTAGTCTTCAATAATTTGATTTAAAATCCACCAAAAACATTTTGTTCAACAAAAGAATGTCAACCTGAAACAGAGAAGCAGTGTTTGGTGTGTGTTTATAGTTTCTGTGAGACCGACACCGATGGCACCATCAGAAGTCTGTCAGCAGGGTCAGGGGAAGCATTGCGTGAAATAACAGGAGGGAGTGTTGCCATTGGGATCATTGTTGTAGAGGTTACGAGTAGGAGGCAATCGGAGAAGTAGGCACGTGGCACCTTCCAGTTAGAACAATTTCTTCCCACCTCAAGTCAGGGAGTATTTCCTCTGTGAAGACACACTCCCCCATCACCATTCTTCCCTCCTTACCATTCTTCCCACCCATGTCAAGATTCCTGTTTCTGATGATCGATTGGTTTATGAAAGTCCCAAATGGAAAACAGTTGGACAAACATTGTAAAATGATTTATAATGGAAAGTTGGAATAGGGAATAGCCTGTGGAAATACTGCAATTATTAATTAACAGATGTTAAAACCACATATAATAGGTAATAAATACCGTGGCTGAGTCGTACATAGCTGAATGGTTTTGGGTGTTGTTAAATGTTCTTTCACATCACCATCATCACCCACATATAACTGTGGACCGCCTCCATGGTCTAGTGGTAGAGCGTCCGCCCGGAGAGCGGAAGATCTTGGGTTCGATCCCCAGCCGCGTCATGTTAGGTTATAAGATGGTACTTGTTGTTACCCTGTCTGGCACAAAAACAAGGATTGGTCGGCTCGGAGTTAGTATATTGTGTCTGAGTGGGGTGTTCATGTTAAACTGCGGCATAGTATTTCAGTGAGCTAGTTCTATAAATCGGCATCAGTCCTGACTAGTACAAGAAGCCACACACACACGTACAAGCATGTCGCTTTTAAAGTGCAATAATCTTGGACACAACGTTAAACCCCATTTCACCTCACTTCACCTCACATATAACTGAAGTATTGATTAAGTGAGCAGTGGTTGAAAGTATGGGCATTGTTCCATTTATCAAGGTAAATGATGCAATCACACAAAGAAACCAACTGACACCATCTTAGTTGCCTCAAACAATGAGCAAGAGGTACCAGGGACCTACATGAGGAGCAAGAGGTACCTGGGATCTATATAAGGAGCAAGAGGTACCAGGGATCTATATAAGGAGCAAGAGGTACCTGGGATCTATATAAGGAGCAAGAGGTACCAGGGATCTATATAAGGAGCAAGAGGTACCTGGGACCTACATGAGGAGCAAGAGGTACTAGGGATCTACATGAGGAACAGGAGGTATTAGGGATCTATATCAGGAGCAAGAGGTACCAGGGACCTACATGAGGAGCAAGAGGTACCTGGGATCTATATAAGGAGCAAGAGGTACCAGGGATCTATATAAAAGGCAAGAGGTACCTGGGATCTATATAAGGAGCAAGAGGTACCAGGGATCTATATAAGGAGCAAGAGGTACCTGGGACCTACATGAGGAGCAAGAGGTACTAGGGACCTACATGAGGAGCAAGAGGTACTAGGGATCTATATGAGGAGCAAGAGGTACTAGGGATCTATATAAGGAGCAAGAGGTACCTGGGATCTATATAAGGAGCAAGAGGTACCAGGGATCTATATAAGGAGCAAGAGGTACCTGGGATCTATATAAGGAGCAAGAGGTACCTGGGATCTACACGAGGAGCAAGAGGTACCTGGGATCTATATGAGGAACAGGAGGTATTAGGGATCTATATAAGGAGCAAGAGGTACCTGGGATCTATATGAGGAGCAAGAGGTACCAGGGATTATATGAGGAGCAAGAGGTACCAGGGATCTATATGAGGAGCAAGAGGTACCTGGGGTCTATATGAGGAACAGGAGGTATTAGGGATCTATATAAGGAGCAAGAGGTACCTGGGATCTATATGAGGAGCAAGAGGTACCAGGGATCTATATGAGGAGCAAGAGGTACCAGGGATCTATATGAGGAGCAAGAGGTACCTGGGATCTAGATAAGGAGCAAGAGGTACTAGGGATCTACATGAGGAACAGGAGGTACCAGGGATCTATATGAGGAGCAAGAGGTACCAGGGACCTACATGAGGAGCAAGAGGTACCAGGGATCTATATGAGGAACAGGAGGTACTAGGGATCTACATGAGGAACAGGAGGTACCAGGGATCTATATGAGGAGCAAGAGGTACCTGGGATCTATATGAGGAGCAAGAGGTACCAGGGATCTATATAAGGAGCAAGAGGTACCAGGGATCTATATGAGGAGCAAGAGACACCTGGGATCTATATGAGGAACAGGAGGTATTAGGGATCTATATAAGGAGCAAGAGGTACCTGGGATCTATATGAGGAGCAAGAGGTACCAGGGATCTATATAAGGAGCAAGAGGTACCAGGGATCTATATAAGGAGCAAGAGGTACCAGGGATCTATATGAGGAGCAAGAGGTACCTGGGATCTATATAAGGAGCAAGAGGTACTAGGGATCTACATGAGGAACAGGAGGTACCAGGGATCTATATGAGGAGCAAGAGGTACCAGGGACCTACATGAGGAGCAAGAGGTACCAGGGATCTATATGAGGAACAGGAGGTACTAGGGATCTACATGAGGAACAGGAGGTACCAGGGATCTATATGAGGAGCAAGAGGTACCTGGGATCTATATGAGGATCTATATGAGGAGCAAGAGGTACCAGGGATCTACATAAGGAGCAAGAGGTACCAGGGATCTATATGAGGAGCAAGAGACACCTGGGATCTATATGAGGAACAGGAGGTATTAGGGATCTATATAAGGAGCAAGAGGTACCTGGGATCTATATGAGGAGCAAGAGGTACCAGGGATCTATATAAGGAGCAAGAGGTACCAGGGATCTATATGAGGAGCAAGAGGTACCTGGGATCTATATGAGGAGCAAGAGGTACTAGGGATCTATATGAGGAGCAAGAGGTACCTGGGATCTATATAAGGAACAAGAGGTACTAGGGATCTACATGAGGAGCATGAGGAACAAGAGGTACTAGGGATCAACATGAGGAGCAAGAGGTACCTGGGATCTATATAAGGAGCAAGAGGTACTAGGGATCTACATGAGGAACAGGAGGTACCAGGGATCTATATGAGGAGCAAGAGGTACCAGGGACCTACATGAGGAGCAAGAGGTACCAGGGATCTATATGAGGAACAGGAGGTACCAGGGATCTATATGAGGAGCAAGAGGTACTAGGGATCTATATAAGGAGCAAGAGGTACCAGGGATCTATATGAGGAACAGGAGGTACTAGGGATCTACATGAGGAACAGGAGGTACCAGGGATCTATATGAGGAGCAAGAGGTACTAGGGATCTATATAAGGAGCAAGAGGTACCAGGGATCTATATGAGGAGCAAGAGGTACCAGGGATCTATATGAGGAACAGGAGGTACTAGGGATCTACATGAGGAACAGCAGGTACCAGGGATCTATATGAGGAGCAAGAGGCACTAGGGATCTATATGAGGAACAAGAGGTACTAGGGATCTATATGAGGAGCAAGAGGTACCAGGGATCTATATGAGGAACAAGAGGTACCTGGGATCTATATGAGGAGCAAGAGGTACCTGGGATCTATATGAGGAGCAAGAGGTACCAGGAGCAAGAGGTACCAGGGATCTACATGAGGAACAAGAGGTACCAGGGATCTATATGAGGAGCAAGAGGTACTAGGGATCTATATGAGGAACAAGAGGTACTAGGGATCTACATGAGGAGCATGAGGAACAAGAGGTACTAGGGATCAACATGAGGAGCAAGAGGTACCTGGGATATATACGAGGAGCAAGAGGTACCAGGGATCTATATGAGGAGCAAGAGGTACTAGGGATCTATATGAGGAGCAAGAGGTACCAGGGATCTATATGAGGAGCAAGAGGTACCTGGGATCTATATGAGGAGCAAGAGGTACCAGGGGTCTATGAGGAACAAGAGGTGGTGGGAATCTCTCTGGTCTTCTAGATTGACTATTTGATGTATGATGCTAGTTACATGGCCTAATAATACATAATGATAATAACAAGTTTAATGCTCACAAATCCATCGTTTATAAACAACAAAGAAGATAATCACTAGCAATTTGGGTATGAACCAATACAACTCAATCTTGAAACAATGTTTTAATGTGTTCACAAGATGTTCAGCTTTCCCATGTGACTACATGCTGTTAGACCTCTCTAACGGAGAATATATATATAAACAGAGATATTAACAAATTCCACCAAAACTAACAAAAGTGAAAATTGGCAAAAACTAAATCTTTAAAGCAGAATTTTCCTTCACAGATCTGTAAACGAAGACAGCAATTGCTACCACTCAGAAGAAGATAAGGGTGAACAGTTTTTGTCACATTGCTATAGTTTATCTGTCATGGTATTTATTACAGAAATATTTATTACTGAATGTTATGAACTGAATGATACAGGATCTGTGGGTCGTGCAGGAATAAGGTGAACTGTCTACAATGGCATCAGGATCTTACACTCAGTGCATAATAACAATCTGTTATAAATGACAGCAGGATATATCAACAGGGAGCCCCATTTCCACGAAATATTACTCCATAATGCACAGGGTTAACTGAGATGATACTGATATGAATGATATTCAGATAAACATCAAACAATAGGGTTTTTCATTCACGTTGAAGGCTTGTCCTGTTGGAAGTCTTGTGTAAATCTTTTATGAGCATTGTTCTCTAAGGTCAAATCTCATAATCGGGCACATTACAAAATCCAAGGGGGATAATATGTAAAATCCTGGGTATTTCTCTCATTAACTTTTTCAAATCCGCAAGGGTGCAGCATGTCCATTGTTTCGATGGGTTGTAACGACCCTGCCTGCACGTGCCAAGGTTTGACCATATGATTTTGACGAGAGGGGAGTAAGCCTTGGTTCAGGGTTGTGCATTATTGCGTAAAACGCATCACATTCATAGCCCACATGGTATAAGCTGGATAAAGCCCCCTCTTCTGTGATGATATGGATTCCACAAGTCCATATCACCCTTGATGAGTAGCCGATACTTAAAATATTTCCCACTGCTGTGACATCACATGACATTTTGCCAATGATTCGCAAGTCACTACCGCTTTGGCCACTGGGGCCTTCTGAACCGAATGAAAATAATACACATGAAGTCATACTTTGGAGTGTTATAGGTTATTATTGGCAGTGGCTTTTTAAACATATTGCTGTCTCTTTAATTTATCATAAACAAATATGTGCAATAACGTTTGTTTGCTTGTTGTTTAACTTTAATAAACATTATATAAGTCTACATCCACACCTGCCTAAAATTAGATCTAACTCATGTAACTCTCTAACAATAAGGACGGTGGGGTAGCCTGAAGGTTAAAGCGTTTGCTTGTCACGCCGAAAGGCCTGGGTTCAGATCATTGAGTACAATGTGTGAGGCTGATTTCTGGTGTGTCTGGCCGTGATAGTGCCGGTATATTGCTAAAAGTGACGTAAAACCCAACTCACTCAAACAAAGGAGTTGACTTCGTGGTTAGCCTCCTGGTTAAAGTGTTTGCTCATCTTATTAAAGGCCTAAGTTGATTTCCCACGTGAGAAATCTCCAAGGCTCAAACTGTTGATAGCCATTTGTCTGAATAATATGATCATTGCACTTTGTTCAAGCTCCATTTTTTTCATCCAGATCACAGTATGATGTAAACAAATATGTACGGATCATACATCTTAATCCTCCTCACAATAGGACTTATATGTCCAACATGACATTAAATAAGATCCCAGTTCATGAAACACCTTTTCCTACTCAGCTGTCAGTATTATCCCGTCAACATCTATGCTGACAACATAAATGGATGCCAGACACAGTAAATAGTGAACCCCTTACACAAGCAGATGCCCATACACTACACACACGTCAACCTTCAAAATTCATGCCAGGTCATAAGCCTACAAAATTGTGATGACAACTGGTGAAAATCCATTGATGTTAGTTTTCAGGCCCATACTCTTTCCCAGTGAAGTTTTCCAGCTCACCCCCTCCACCCATTGGCCAACATCTACATACCGTATTCAACGTAATAAGCACCCAGGGGGCAACTATTAGAATATTATTTTGGTGTAAAAAAACAGAATTGAAAGATAAATTTAATTTCTTGGTTTATGCTGACAGCCAGATATATTTTCCCAGAATTTAATTGCCCATAATTAAGGGTGCATATAGCACACGAGTGCGTCTGATACGCGAATAAATAAGTCTTGTGTACATTGATCACAATACGGTATACCGTATTCGACGTAATAAGCGCCCCGCTCTAATAAGCGCCCACGGTGACAGTTGCTGATATATTGGCTGGTGAACAATCCCAATTAGCATCCCTTCCGATTAATCAATGTGCACAAGACTTATTTATTCGCGTATAATACACACTCGTGTGCTATATGCACCCTTAATTATGGGCAATAAAATTCTGGAAAATTATATCTGTCGTACATTAACATTTCAGGCTGTCAGCATAACCATGAAATTTACGTTTCAACTCTGTCTTTTTTCACCAAAATAATATTCTAATAAGAACCCCCTATTTCTAATTTTGAGAGCGCCCTGGGCGCTTATCACGTCGAATACGGTATACAGATTTGTTGCAAAATTGAATTAAGTATCACGGTGTAACATTTAAAATAATATTTGTTTGTTGTTTAACGCCGCACTCAGCAATATTCCAGCTATATGATGGCGGTCTGTAAATAATCGAGTCTGGACCAGACAATGCAGTGATTGACATCATGAACATCGATCCACGCTATTGGGATCGATGACATGCATCAATCAAGTCTGGGAGTCTGACCTCTTACAACATGCATAGTCGTCTTTTACAGCAAGCATTGGTTGCTGAAGACCTACCCTGGATCTTCACAGTTCTTTAAGATAATACAAATTTATATAAATGTTACACCATGATAACTTATATACCACTTGCTGTGTAACATTTATACTAAGTTTTCATTTTATAATTAGATCCAGAGCAAGTGCTTTTATAAGTTATCATTGTGTAATATTTATACTAAGTGTTCATGTAATAATTAGATCCACAGCAAGTGCTTTTATAAGTTACCATGGTGTGACATTTATACTAAGTTTTCATGTAATAATTAGATCCACAGCAAGTGCTTTTATAAATAACCATGGTGTGACATTTATACTAAGTTTTCATGTAATAATTAGATCCACAGCAAGTGCTTTTATAAATAACCATGGTGTGACATTAATACTAAGTTTTCATGTAATAATTAGATCCACAGCAAGTGCTTTTATAAATAACCATGGTGTGACATTTATACTAAGTTTTCATGTAATAATTAGATCCACAGCAAGAGCTTTTATAAGTTATCATGGTGTGACATTTATACTAAGTGTTCATGTAATAATTAGATCCACAGCAAGAGCTTTTATAAATAACCATGGTGTGACATTTATACTAAGTTTTCATGTAATAATTAGATCCACAGCAAGTGTTTTTATAAATAACCATGGTGTGACATCTTTACTAAGTTTTCATGTAATAATTAGATCCACTGCAAGAGCTTTTATAAGTTACCATGGTGTGACATTTATACTAAGTTTTCATGTAATAATTAGATCCACAGCAAGTGCTTTTATAAGTTATCATGGTGTGACATTTATACTAAGTTTTCATGTAATAATTAGATCCACAGCAAGTGCTTTTATAAGTTATCATGGTGTAAAATTTATACTAAGTTTTCATGTAATAATTAGATCCACAGCAAGTGCTTTTATAAATAACAATGGTGTGACATTTATACTAAGTTTTCATGTAATAATTAGATCCACAGCAAGAGCTTTTATTAGTTACCATGGTGTGACATTTATACTAAGATTTCATGTAATAATTAGATCCACAGCAAGTGCTTTTATAAGTTATCATGGTGTGACATTTATACTAAGTTTTCATGTAATAATTAGATCCATAGCAAGTGCTTTTATAAGTTATCATGGTGTAAAATTTATACTAAGTTTTCATGTAATAATTAGATCCACAGCAAGTGCTTTTATAAATAACCATGGTGTGACATTTATACTAAGTTTTCATGTAATAATTAGATCCACAGCAAGTGCTTTTATAAATAACCATGGTGTGACATTTATACTAAGTTTTCATGTAATAATTAGATCCACAGCAAGAGCTTTTATAAGTTACCATGGTGTGACATTTATACTAAGTTTTCATGTAATAATTAGATCCACAGCAAGTGCTTTTATAAATAACCATGGTGTGACATTTATACTAAGTTTTCATGTAATAATTAGATCCACAGCAGGAGCTTTTATAAGTTATCATGGTGTGACATTTATACTAAGTTTTCATGTAATAATTAGATCCATAGCAAGTGCTTTTATAAGTTATCATGGTGTAAAATTTATACTAAGTTTTCATGTAATAATTAGATCCACAGCAAGTGCTTTTATAAATAACCATGGTGTGACATTTATACTAAGTTTTCATGTAATAATTAGATCCACAGCAAGAGCTTTTATAAGTTATCATGGTGTGACATTTATACTAAGTTTTCATGTAATAATTAGATCCACAGCAAGAGCTTTTATAAGTACATTTATACAAATTTTTCTATAATTATAATTATGGAATAGAAAAATTTGTAGAAGCGTTACACCATGATATAAGAATCAACATAATTGTTTATGCATATGTCTCTATTTAATAAAATGGTTCTTTATTTTGTCTTTTGATTGTCTCTCATGAAGATTCTGAATCACTGCCATTGATGACATGGGACCATAAGACTGCTGTTGCTGTCACTCTCCCTCATCCTCTCCCCTGCTAGTAAACATACATTTCTGTCTCATTCAAGCAGGTCTAGCTACAGCATCTGAGGACAGCTGAATTTAGATTACACTAAACTGAATTACTAAGGCTACACATACTTCAGGATGTAACAACTCAACCAATAGTCAGACTTGTAAACATCAACACTTCCTCTTGCGCCTTACGTAACATGCACTCTCACACGATACGTGATCCAGAGCTACTTCCGCAAAAATATGGTTATTTCACACATTGTCTGCCCATTCACTTCACGTCATGGACGACCTCACGTGATGAAAATCACAGCTATTTAGTGGCTATGTTTGCACCGAGTGACCTGGCTGTGGAATGTTATGACATGTGTGGTGTATAACATGTTTATACCACACTGCAAGACAGGAAGGTGGCCTGTGTAATAACTTCCATACAAGCCTCCGACACCAGCTCTGGAAACTTCCTCCGTGATTCAACACCATGGCTTGGCTGATCATGTGCTGTGTACAGAGTCTTACCTACATATTGCATTCCTAATCTACACCTTGAAACACAAAAACATTGTCCTTTCTGAACAGAAATTGAGTAATATTTAGGGAAAAGGATGAATATTAACGATAAATTTGAAACCTGTTCTAAATGTGTTACCTTGACAGGTGGATGTATTTATTACCTTGGTAAAAAATATGACATCTTCAGTTTTATTTTTGGTTATAAATAATCAACTATTTTCAACCAATTAGCATTGTTGGGTCCATGGAGAAATACAGAAAATCCATTTAAACCATTAATTTTGAGCATTCATAATCTATGAGAGGTTGATGAACTGATCGATTTGGTGAAGTAAGAAATCTTTCAACTTTACAAAACTATTAGACATAAACTGAGGGGGAAAAGAAAGTACACCAAGTTTGTTTTTAATGTAATTGAAAATTAAATTGTTTGAAAGAAGACTGGAGTAAAAAATGAATTAGCAAACACATGACTACCATGTTTGAAAAGAAATTTGTGAGGAAAAAAGAAAATTTATTGATAAATAAGACATCTAAGATAATCATCAGCAGTTGTGTATTGTGCAAAATATTGTAATATATATAAGTTTTAAATAAAATTATATTTAAAAAAATAAAACTGAGCATCAGTACAGTTCATAAGGAAGAGAATATATGGAAGTCAGCTTCTTTATAATGAGGAACACAACGTTTTGGAATATATGCATACTCCTTTATCACATGAATTCACCTGATGGAGTAAGCATATACTCAGAAACGTGTTCCTGATTATAAAGATTCTCTTCCTTATGTGAATCACTTCTAAATGCCTTACAGTTCATGTTTCGTATATAATATATATAACTTGAGATATTTTCAACTGAAAATAAAACATGATAAATCAACTGAGAAGTATAGTTTCTTTTGCTGCTCAGTTTACATATTTTGGTAATTGAGTTCCATCAAAGGTTTCTCTCAAATTTCTAATTTCAGAATTGAAAGTCAAACAGTGCAACATAAAAAGGAAAATTTCCATATATTGCAGATAACAATGGCTTTGTTGGAAAGACAAGGCCCAAAATATCGTGTGTATCAGTAGCATATCATTCCAAGGTATGCATGAGGGTTCTCATATGAGCAGTGAATCACGGAGAAAACAAATCGGTTTGTAGGAATGATCAGCAGAAAGGAAATCATGATCCATTAAAAGAATCCTACAATTAATCCACCCACACATCACATTATGTGCGTGCGCTTCAGGTACTTCTGTATGTTTGGCTATTATGTTTCTTCATGTTTCAGGGTAGGTAATGAAAGAGCAGGAGGCTGACACCATGCATCAGTTGGTCGACGTGACAGCACACATGCTCAGAGGGGGTGTACGTGTTGGGGTGAAGGGGTGCAAACTGGGACCAGTTGACTGCTGCATTGTTGGACCCAAGCGAGTGAGCGAGTGAGTTAGTGAGTGTGGGAGAGTGAGTGAGTGAGTGAGTGTGGGAGAGTGTGGGAGAGTGAGTGAGTGTGGGAGAGTGTGGGAGAGTGAGTGAGTGTGGGAGAGTGAGTGAGTGTGGGAGAGTGAGTGAGTCTGGGAGAGTGAGTGAGTGTGGGAGAGTGAGTGAGTCTGGGAGAGTGAGTGAGTCTGGGAGAGTGAGTGAGTGTGGGAGAGTGAGTGAGTCTGGGAGAGTGAGTGAGTGTGGGAGAGTGAGTGAGTGAGTGTGGGAGAGTGAGTGAGTCTGGGAGAGTGAGTGAGTGTGGGAGAGTGAGTGAGTGAGTGTGGGAGAGTGAGTGAGTGTGGGAGAGTGAGTGAGTGTGGGAGAGTGAGTGAGTGTGGGAGAGTGAGCGAGTGTGGGAGAGTGAGCGAGTGTGGGAGAGTGAGCGAGTGTGGGAGAGTGACTGGGAGATTAGCCTTAGCCAGGTCACAGGTTTTGTAGCAACAGACCAAAAATCATACACAGCATACCATGTCAGTGACCAAGTTGAGGCAACTGTGGGATTCGAACCCATGACGAGAGATATCCTGGCATAGATGAACTACAAAGTGATTGTAGTGAGTGAGCCACGGGGCCAAAAGGATGAAAAATGTACCAGGTTGAGCATCAGAGGTCCAGGACCAGATGTAATCCTAATATTTTGTTCCTGATAGTCCAATCTCCTCATTAGGAGTCAACAACACCAATACTATGAAAACATGACTTTAACAATCCCCCTGAAAACAAACATTACAAGAATCCTTTCTAAAGTTAACATCAATATGGTGAGTAAGACACTTGGTTGTGATTCTCTATACCCTTGGCACCTCCAAACTCTGTTCAAACGTAATTTTCGACCAAAATGCATGAAGGGCTCTTCGACACGCAACCATTTAAGCAGAAGTGTGCACAGAAACAATCCCCAAGTACCACATTTCTTAGATCCTTGGGGTGTTCCTGTGACTGCATACTAAGAAACTAGTAATTTGACCTATTCTTAAGAGATTTATAAGGAAACTTCCGATATGACCTAAATTCCATAAATATTAATTGTAACCTCTGGCTGTCCTATGAATATAAAAGCACTGAGGGAGGAAATAAACTTGATTGGTGGATGGGTACTGACTTGCTGTACATGGGAACTGACATCCTGAAACTGATATGCAAGATCCGCGTATAAAGGAAAACTATGGCTGTGTGATGAAGTGGTGTTTTCTTTGATGAAGCTTATTTCAACAACCTGACCACACTTTCAGATTCTACTCTCGGACATATGAGGCAATCACAGTCTAGGATCTCAAACATGACATTGTGACATCAATATGGTAATATACTTCCTGTAGTCCCCTGTGGATGGGCAGATTCCTGTGATTTCAACACAAGATATGTGCGGTTTTACACGTGTATACACACGGTCACGTACAGGAGTAACTATAGCACTATCAATTTATTATTTGTTCTTATTAATATACTAAACTCAAAAATGTAAAAATATGCTTTTTAATTGACTTTGAAAATTATTCTTGCAAAGAGATTTAGTATATTTGGTGTGATATAAACCCCCTAATGGTCATTTCCATCAAGTATACTTCAGTTTAGTCAATATCTTTTGCAGTGTTGTCTATTTTTCTGTACTTGTTACGAACATTTGGCTACCAGAGCAGGCAAGATAACATCAGAAGATTTCAAAACTTATAGTACATCTTAGATTTTGTACACAAAATGAAATACTTCTAACATACTCACACATTCAATCAAGTAATACAAACACTGCATAAATCACGTACCCATAAACTATTTAAGCTTAAATTAATACTGTAGTGCAGGAAGGTATATGATTTCAAACATTAAAGTTTAAAGTGTAAAATTAAAAAAAAAGTGAAAGCTGCTCCTCATTTTCCAAAAGTTGATGACACAGCATCCAACCAACATAGAATTTCTGCTGATTACCTGTCTTGAAAGCAATATCTTCTTCAATGTGTTGCGAAAAAGCTTCCTTTTTATAAACATAAAAATAAGATTTTGGAATTTGGAATTGTAACAAATATAGAATTTTGCAATTAGTAAAAGTAAATCGTAAACTTTATCTGTGTTATATTCTCGAGATCTTTAACTCTGAAAAGTATCAATTCATGTTACTCTTTTCTTGTCTTGAGCTATGTTTGCTCATTATAGGCACATCAACATTGGCAAATAGTATTCATGCGACTGAAAGATGTTCTTAAGTTGGCTCAGTTTGAATTGCATACTTGCATTGAGTGCATTAAATAACCTGAGTCACGAAAGAGAGAGAGATGCATGTGCCAAAGTCAAAGGGAACATCTTTCCGAGCATCATGCATGGCTGACTCTCACAGAGTTCTCACAGCTAGACATATTCTTGAATATCTTATCAAACATGGTGATGAAAAGAAAATTGTTCAAAAAAAGGTTCTTTGAATGGTTTAATTAGGTAAGAGCACTCGGACCTTGGTGTCCTTCCTTTTCAGCCGTTACCTAACCATTTCAACGGTTAGACACAGGGTCCTCATGTTCTAACCTATACCTAAATAACATTGGTAAGATCGTATTGTGTTCGGGGATCCAGGAAAATGTGAGTTTGAGGCTCAAAGACATTCCGTCTGCCACAACTTGGCATATCTGCTGCTTTGTGTCAGATCAGTTGTAGATCCAAGGCCTGACCTGATGATGGCTTCCAAATGTCAAATTTCCTCAAACAAACCATCTCCTTACTAAAATGTTAAGTTGCCAAAAAATTAAGCTGATATTTTCTTCCACCTGAAAATGTGACGTCTGCTCTATTCTTTTAATATCAACAACAGATCTACACATACGATAGTGGATTGAGGAAGCTGGGCAGACCAGGCCCCAAACATCATATGCTTCTAACTCAAGATGACAGGTTGCATCAATCTGACAGACGATGGAGTAGCCTAGTGGTTGAAGTGTTCCCTCGTCAAGCCAAAGGCGTGGGTTCGCTTCCCCACATTCATACAACTAAACTTCCTATGACTGTCCCTTGACGGAAGTGTTTACCACGTCGAAATGGCGTGATACCATACCTGTGCTTGATGTCACAAGGAGAATCTTGTGCTATGACTATATACAACCTGGGATGCATAACTCCTTGGGCTAAGACTGTCGAATGTCTGCTAAAGTATGGTGTGGCGCCAGTTGTAGCATTAAACATTTCGCAAGTAAATGTACATCCAAGAGAAATATCACAAGGATGTTGCACAGAAAATAGATACGTTTAAACGATATGATCAAATGGTGACAGTGGCCTTTAGCTTTCACAAATCTTAAAGCCAACTGATCTGTAAAAATCTGATCTGAAAGCGATAACTTCACCCACATCACGACGCGATAACAATCACAGATATACAAAACTGCCTGGAGCATGTCACACATGAGAGAGCTGATTCATGGCAATGGCTACAGTGCATGTCACGTCTTTGCCTGGAAACTGACTGACGTACTTCACTGTTTTGTACAATACACGATCCTGCTGGGGCTGAAGGGCTCGATCTAATTGGTCGCTGGGATGGTCTGAAGAAATCCACCAGTCTCATTGGCTGGGATAACTCTAACACTTGACTAATATCAAACCTGATGTTGTGGGATTGGTAAGTAATGGTTCATGTCATGATGACAGTATATTAGTTACATCACGTTTCATCAATTATGACGAGTTATTGGAAAAAAGATATGATCATGTCAACGCTATGATGAAACACTAAAGCGTGTCTGGTGCTGAAAGGACAAAGATTATAATTAGGGGCAATCTGATCATGCTTTAGAAAAGTTCAATTTGATACTGCACATGAGTGTGTTCCCATGTTTCTACAGGAGCATATGATTGATTTATCTAGACCTGCTTAGAGTCCAATATTTGGTTCCAAATCTGTACAAATGTCATTATGAGTGAGTGAGTCTTGTTTTATGCCACTTTTAGCAATATTCCAGCAATATCATGGCTGGGAACACCAGAAATGGGCTTCACACATTGTACCCACATCGGGAATCGAACCCGGATCTTCGGCATGACGAGCTAACGCTAAACAAAGATCTGAGGACACCCCATTTGGGTCACGTCAGACCGACCTAGCGCAAACTTTGACCGACCAATTGAATGACTGACAAAAAGTCGACATTAGCCAATCAGAAGGCAGCTTTCTCGTGCTGTACGGTGCTAATTTTAAATTGGCGACTACCGTATTTTCTTGAGTATAGTGCGCACCCATGTATAATGCGCACCCCCCTCTAGCGGGTTTAATATTTTGGAAAAAAAGAAATTTGAATATTATGCGCAGAAAATATTTACACCGTACCCTTTCAGCGAAGTCCGGCAAACGAACGGGTGCTGAGAAACTTCGTCAGTACAAATTCGAAATTTGAGATAAAAAATCACCAGACATGTTTATTTACCGTTTAAATAGTATTGATTGTTCTGCTAGGCATTGTTTTATATCTAGGGATTAAGATTACCTTGTGTATTTTCTCGTAAACTAAGCCGGAAACAGCAATCAGCTGTACACACGTTTTCTTGGAATCGACCGGTGATTTGGTCAAGACACACCCAGTGATATAACTTTATTTAATTTTTAATGCAAGGATCGGCAACAATTGTATCTGAAACTATTTTATTTATCAGGAATAATATATTCCATTATTTTCTTAATTAAATGCAGCCTTTACTAAACATATTTAAAATAATAATAACCCTAAGCGAAGCAGCTGATCGCTATTCCCGGGTATTATTTTTTACATGGAACATGTCTGACCAGTCACCGTCAAGGCTCACGCGCACGGGATCACGTGAGCGCGAGAATTTCATGTTGACATAGAATCGTCAAACAAAAACAAATATGACTTTTAACGAGTCAAAGTATGTCATTTATGATATATGTATCCATTCTCTGTCAACTAAAGTTCGTTTCAAGGCGTCAATAGCGGTATTCTGACCGTGGTTGGATGTTAATAACGGTGAGTTGTGCGATCTTCCGATCGCTTCACACACGATTTCGCCGAAATTAATAAAAACAATATTATAAGGAATTTTGAATAAAATTAATAAAGTAAGTTACAAACATAAGTCCAGAAATACAAAGAACACTTTTTATAGACAGACAGTGTAATTAAATAATTATTTTGCGTACTTCAGTATGGATTTGTTGACATGGTATTTCCGCTGTTTCGTGCTCACGGTAATGTCTTTCCATTGGGGAAAAAAAACATCCAAACTCATAATTCGTGTATAATGCGCACCCCCTTCTACACAGCTGTTTTTTCGAAAAAAAGTGCGCACTATACTCAAGAAAATACGGTACGCTTTGAAACATTTTGACAAATTCTCGATCAAATAATTTGAAGCCTGAACAAAAGGACATTCTGGATTGGCTAATAGATGGTCTAGATTGTATGGATTCAGTCTTTAAGCCCGTAACTATCATTCAGAATACCCCATGTTTAGAAATCACATTCCGTCTTGTCACTTTCATGATCTGGTAAGCGACACTCTGGTTGGATGAAAGGTCGTTCTTACGTGACCCCTAAAGGGCTTACCTCAGGTCTTTGTTTAGCGGAAGCGAGAACGGGTCTCAAATCGCGAAATGCATCAAATCACGTGAGCTCCTTGATTAAAAACATGAAAAGATTTGGAAAATGAGTTGGCGGTGCACATGCTTTGCAAATCCTGCAATCGACCGAAATCTGCACGACAGTTTACGAAACGGATTTCGATTTTGGTGCGCGAATTTGATTGGACTATGCATAGACTCGTTAGTCCAGCCAAAATGTAACTCCATAATACCAGCCTAGTTCGGCAAGGGTGGAAACTGGACTTTAAAAGTCAGTTAACTCTCTTGCCTCGGGAAGATGAGTCAGGATGATCTGATCAATGGACTATGCATAGACTTGTTAGTCCAGCCAAAATGTAACTCCATAATATCAGCCTAGTTCAGTAAGGGTCAAACTGGACTTTTATAGTCATTGATGTAATGTCCTTACGGTTCTGGAGGAGGTAGGTTACAGAGTCTGATGTCAGTCTGGACATTCTGATCATGTCCATTAATTACTAATTAGGCTGTTGTAGTAATGACATAAGTCATTGTAAAAAAAATTGTGATAACAAAAAAAGCCTCCCATGTCACATTGTATTAACATTTGATTGAAAAATCATAAATTGTTGTTTGTTTTTTAACGCCCCACTCAACAATACTACAGCTGTATGACGGCGGTCTGTAAATAATAGAGTCCAGTAATTGGAACAGACAATCCAGTGATTGACATCATGAGCATCGATCTATGCTATTGGGATACGATGACATGCATCAAACAAGTCAGTGAGCCTGATCCCATTAGTCACCTCTTATAACAAGATTAGTCATTTCTTATGGCAAGCATGGGTTGCGGAAGACCTATTCTTACCCGGATCTTCAAGGAGCAATTAATTTACTGTGGCCTTGAGAAGATCCATTGAAATCGAGAACTTTCTCTGGTCCATTTAAGATGTGCACTCACCAGCACCACAGCATGATCAGTGTGTCCATGAAGTACTTTGGGCCACAACTGCTTTGAAGCAGCCCTTCTGTATAGAACACCACCTAGGCATACCTAATACATAAAAAAAATTAAAATAACTTTGTATTATCATCTCTAAGGAAGTGTTTCTCGGGCATCGACACATCATTGAAACCCAGCATCCGTCATATTTATTACCTGTAAACTTTTCCGTATCACGTGAAGTAGGCTCTGTTATCCATGCTTGACATTGCATTGTCTTACAGAGCTGAGTTCAGTTTGTTGGTAATCTTGGTGAGAAAATATATATGTCTGTTGGAATTCTCGGTGGGAAAAAAATAGAAGTGTTCCAACCTAATCACTTTTGTTTTCAATGAAAAATTATGCGAAAATTATACCTCCCGCTTGAGAAAAATGTGCCAAGAATTACTGTTGTAAATAAAACATCATAGTCTAGATGTAGTATGAGGAAACCATTATTTTCACGGTCTGGAGACTACTTTCTGACCAACCACTGTCAACCGACAGCACAATCTGGACAGGGGGCTGATATCCTGTCACAGCCCCTCAAGGAGGCCCTGACAATGACTGAACACATGGACACCTTTAACGACTTTATAAACAGGTCAGCTGCACAGGTATGGAGATAAAAGGAGCCGTATACACCCACTGGTCAGTCAAGTCCCGGCCAGGAGGGTTCCTCAAACACACTAGGCTATTTCTTCCCCATACGACCTATCATGAATATCTGAGCAGCAGCATGATGACTTACCTGTGTTAATGAGTTTTCACCTGTGCGAACAAGTGCATGTAAACTGATACATATTGTGTTTGTTGTACGTGGAGGAAACCATGTACCTCCCTTGAGGGACAGGTAGGATTAGACTGAAGAGGATTAAGGAGCATCACTGAACCGTGCATCCCACCATGTCAGGACTAAATTCCTCTGGTACAACAGATGTGTGCATCCTTTAGTGTAAATCTCGTTGGTCCGTTGTTTAACGCCGCACTCAGCAATATTACAGCTATATGTCTGTGGTCCGTAAATAATCAAGTCTGGACCAGACAATGCAGTGATTGATATTATGAGCATCAATCCATGCAACTGGGATCGATGACATGCATCAACCAAGTCAGCGAGCCTGACCACCCAATCCCGTTAGTCACCTCTTATGACACATCCTTTAGTGCAATGCTCATATTACCCCAGAATAAAGTACCGTATATCTTTGTGTATAAGGCGAGTTTTTTGTACCTAAAATGAGAGGTTAAGAAGGGGGGTCGTCTTATACACGGAGTCGAAGATCTCACATTTTTTTCCACTGGCCATGTCAACCGGCGTCCGATAGCCAGCCCATCATTTGACAATAAAACTTCGCATTTTGTTCTAAATAACTGTTCCAATAACTATTTCCATACATAAACATGATTTGTATCTCTTTTCCTTGAATAAAGTTTAATAATTTCTGCAAATAAAGTTGAAATGACCCTCGCCTCCATGCAGATTGTCAAACCAGCTGACACGGTAAAACAATCAACATCCGTGAGTAGAGAGCCGGAAGTACTGGTAAGCATTTGCATAATGCACATGTGACCTAACATGTGATAACCGGTGAAGCTGAAATCAATTCCCGCTGTTTTTACAGTTGTATTAACAACTGTTGGAGACAGTGTGAATAAGTGATTGTGGAATAAACACGCTGAATGTGAAGCAAATATAAGCCTATGGAGTTACAACATAGTTAATTGGAGATTAAATTACTCATCATTGTCTCTTATATGTTATTACTTCATAAATGAATGTTATTTTGCGGGAACCAATTTGGTGTCATACCGTGTAAACACAAAATGGCAACATGTGCTGGAGTTACACACGCGACCAATCATCGTAGAAAAAACAACGCAAGATAAACATATTTTTATTGCATATATAAGGCTTGTGTGCGCACTTGTGATGTGCTTCATTCAAGGTCGCCTTATACACGGAGTATAGGATTTTGGGTTGATTTTTAAGGCGTGTACAGGGGGGTCGTCTTATACATGGGGTCGCCTTATACACAGCGATATACGGTATTACATTTTCCTCCTTGCCTGCTTCACAACAAAAGTCCCTATCTTGTAATATTTTATTGACACTAAGTATGCACAGATAAGGTGAGGTGAGGTGAAATTGGGTTTAACGTCGCGTCCAAGATTATTGCACTTATATAGCGAGGTGCATGCATGTGTGTGTGTGTGGCTGCTTGTACTAGTCCGGACTGATGCTGATTTATAGTGCTAGCCCACCGAGATACCATGCCACAGTTTAACATGAATACCCCACTCAGACACAGTATACTGACTCCGAGCCGATCAGTCCCTGTTTTAGCCCCTTAATGCTGAGCGTCAGACAGGGTAACAACAAGTACCATCTTTTAACGTCTTTGGTTATGACGCGGCCGGGGATCAAACCCCGGACCTTCCGCGCTCTGGGCGGACGCTCTACCACTAGACCACGGAGGCTGTCTATGCACAGATGAAGAAAATCACCATGTCACCTTCTTACTTTACTTGATGAAACACACCATAATAATACTGAACAAGAAAAGTTAGGGATCCTGGATATTTAGGGGGACTTTTTTTTTTGTAGTCAAGACTGAGCACACAATTTGATTAAAGTATCCCAAAAATAGTCATGATCCCTTACCATTTTTTGTTCAGTATATGTAGTCCGACTTAACACTCATGCTTCATGTGAACCGAACTAATTAAGAGTTAACATACACAGATGCCTTGAACAATTTGTTTGAAAAAATAACATAAAAAAACAAAATCCTGCATCTTAATTTAATAGAAATGAATGAAAAACTTATAACTTATGGAAGTCTTATCTACAGAAATATTTCAGAAATCACTTCTTTCACTTGCTTTTCAAAACAGTCTTGAGAGATGTTCTCCATATATGGTAGTCAAAAACCCAGGACAATGTGTTTATTGCAGACCCAGACAGCTTTAATGAAATCCTATTACATAGCTAACAAATATAGTGTCAAAGTTATGACCCTGTACCATGAATTGGTTTTCCCTTACAGTTGTCGCACAATCAAACACAGATGAATGCTACCTTTACAACCATCCTCAAGTCATGAAATGATTTTTTCTATGGGATAAAACACGACTCTGATGTTTTTTGTTGACAACTCTTGAGACCTACAGCAGGTACCCGGGTAGGGTCGGGTTGGGTACCCGGGTAGTAAATGTGGACTCGACTCACCCCTACCTTCTAAGACTCATAACAGGTTATTACAAAGAAACAAATAATGTTCAAACATATGGTGAATATCCATGATGGGTTTATAAAATGTTTTAAATCGCAAAGGAACAAATATTCAGAAGGTCTACTTTCATTTCATTCTCTAAGCAAGGCATCCTACAAAACATTATACAATGTTTACAGCAAAAACAACTAAAGATACATAATGATAAATATTTTTAAAAAGGATCTTTTCAAAAAATGAAATTTTTAATCAAACATAAAATTGCATATTTGTAGTTTCATGTTGGAACATCTGCTGGGTTCTTCCATGAAATAATAAAAGAAATTACTCTGAACTCAGATCAAATATCACCTGATGGCACTGCGAGTCATACAGGTAGAAACAGGAGACGACATCACAACGTTTCAGCTGTATTGTTATGTAACTTAGTAACCATCTGCCAGCCTGTTGTCATCAGTACAAGTATGTCAGGAAGTTCTGGAACCCTGCATGCCCACTGTATTAATCAGGATTTCAGACTGAACATGCAATTTTACATGTTATATAATGGGGGGCACGTGTGGCGCCGCGATTTGTTGTGCAGAGTTGCGTCCCTTGGGCACACCAGAAACCTATGATAGTTGGTTCGAATCCCGATTATGTTTCTAGGTTAGTCAGCACTATACCTGTGCTCGTGGGTTTCACCGATGTGGTAAACGTCTGAGACCTGCATCACTTCGGGCTTTCCTCCCACGCTAAACTGACATGCCTTGATATAATTGGAATACTGTTAAAAGCGGCGTTAAAACAAACTCACTGTTACAAAATGGTGGAGAAGCCTTCCTCGGAATGTTCTTGATGCTCCTCTACTTAGTTTAAAGAAATATTTGACCCACTTTGAATTCAGCTAGCAGACAGAGTGGATAAAATATGTAAATGGTGGTAATATTTGTTCTCAGCTCCCTCGATAGTATACAACCCAAACTGCCTTGTCAGGTGCCAGAAGGTTAACAGTCATATTACTATCTTATTCTACCGGGTACCCATTCACTGCTGGGTGAACAGAGGCATATTATGAACATCACTTGCCTAAGATGATGTGCTACATGTGCTTCAATGTGGGCAATGTGTAGTAATGAACACTCAGGAATCAAGCTGACGAAAACAGTCACTCATCCAAGAATTATCCACAACCAATGCTGCTTAAACTTCACCTGACTTTTGACCTGACTATGGTGTATGGGACACACCCAGTGAAATAGGCAGTCAGACTACCAAGACTTCACAAACTTAGGCTCTCGCAAAATTACACTTCTGGGCCTAAAAAAGGAATTTTTTTCTGTATTTAGGCCCATGGGCTTACATTTCGATATTAATTTTGGAGTGATCTTTAAATTAATACCTAGCTCTTTGAGAGCTAATATGAGGCGATGCACTAAACAAGGCAAATCTTTATATATATTCAACAGTAAGTGCAAGTTCAAGTTTTGCATTCTATGAAGTTATTTTTTTCAACAAAGGGCATCTTCTCGAGGCAAGAGAGTTTACTGACTATAAAAGTCCAGTTTCAACCCTTGCCGAACTAGGCTGGTATTATGGATTACATTTTGGCTGGGCTAACAAGTCTATGCATAGTCCAATCAAAATCGCGCAACAAAATTGAATCACGATTCGTAAACTGTTGTGCTGATTTCTGTCTATTGCAGGATTTGCGCTACGATCGAGCCCAGGAATTCCAGCCTAGTTCGGAAAGGGTGGAAACTGGACTTTTACAGTCAGTTAAGTCGCTTGCCTCAGGAAGATGGCAAAGGGCAGCCCCAATTTAGGTTAAAAAGCTTAAGCTTCTGAAATTGAGTCCTTGGCTTAATTTCAGGTAAAATATTTTAAAAGAGAAAGTGCTATTTTCTGTAAATATGCCCGGTGCTAAAATATGAAGTCCCGGTAAGTTTAATCTGAGCATGAGTTAGTGTGGGCACAGTCTCCCTTTAAACAGAAGAACATGTAGAACATTTACGTTACTACTTTACAGCTCCAGATGACAAATCCATTACCATCTTCATTTACTGAAGAATATGCCAAGTAGACAAAACAAGTTCTTTCAGCTGCTTTCCAAACAAAATCTAAACAAACATCATCAAAACCTTACAAACTGGTATGTGCCCTGTGTTTGTGGTATCTTAAGCTCTCATAACAAACTACAAAGAATCCCATTGACACAATATATTAAAATTTCGAACTAAAATGGTAAACTTTGAACCAAAACGCCTACGGGCAAACTACTTCCGATCAACATGTTAGTGAAAGGTGCAGTCATAAAATAGGCAGGTGGCCATTTATTCCAAATATATGTGGGAGTTTGAAGTGTTGACCATGTAATATTTCACCAATTAAATCTAAACAAACCATTCTGCACAAACTGATACCTTCATCGCGATCTGTACCTGCTATGATTTCTACACAAATTTGCCACAAAGTAACTTCAGTCATAAAGTGTTAACGCAATATCCCTGCCCTGCCAAGTGTTTGGCTAAAGTTAGGGACCACGCTAAATGGCATAGTTGTTGTCATGTCAAACAAGGTGGCGAAAAATACTCCCTATAATCCTACACAAGATTCTGTATACACAGCACCACCCGAGCTTGTTTCACAGAGCTGATAGACAAGTGTTATTCTTTGATATTGCTAGCTTCTAGACCCATACAGATAGCCACCCCAACACATACACAGACAAACACGTAACGTTTCACTCAACACTACATCAAGTCAGAAATCAGACAGTTGCAGTAACACCCATGTGCTCACAGCAGCCACATAACATTTACCTAATCGCTCCTTCTCGTATCTCAATGTCAACTAAGTATACCACAATCACACCACAAACACTCAAGTCTAAAGAAACAGTTTTTTTTCTGTTTCATATAAGTGACAATTATTTAAAAAAGTTGGAAGGTCGAGAGGCCTGCTCGTGCACAACTGCCACCCTTTTACCTCCCCACCCTGATAGCGAAAATGGGTGGTTAAACCTTGCACTGACCTACACATGAATAAGGCAACCCACCCTTCTTCATGTTGAAGGAGACACTGAGCCTACTGACGTACACTTAAGGATGGTGTTAGGTAAATATCATCAATCTTTAGTCTGTAACAGTCTATGAAACCTTTTTAATTAAATCTTATTCTTATCACCAGATATAAGAGCAAACGTTATTAGTTTAATCACACTAATTGTCATCAATTATCATAATTTAATGATCTATAGCAATTATATCTTAAGTTTTATCAATGAAAAAAATGATATTATTTGTCTAAGCAACACTAAATGCAATCAATCTTTAGCATATAACAATCAACAGAAACATTCAAACTAAATCTAAGTTTTTAAAGATATTGTTAATACCACTAAGAGAACAAGTAAATCCTTTCATACTGTTATTACTATTATTATTATTATTACTATTATTAGAACAGCTAATGCAGCTATGCTGCTAGATTGTTTTCCTTAAGATATGTCAAGTATCAATGATGCCAGTAAATATGGTATACTTTTGGATCCTTGGAGTATGGTTTTATGCAACAATATCACACCAGATAACAGAAATAGACTACACACATTATGACCAGGTGGGGAATCAAACCCAGGCCTTTGATGTAACAAGTGAACTCTGTAACCACTGTGCTTCCAACTGCCCTCTTATGGAATTCAGCACAAGTTCTGCCATGGCTAACCATGGGATGGGAAACTGCTATTAAAAATATCAAAAAGGTCAGCATAAGGTTTAAAACATTTATTGGAATTATGTAAAAAAAAAACATTAAAATTTTTCTAAAGAAAATTATTCAGAAAAGAAAACAAGAGTTTCCCACTAATGTGACTATATCCCCCGCTCCTGTTGCAGAATTTATGACATAACTAAAATCTAAACAAACCCTAACCTATTTTAACCGAGGTGGAACTTGTCATGGAAATTGTAAAAAAAAAAGAAGAGTTTGGAAGCTAAGTCCATCTTGTTGCCATGGAAACATAAAAAATAAAAATTTCTAAAATTTCTAAATAGCAAAAGGCACCAGTTCAGCATGTACCTGACATACCTGCAAAGTTTCATACAAAAAAATTGAACGGTTACCGAGTTATGCTCCGGAAACAAAACGTGACTTGGGCGGGGGATAAAAAACCTGTCAAGTCAGCCAACTGGGGTAAATGTAGTACTCCCAACACCATTTTCCTCAGGAAAAAAGAAGAAGTAAATTCCTGAATAATATTACACTTTCACAACTTCAATTTCACAACTCGGTAGTTATTCAAATGACTCAGATTGTGATATTTCTATTGTATAATAAATATTAAGACCCTATATGTTATGATGTTAAAAATTAATAAAACATGATGGAGGAAAACCCAATACATTTCTCAAGGGGCTTTCTCAGGTAGGGAGGGGGGAGGGGGGGGGGGGGGAGAGGCAGAGAGAAACAGGAAGTTGTATGAAAAGGCTTGGAATGTCATCTGTGGTTGACCACAAACTAAAGAGGGGCTCACAAGGTGTGTTTAGCTGTCATCTGATATCAGTCTAAACACTCGCACACTCTCACCATACATGCACTGCACGAAGTGTTGCGTTATCTGGGACGTCCAGGGGCACAATGAGTTAGCATTTCTCATTGAAGGAAGGAGGCAATTTCATTGGACATTATTTTTAATTTTGAAAAAGTTAAAAGGAAATGGATAATTTGACTTTGGAGATTCAATAGAACATTGACATCTAAATGGATGAATGTTAGTCACTGCTGAGGAAATGCTGGAGTCTGTAAATTAAAGCCATATGAAATAATTTCATATCTTCTTCTCTGCTCAACTCCTTTTCAATTCACCTTTTTATTTGTTCATAATTAAAATAATAAACTTTTAAGAAATGCAATACAGTTGAAAACCTGATATATTGACTCTAACGGTCAAAGCAATATACTACTCAAAAGAAGTTAAAGAACACCCGATTCTTTCACATTACTAGAGTTAATCTGTCATGGCATGATAAACTGTAGTAATATGAAATAACATGGTGTTCTTTAACTTCTTTTGAGCAGTATATACTAATCCTACTTCATTCCCTTGCCTGTATTCAGTTGGTATATGTATGCTAATTATGATTAAAAACCATTAATGTCAAATTTGAATCAAATATATGCTATAATCTTATGAAAAGTGTGGATGATAATGCTTCTATTAAATAAAAATGTGAAACATTCAATTGTGCTGAACTGAAATAAAACCTTTTATATGGCTTTCTGGTGAGTATATGCCTCTCTGGTGAGTATATGCCTCTCTGGTGAGTATATGCCTCTCTAGTGAGTATATGGCTCTTTGGTGAGTATATGCCTCTGATAAGTGTATGCCTCTCTGGTGAGTATATGCCTCTCTAGTGAGTATATGGCTCTCTGGTGAGTATATGCCTCTCTGGTGAGTATATGACTCTCTGGTGAGTATATGACTCTCTGGTGAGTATATAACTCTCTGGTGAGTATATGACTCTCTAGTGAGTATATGCCTCTCTAGTGAGTATATGCCTCTCTGGTGAGTATATGACTCTCTGGTGAGTATATGCCTCTCTAGTGAGTATATGACTCTCTGGTGAGTATATGCCTCTCTAGTGAGTATATGGCTCTCTTGTGAGTATATGGCTCTCTAGTGAGTATATGCCTCTCTGGTGAGTATATGCCTCTCTAGTGAGTATATGCCTCTGATAAGTATATGCCTCTCTGGTGAGTATATGCCTCTCTGGTGAGTATATGCCTCTCTTGTAAGTATATGCGTCGGTGGTGAGTATATGCCTCTCTGGTGAGTATATGTTCCATATGATCATTAGTCACATTCCACAACAAAATTCAGTGAAAATGACATAGATTACCCAAATCAAAACACTTTCCTGTGTACAAAAAAAACATAGAAATAAAAAATATCAAAGACCAAGCTGAATACGGTATGTCAGCTAAAGACCCCCAAAAGCCCCTTCCCCAATAAAATTGATACAAATATCAAAAACACTTAACAGCATATAAATTTTACAGAGTAATGAAATACCAATAACTTCGATAAGATATGTGCAACAATAGTTTAGGGGAAGTTTGGTGGGGGGGTGTAGAAGGAGTAATGGGAGGAGGGGAACTCCAAATATGGGGGGAGGAGCTACAAGTCAATACAAGGATTACACCATGTGAGGTGGAGGGTTGGTGATCAGCCGGAAGTAGGACATCCTCGTCACCGAGTGGGTGTGTGGAGTAGCTGGAGCTGTTCACTCCGGGAGTCCCCGCCTAGATGCATTCACCGCTATGTGTATATATAATGCCTGCCTCGAGTTACTACCACACCGGAGTTACTATAAACCACGCACCACACGACTACACAACCACGTGAAATACAAGGTACAGATACTCATTCCACTTCATAGTTTCTTGCAGATTTACCTTAAGACAATGTCACTATCTAATACATAGTGATTGTTGTCAAGTATTATTGTACATATTTAAATATCATATATTAGCGATTCTATTCAAGCATATGTCCATTAATGATTTTATAGTATTTTCTACACTAGTTATTTTATCTCCAAATTGAATATTCTTTCATTTGATTTGCAAGTCAAAGTAATTCATCTTATTTCAGTGACCATAAGATATTTCAACAAAAATATTCATTCTTACCTGAAGTGAAATTCTCCAAGGATTCCCAAAACTAAAGACACACTCTGAAGGAGCACATAACAAGCAGCTGTATTAAGACCCTGTGGATAGCCTTAGCGGACAACGGAAGCAACTGGGCAAACAGACCGGAGGACCTTTCACCCTGAGCCAATACAGCGGTAAGTACCAGTACAGCTTATACCTATGTTGGGGAATATCTAGCATTGATGCTTACTGAGCCATGACCAGGGTTTCACATCTAGTAGCGCTTCATTGGCTCCGGCTATAAGTCATGTGGTATTTGTGGATATATAGCCCCAAGGTTCACATAGCACACCTGAATAGGCACGAGTACTGACCTGTCATAATGCTTGCAAGGTGAACACTTCAGTAGAATGCAGGCTGCTCGTTGCCTCAGTCAGGCTTGCTGTGTTAGCATTAGGAGCTGTGAGACTTGAGGAGATACGCTCAAAGTTTGGAATCTTGTTGACTGGAGAAAAATCACTTATAGCAGTCAAGGCTGGTTTCTGGTTGTGTTTGGAGAAATATTTCGTAACAGTTTCATTATATCTTGACTGAGTGGCTGGATTTACTATAGTGTATAAGGGTAAGTTGTTCAAGCATGTCCTCCACAAGTATCACATGATCGACTCGATCACAATTACAACCTCTATTCAAAAACATAAGGATTATTTGTTGAAATTTCCTTTCAAATCAGAGTTTCAAAATTAATGACGCATAACTTTCACTGCTGTATAGTTTCATGATATTTAAAATTATATCATAAAACTTGGGTATTTCATAGGGTGCTGTTTCACCTGATCAGACAAACAGTAATCTTTGATAATTCATCAGGGAGTAGGGTGAGGGTTCACACCACTTTCAGCAATACTCCAGCCTCATCTGAAACAATAGGGTACACCTTGGTGGGATTCACACCATGTGGGAATCAAACCTAGGTGTTTGAAGTTTGATCCACTCAGCCGCCCTGGCAACATCAGGATAACATGACAAAGTCAAACTGATTCAAAGCCGGTTCCTGAATATCAATGAATGATAACATTTTTGTTTCATCTACCTTCATGTAAAAATCTGCTGTTTTCATTGATGTTATTCATGTTTAGACAAGGGGAGTATAACATGGGATACAGCATGGTGTACATATATATGGTGTATAACTGGATGTTTTTACCACCTCTCATAAGACCCTACAATGAAGATAACAAACTGACAATATTATGATATTTGGGGATGATTTACAACAGGTTATTGCTGTGACCATAACATTTCCACATTTACAAGGAAAATGACAACCACATGTCTACACAATAACCTTGGCCCTTCTCCATACTGGAATGTTCACCATGCATAGAAAATTCGCCAGGCACACGGAAAAGCACCTTATTACTTATAGAACTAACTGTTTACAAGATTCATACAGGGGTTTATCTAGGAAGCCAAACTATTAAAGTGCCCCCGCAAGCGAACTGGGATCGAAATTGGTATTTAGTTCAAAATTGTGGGGGTTTTAATTCAGAAGTATCTTCACACTGAATTCAACGCAGGGACGTAAAATTCAGGCACTTCCTCTTAAGTGGTCCTGTTATCAGTGAAATACAAGTCACCTCAACCAAGCCATCACATTAGGTACTACTACCGGTATATTGACATGAATTGGGATATTAAATTTTTTTGATTACATTTGCTGCAGACTTGGCCCTGAGCAGATTCAGACAAATCACTATTATATATCTAAAAACTTAGCATTTGCATGTTACTTGAAAATGAAAATATTATGTACCAAAATTTAACTCTGCACTAAAGTGTTAACTTGAAAACAGAAAGAGATGCTGTAAAGAACAAACCTCCAGACTAAATAAAGCTGTAAAGAAAGTATTCAGGTTACAACATTCCTGTGTGATTGTGCAACAAAACCCATGTCAAATCCTGTAACCTGGCTAATATAACTGTAGTTATAAAACTCCCTGAAACTATGTGCCTATCAGTGAACCAGCAGTCTGACCCGGACTCCAGATGGAGATTACAGAGGGGATTCTGTTTATTGACATAGCCCTATTTTAGGAGAACCCTTGTTTTTTGTGCCTCTCGTCCACAGTCTTGATTACCAAAGAGCAACACTACCACCTTCAAGCTGATGGGGATGGTCTCGCTTCTCTCATGGCAATACAGGGTAACCTAGTGGTTAAAGCGCTTGCTCGTCACGTCGAAAAGGCCTGGGTTCGATTCCCCACATGGGTACAATGGGTGAAGCCCATTTCTGGTGTCCACTGCTGTGATACTCCTGGAATATTGCTAAGAGTGGTGTAAAACCATACTCACTCACTCACTCACTCAGGGCAATACCACCAAAATCATGGCGATATATAGTATAAGATTTCAACACATAAATAATAATAATCAGATTTCTAAGGGAATATTGGTCCTTTTAATGTAATACTCACAGATAATATTCACTTCTGATATTCACATTTCAAAGGAATAGTCGAATTCAGTCAACTCAGAAAAGTACACAGCTGAAAGTGATTTTTTTTTCCGGGTGGCAGTTTTAGAATCAGCCAACCGAGACTAGGCAAGGTCAGAGACAAAATGTGGAGGCAGGTACACCAGTGGGAGAAAGCCGAAAGCTCTATGATTATCTTCATGACTAATCTAGATGGCTTAGGTAGCTTGTGTTTTAATATCATACACAGACATGACCAGGTCATAAATAAACCCATTAACTTGGAGTAAGTTTTATATTGTTGTTGTTGAAAGTTTGCAATCTTTAACAGGATCAAAAGTATGCTGAAAAAAGAAATACACTAGATGCTCTCTCATATTTACATACTGCTCAAGATGTTGTTAAACGACATCAAACAGTTTTAACAACTGAATTGAATTTATTCTCTTCTTGTGTAGCAAAATGTTAACTGTGAGTGAGTGAATGTTGTTTTAGGCTTGTCGGCAATACTGCTGCTTAAATCATACAGCCTGTTAATAAGCTGGGACCAATTCAAGTGGCAGGAGATAGCCGAGTTTCATTCCTACTGTTAGACATTCCGACACACAATTTCTCACACCTATGGGTGAGAAACCCATTTGAGATAACTGATATCACACATATGCCTAAACTGATAGTGGATGATATCATACACATATGTGTGAGATCAAATTCCAGTTTCGTGATTGGCTTCTCCATGGCGATGACCTGAGGTCAGATTATGACGGACTACTTAGGGCTGGGACGAGTCCGAAATTACTACCCGGGCACTCACCCCCCTATTACCCGACCCAACCCAGGTACCCACTGTAGGTCTCAAGAGATAGGTACAAAATGTCCGATTGGGCATTTTATTACCATAGCACTGGCAAAACGTAGTTAGATACATGTATTAAACAATCTGGTCATGCATACACTGAAGTTGACTCAAGTTATATCTTTATTCATAGATATAAAAGTCAGAACGAATGGGAACATTTGTGACTTGTTGTGTAACCACAGCGTTCTAGATACTTCTAAACAATATATCACGCGACTAACCAGGGGTCCGGGTAGTCCAGTATAGGAACCCAGTCCTACTCGGTTCTCACCCGACCCTCGTACCCGAGGTACCCGTCTCAGCCCTAGGACGTCTCATTGCTAAGTTACTCGTGCTTCAGTCAAAAGTTCATCTACGTCTGTGTTAAATGTTATGGTTTTACCTCCTGGATGCAACAGGGACATTTGTCCCTCCTCTTCAACCCTTACTTCGAAGTTGAATAAACTTCAAACTACAACACGTATGCCAATGCACTTCACGGGTTTGAATTCTGAGGGAAATTCCCTGTTCTTCGATATCATCCACTGTCAGTTTAGGCTAATCAAAATGAATGAAAATGACATCTGAAAATTAGGTACTTCGGAAATCTCACTAAATTTGATACATTACTAAGTCACCATTCACGGCGTTATTTACTGTATATTTAGATATCTAAATAGCAGGTATTTACTCGAAGAATTGAATTTAAAAAATATCATTTTAGTGATCACGGGTATCTGTTTTTCATCAAATCACCATTGATAATTCTGAAACATCACTGAAAAGCCTAGAATCGATTGGAATATTTGGAAAATACGCAAACACAAATGCCGAAGTGTATTTTCCGCATTATGTGATAGTGATTACAAAATCACAATTTCACATATGCCGGTTATGAAACACCTATTAGATCATATATATTTCAAACTCAGCTGCGATACATACATCCCCGAACTCCTCATACATTTTAGAATGAAATGACAAATAGTTCTTGTCACCAATACAAATTCTCTAGTAAAAATCAAGTATAATAATAGGTTGAAAACGAGCGCTGTGCTAGGAAAACTGTACTTGTGTTTAAACAAAGCAAAATTCAGATTTCATTCTGTGTAGCATTTTTCCATTTTTCTATACGGGATCGGAATGCCAAGTGGCAAGTTAACAAGTAAACAAAAAGATAAATAATTTAAATCAAACAGAATTTCAGTTTGTAGTTATGTTGTAACTTATTAAAAATTAAGGGTACGATCAAAACAGTTGAAAAACAATTTCTTCAATTTTCAAGGTCAGTACTGAGAAAACAGAACATACATAATTTGCAGAAGTTCTTTTTTTAAGGAAGTTATCATTTAATTACCAACAGGGTCCAGGCAATTATGAAGCAACATATCAATCTCATTGACATACTTCATTCATGAATTGCAGCAGCAATCAACACAGGTCGTCCAGTCAAATGACAAACTCAGGGATTTACTAGCCCACCCTTGGGGAACTCCATTGAAAGCTGAGCACATGAGGATGTTGTCATTAGTCAAAAGGATCCCTTGTAAATCTGTATGCCAAATTAACAAGATAAATGACCATTTAGGGTGGAATAATTGCATTTATAATTTGTAGTCAGCATTGTCGTGCAACTCCGGGTGACAACTGGGAGTGCTATTTCGACATACCACTCAAAATAAGTAAGGACCACCCGATCCTTTCATAATACTTTAGTTAATCTGTCATACTTTCAGTAGTATATTTAATTCACATCCAAGTTTAAGCCTGGGATAATCTATGGAATAACAGACTGGTTACCTATACATATTAAAGCCCCAAAAGCAGTGGGAACAAAGCGTGGCTTTTCTGGAAAGAAAGCAAAATTACAATAGACTCTGGGTTTACAAACATTCAAAATTTATATTAAAATGTACAAATTATAACTTCTGCATCAACACCAAGCCTCTCCTTCAAGCACAATACACAACATTCCTTCAATTACATCACATTTACATCAGCCCTCTAAAAGCATTTCTTGAGATTCCACACACCATTTTGAATTTAGGTCAGTTTTGTATTGACATTAACTACAAATATATCTACATAGCTACTGGGATGTTTGCTGTGGAGGCTAGGGGCAATTACCGGACACAAGCCGGGATGCCCTTGACACTATGACAACCATGTACTGGATGTACCTATTGGCTACTGATATAGCCGTGTCACTCGTCCATCCAGACCCGTGAAGATCCGGGGTAGAATAGGTCTTCAGCAACACATGCTTGCCGTAAAAGGCAACTATGCTTATTGTAAGAGGCGACTGACGGGATCAGGTGGTCAGGCTCGCTGACTTGGTTGATGCATGTCATTGTATCCCAATTGCGTGGATCGATGCTCATGATGTCAATCAGTGGATTGTCTGGTCCAGACTAGATTATGTACAGACCGCAGTCATATAGCTGGAATATTGCTGAGTGCGGCATTAAACAACAAACAAATTTTTCTATTCAGATAGCATCCTCTGTATCTCCAGGGCTCACATATCGGTAAACCTACACGAACTCCTGGATATATAGATGATGTATGTGTAGCGGCCATAAAATTTCCGAGTCCCGTGATGGGATTCGAACCACGGACCTTCTGATCCGAGGTCGGACGCCTTGTCCACGACCAAATAAGTTAACCCCGTCAGCAAGCTGACAAGGTAAGGATGTCATCTGTGGGATGACTCCACGCCCTGCGACAGTAGCATAGTTACACATCTGAAACTCAACAGGCATTGTGTACATAATACATTTCTGAGATATTTCAAATGCTCATTTCTATCATTAGTTACCATCAACAACAGGACCCAGGATTCAGAAAGGGAAGGATGGGGGTGGGGGTCATGTCCCAAGTACCGGTATTTATACTGAATAGGAAGTATTACTTAGAATATTACATTCAAGTGCTGCTAGTACAGTAGTCCAGTTTGTTCGGGATATTCAGGAACAGGACCCTTTTCTTTCCATACTAAACAAAAATACGGACCATGAGTAAGTTTGGGGATATTTTTTTAGTGAAGATTGAGCACACAATTTCACAAAAATATCCCCCAAAATATTCATTATCCCTAATTTGTTTTGTTTGGTATATTACACTAATGTACTAGTTCCCTATGACAATGCACGGACGTGGGCTGTGCTGAGAACCAGCAGCCAGTGTGGCCGACAAGCATCTTGTTTGATGTTATGTTTTCATGTTGAATCTCGGTATGCTGCTGCATAATCATATGGAAATGAGAAACTTTGCATTTTGTATTTCAGTTCATGAAGTTAACTGTGAATAAAAATCCTTAATCTCCACTTCTGCAGTATTTGAATATTAATGTGCAACTTCTGATTTTGAATGAAAAAATTAATATTTTGGAAGGCAAAAAATATAAGTTGTTTCAATCAGTTATGGCAGACTGTTCACTTGGTAGGTTTCTATTAATCATGTTAATCTGAGTAAAAAGACTATTTTTAGCTATATATTGGAAATTGATATCTAATATTGCGACATCACATGCTGCCTTCTTTGTGCCAATGTGTGGAATACATCTGTGTTGTGTCAATCCTATCCAGCTTGGAATGCTGGCACATTTAACTATAGCAATGGGATTGTCTTATTATCATTGAAGTACCCAGTTGGCTTCTGCTCGTGATATGACCTGCCTCTGACCACAGCCCCCTAGGGAGATATACAGCGTATCTACCATTGTCATATTAAATGGTGGGTCATCGTGAATTCTTTATGGTCTCGTATACACGACGTTCCTCAGTTGGACGTATTGACAACGTCTACACGGGTGATAGAGAAACGTACCGTATACAAGGATTTGACAGTGATGTGGGCGTGCTCGCTGGTGACAGGTTTCTTAGAAAAATAAGTCTGAAATTACACCTAAATACCAGGTGGGCAGAGCTTCCAAGAACACTTAACATAACTCCCCATTAGGCCTGCATGATCTGTGTTATGTCTTGTAACACATACCTCCTTGACAATGCAGAAAACAGAGGCAGAAAGAGTTTAATTGGAGGTCATGAAGGTACAAAACAACAATCTATAAAAAAGAATCTAATTGAGGTCTCCATCAAGAAAGACTATTGTTTAAACTTTAGGTCACATCCTAAGAAGCACAAGTTTGAAATAAGCATACACTGAAGTAAGCGAGGAGTTTTCTTATTTCTTTGAAATAAAGGTGAAATTAAGGTAGGCTATCAATGAAAGAAAATTGTTATAATCATTCAGATTTGAACAGCATCTCATGCCAAGAATCATTAAACAAGAACTGCAAGAGTGAGTGAGTGAGAGTATGGTTTTACGCCACTTTTAGCAATATTCCAGCAATATCACGGCGGGGGGACACCAGAAATGGGCTTCACACATTGTACCCATGTCGAGAATCGAACCCGGGTCTTCTGCGTGACGAGCGAACGCTTTAACCACTAGGCTACCAGACAAACTACAAGAACCATAAGGAAAAGGAGGATTGGAGGACAGTAACCACAGGACTATCAAATCGCACCCAAAATTGATTAATAATTACTTTACACAAAAGAACATCACGCAGCAAGATGATCATGTTATACGCATGTTAGTCAAATGCCTGGACGGTTTTGGGTA
The DNA here is from genome assembly GCF_022045235.1 of Haliotis cracherodii. Classification (NCBI taxonomy): domain Eukaryota; kingdom Metazoa; phylum Mollusca; class Gastropoda; order Lepetellida; family Haliotidae; genus Haliotis; species Haliotis cracherodii. The sequence continues at coordinate 6,707,586 of NW_027266268.1, forward strand.
TCCTTGTGGTTCAAGTGGCTATGCCAAAGAACTAAGTTTGAATCCCAACATAGGTAAAATATGTTAGTCAGTTATCCCCCCCAAGTGATTGTGCTGGAATAGCAACATGGCTCCACACAATAATCTTGGTGGTTTATTCTGCACTGGATACACCAAGGGAAGCCGTCCATATTACCATGCACACCCTTCTTAAATAACTTATACACCACAAACACTTCTTAAAACTGTACACATAACCTTAAAAAACTGTTTGGACACATTAGCACCTAGTGAATTACGTAAAAAAATGAGTTGAAAGGATAAGAATTGCTTCTTTAGCACTCATTCGCCCAACATCAACAGACTGCAGCCGCAGCGACAGTTGTCTAAGCAGATAAGTACAGGGTCAATATTTGGGGAGTGTGACTGGAGAGTGGGAAGATGTTTAATGGGCTGGAGTTTCAAACTTAATATGTAAAGTGAACAGTTTGTGATGTGAATATGTCGACAGCCAGTGATGCTTACATTGTATCAGGTGTGACAAGTGGCTGATCCGATGTCACATTGTGTTACATTGTACGGGGTGTGACAAGTGGCTGATCCTATGTCACATTGTGTTACATTGTACAGGGTGTGACAATTGGCTGATCCTGTGTCACATTGTACAGGGTGTGACAAGTGGCTGATCCTATGTCACATTGTATTACATTGTACAGGGTGTGACAAGTGGCTGATCCTATGTCATATTGTGTCATATTGTACAGGGTGTGACAATTGGCTGATCCTGTGTCACATTGTACTACATTGTACAGGGTGTGACAATTGGCTGATCCTGTGTCACATTGTACAGGGTGTGACAAGTGGCTGATCCTATGTCACATTGTGTTACATCGTACAGGGTGTGACAATTAGCTGATCCTGTGTCACATTGTACGGGGTGTGACAATTGGCTGATCCTGTGTCACATTGTGTTACATTGTACAGGGTGTGACAAGTGGCTGATCCTATGTCACATTGTGTCATATTGTACAGGGTGTGACAAGAGGCTAATCCTATGTTACATTGTGTAACAAATTTCTACAAAAGTCAAGGCAGGTTTAAAACTTGCACTTGACATTTGGAACCAGTCAAGACCTGGTATAAAACTTAATTGGGCATATATCCCAGGTACACCAAATGGTTATATGACCACATCTGGACCAGGCAAACCATTGTCTAAAAGGACAAGGGAGTGCTACATCAGCTGTATGAAACAGGTCCATGAAATAATTGAGTCTTGACCAGACAAACTAATTTTTGAAAACTCAAACAATAACCATGCAATCAGTACTTCCAAGATATGTCATAATGTTAAGGTCATAACATTGCACATACTCAAAAGAAATAACAGTACAGTCATGCTGCAAATGGACTAATTTGAATGATTTAAGCAACTTATCCCATGGGATTGCAGTGTAAATAATTGCACCTACACTGTCCGAGTATAGGATGCATTGATGCAATATTTTGCATCCGGTAAAACCATGACCATTGTGAAATTTAGCATTTATTTTGGAAACACATCTTCCCAGACAGTCATGGTTTTAGGCAATAACACATAACTAGAGACAGTGTCTCATTGCAACAGGTGTCAGATATACATTCTGACAGTGCATGGGAGATGAGTTGTTTGCTGTGTTGGCCTGGAACCTGTTGCACAAAGCGATCTTAGCGCTAAGTTGGTCGTCACTCCCATGCATTATCATAGGCTTACGATCAACGCAGCATTAAGATCGCTTTGTGGAACAGGGCCCTGGACTGGTTGTTGGGAGTCGTCATCAAGTAGACTGTTGCACTGATCGACCTTGTGCAGTTAACGCAGCCCCAAGTTAACAATTTACATAATAACATAATCTCTTGCTGAAATACACAGGGCTGCAATCTGTGTACATGGTTTCGGAAACTGATACGAAAAGTGTAGTGTGTTGCCAGAAACAGGGGTCTATTAGGAACAATTTTGTCCAGAAAAATCCATTTGTGTTTGTGTGCATGAGATTCTTATATTCTCTGCTCATATTGAATTTCTTCCCAAACGTTGTGCAAGTCTTACATCAATTTCTGGCTGGCTGGGTATTTATGTAACCTTTTTACCTTAAGTGGAAACCTTTTCAGAAAATAACTTCGACGTAATAAGCGCCCACGGCCATATTTGCTAATATACTGGCTAGTGAACAATCCTAATTGGCACCCCTTCCGATTGATCAATGTACACAAGACTTATTTATTCGTGCATAACAGTTTGTTATAAGCACCCTTAATTATGGGCAATTAAATTCTGGAAAAATATATCTGTCATATATAAACATTTCAGGCTGTCAGCATAAACCACGAAATTTACGATCTTTCAACTCTGTTGTTTTTCACCAAAATAATATTCTAATAAGAGCCCCCTCATTCTAATTTTGAGAGTGCCCTGGGCGCTTATTATGTCGAATACGGTAATTCCAAAAAATTCAATTTGAATAAATATCATATGAAATAGAAATGTATGTGTATTTTGAAAAGACTAAAACAGTATAAGTCTAAATCCTACAACAAACATTTGTTAGGACATAATATATCAATATCAGCACTACGCAAAAACATAACATGTGACATGAGATTGAAAAGCAACCAAAATTAACCAAAAAACAATTCTATAACATTCTGATCATGCATCATCATTAATTATGGTTTCTTTGAAAATATGACTGCACTCAAAGATTTCAGGTAAATGTTCTGGTGATGCTGTTTTGGGCATTTGAAAAATGGACTTTTCCCACTTTACACTAATTATGTGAATGTACACACTGAAGCTACACCATCAGTGGGGTGATGTATTGTGAGTCGTACTTGTATAGGTCATGTCTCGGCAGACCCAGGAGTCTTCAGGTGAAGTGCTGGAGATGATAGGGTAACCTTTACAACTCGCTTGCCGAGTCAGCGCGGACGAAGCAGCATGGTTTAGAAAGGTCGCAGTTCCTCTGTTGTCATGCAACCAGTGCTCTTAAACTATCTCTGAAAATCTTTGATTGGACAAGATACAAATAGTCACTGTCTGTCTACTTAAGTTTGAGAGCGTACAAATGAGCTACCAGGTGCTGTAGAGAATATTCCAGCTATATCCTGGTGTATGAGTGAGGGTGTTGAGAATATTCCAGCTATATCCTGGTGTATGAGTGAGGGTTGGTGTTAGTCAGCAAAGAGCTGGAGTCACAGGAGACTAATCACAATTTTATTTACAAGAACAATTAACAATGAACAATGAACAATTTACAATATCTTAAAATATAGCTGGGGGTGCCACAGAGAGTCGGTACAACCCTCTGGGCTGTGGTAGAGAGGTCTGCTTGGTATGAGTGACAAACCCCTTCTGCCTACCATTTGGCTTCTGTATGTATTTAACAAAAATTAGAACAATAAAATGGAATATGATTGGTTGATACACGATGGACTGTGCCTTATGGTTAATGAATGGCTAGACAGAGGGGAATACTTAATCCTGTTAATCCTGACGGACTGGCACTAATCTTGTTGACATATTTACTGGGTGCTTTGAAAGAGATTATGGTGTCACTATGGACGAGCTTGTATGGGGGCTAATCCTTAATGAGTCTAAATTGAAGTAATTGCTGAATGTTATTCTAATATAGGTGATGACAGATTTACTTAAAAAAATAGTTCAAGGTAATCTATAAGACTATGTAGACATATCTTTTGTCTGGGAGATGGGATCTTGATACCTTAGACTAGCATTTATCGAAAAGCTTCAAATCTATTAAACTATGTAGACATAACTCTTGTCTAGTTATACGCTAAATGTAATTTATTAGATGCGGAGAGCGCACATTAAATCTCCGATATCAGTCAGACACTTGTCTTATTGAATAGTATGTCTAGGAGATGCGCTCCCGTTACCTTAGGCTAGCATCTATCTAAAAAGCTATAACTGAAACTACTGATATTTTATATATGCATTTACCTGTAAAGTATTACTTGCTAAACTAATTATATGAAATGATGTATAAATTACACCATGATAACTCATAAAAGCACTTGATGTGGATCTAATTATTAAAGGAAAACTTAGTATAAATGTTATGATAATATTCCAGCTATATCCTGGTGTATGAGTGTATTCTAGTGGTTGCTTCATTGCTGTCATTTCTTCACTTCAGAAACATCCCACAATGCATCTGAAGCGTCATCTGCTGACTCTGGCCGTTGTTGTGATCGTGTACTCCCACTACAGTAGTGCAGGTAAGACTCCATCACAGAGTTCACAATGTCCGCCATATTGCGACTTGTCTGGCCTACACCTACCACTGATGCTGTCATACATCACCATGTCTGGTAGTTTCGGATAACATAAATTTCCCAAATAATATGAGGGGAGGGGGAAAGATTTTGTTTGTTGTTTAACGCCACACTCAGCAATATTCCAGCAAAATGACTGCGGTCTGTAAATAATCATGTCTGGACAAGACAATCCTGTGATTGACATCATGAGCATCAATCCAAATAATCGATACGATGACAGTGAGTCTGACCACCTGATCCTGTTGGTCGCCTCTCACGACAAGCATAGTTGCCTTTTACGGCAAGCATGGGTTGCTCAAGACCTATTCTAACCCGGATCTTCACGGCAAGCCTGGGTTGCTGAAGACCTATTCTACCCCGGATCTTCACGGGCCGAAAGGAAAAATGAAAGCATGAAGTTCTCAATGAAATACCACTCCATGCCGAGTTATGCACCCATATTGACAGTTGGGTAATGCACAGGGAGGGGGGTAGGTGGATTAGTTGGAGAATATTGATGAAAATGGGGTGTATACTGTTGAGAGTGGGTGTCCCACAAAGAAATGGGCGTCGCCTCACATGTCATGACCTATAAGCCTCTCACAGGGGCAACTCCCTTCAGGTAATGTCAACAACTGGTGGGATTTCATTCATACCGTTATCTCAGGCTTTAACTGTCATTCAATGTCCCCTAGAGCATGCGAGACTCAACTTGATTTAATCGTATAACTTTATTGAATTTTAAAGACATATTGTCATAATACAAAAGCATACTGTTTTTTTTAGTACAAAATGAAGTAAAATTCTACAGGGAGTGTTCGAGAGAGAATAACATGCACCTGTGCATCAGTATTTGACAATTAATATATGTTTATGAAAATGCTGTACTGCGTTAACTTAAAAATATATAACAGGCAACACAATGTGACGTTTATATGGTTAAGGACGAAATCCAAGTTGTACTTTTATCCTGTTTTACCGTGTGGGATGAACGAACATGCATTTAACCAATTAACGCATGGTTAATCTTTTCCAAATATTGCACACCTTGCACTTAAGTCAATGGGTTATAGGGGCCATAAAGATAATAAGGATGTATTTGTTCTGCAGCAAGCTTTAAGAATACCCAGTCAGGAGTCAGATCGTGTAAAACTTCCTCCTTGTATTCACCATATAGATACTGGGGTATTCCACACCTGCCAATAGGATAAACGACATGCACTTACATTCAACATTGTAAATCTCCACAACATAATCTCCATGCATGCCGGAATGAAAGGAATTTCTGTGGGGGAAAATTGATTATATGACTCTTACCCTAGCACACAAGAGGAATTAACTGGAACATGTATGGCAGTGATTAATTTCCAAATGTAGTCCTGCCGTTCAACTGGCTTAACTATTTAATTCAACTCTTTATATTTGTAGACTTTTTTTTTCTCTTTTGAGCGAGTGAGTACACAGTTTTATGACTTAACAGTCATTATCATGGCTGGGTCAGAAACTGGCTCCGTATGTAGGGAATCAATCTCAGGATGAACCAACGCTTTACCAATAGGCCACCCCATTGCTCCTAGATTTCATCTGATTTATCTTGTCCTGGCCAAATAGCAAACTAAGCATATAACAAGAACTCACTCACTGTGTCTAGAACACAATGCAGCAAATGTTTTCAACCTCAAACCTTGGGATATATTTCCTTCATTTTTGGTTTGTCAGCAATATTCCAGCTATATGACAGTGGTCTGTAAATAATCAAGTCTGGACCAGACAATGCACTGATTGACATACGATGGAATGCATCAAACAAAGTCAGTGAGCCTGACCACCCACTGTTAGTCGCCTTTTACGACAAGCAGTCACCTTTTACAGCAAGCATGGGTTGCTGAAGATCTATTGTAACCCAGAGCTTCACAGGTACTTTACAGATGAAGAAATATGAATGAGATATGAGAAACTAAACATGATTCTCCAGGAGTGTTTGCGAGAGTGGTAATCTATATATACAAAAAAGCCCACTTTCACATACCAATGTTAGAACAACAAGTGCTATACATGTATTCATGTTTCAATTATTATTTTATCAGGAATAATATATTCCAATATCGTGTTTTTTCAGTTGAACCTTCCACCATATATACTTAAAATTATAAGAACCATAAGCGTAGCACTTTGGTACAGATGGTATGCCGGATATATTTTGAGGTATAGATTGATTTTGACCAGTCACCGTAGGGACTTCCTGCACTACATGTATTTTGATAGCGAAAACGTTATGTTGACATTTAATAGTCAAACTGCCTCAAATATGACTTTTCGCGAGTAATGGTACGGCATATATGATATGTGAATCCATTCTCTTACAACTAAAGTTTGTTTCAAGGTGTCAATAGCGGTCATCAGACCGTGGTTGCTGTAAATAACAGTGAGTTGTGCGATCTAGACTACCGATCACTTCGCATACGATTTCGCCGAAATTATTGTAAACATTATTATAATTATTGAATGAAATTTTGAATATAATTGATAAAATATATTGCAAACATTAGTCCAGATAAACAATGAACAATTTTTTTATTATCAGATATTATAATAGGATTAAAATTGCATACTTCAGTTCGGATTTGTTGACTGGTATTTCCGGTGTTACGTGATCGCGGTGATCAGCTGATAATGTTTTCTGTGATGGGAGGAAAACATCATGTCATTGGAAAACTTGAGTTTATTGAAAATGTTAGTAAATTTTGGGAGCCATGCTTTACCGTGCACTATAACTGAGTTAGCGCTATATTGAAGATCGCAGTAACGAGGGACCACTGTCCTCTCAAGACCATCAAGCTAGTTCTATTAAAGCTTAATATGAGATTGCTCATCACTGAAGGATATACAATCGAAAAAAATTTGTCCCTCAACTTTCATGAGTTTGATTATATAGCCTGGTTTGCACGTGCTTAGACGTGTCATATTGTTTGTTTCACGATGCAAGGTGTTTAATAATATGTCTTCAAAGCAAGGGGTAATATATCAATATAAGCTATAACATATATCACTGATATCCTCTAGACAATACAACAAAATATGTATTGTTGCCCTTGCTTAACAATGAAACAAATAGTGATTTTGTTCTTCTTTTTAATGCATATCAGGAAATGAAACATAGCCAACAATAATAATAAAAGATTTATCAAAATGACCTATGTCTTTTTGGCAAGGTAAATATCATCCATTTCATATTTCTACTGTTTCTGAAGGATCATTAGGCTACATTTTAAACCCAAACCAGTCTGACCCATCCTTGGTGAAAGCCATCCACCCTGAACGAACCCATGTCCGCTAAAATCACCCATCCTGAAACACCTACAATATCACATACCGATGAAGGTCATACTGACTTTTCAGGCTTGGGTGAGCAATTGTCAGAAATAAATTATGTTATGTTGCTTCTTGACAAAATAAACACCCTCCCTTCTGACAGATATGAATAATAATACCGTATTCGACGTAATAAGCACCCAGGGCGCTCTCAAAATTAGAATATAATTTTGGTGAAAGAGTTGAAAGATCTTAAATTTCATGGTTTATGCTTACAGCCTGAAATGATACAAAAGAAAACTGTGCGTATTATACACGACAGATGTATTTTTCCAGAATATAAATTCCCCGTAATTAAGGGTGCACATAACACACGAGTGCATATCATACACGAATAAAAAAGTCTTGTCTACATTGATCAATCGGAAAGGTGCTACATGAGATTGTTCACTAGCCAATATATTAGCAAATATCGCTGTGGGCGCTTATTACGTAGAATACGGTACGTGACATGTCTACTGACATTCCCAACTGAAGATTAAACGGTCAATCTCCAAAAATTAATTATAATCTTTTTTAGATTGTTTAAAGCTGCAGTCATCAATATTCTAGCCATATGATGAGTCATAAAATGAAACTTGACCAGACAATCCAGGGAGGCCCATGTCATGCTACGATCAAGTCACTGAGCCTGACCACAAGATCCAATTAGTCACCTCTCACGACCAGCATTGGTTGCTGGGGACCTATTCCAGTCGGACTCGCCATGGGGCAACATGTTCATATTGGATCATTAAACTATTATTTCTCTTCCAGAAAATCCCTGCTGTTCCTTCCCTTGTCAAAATGGTGGCATCTGCATGACCACTGGTCATACCTCCTACACCTGCGACTGCACGGGGCTGGAATACTATGGAGACAGTTGCGAACATCGTAAGTACATGCAACTCGTAAGCAAGAACCACTTTCAACATTGTTGCAGACATTTACCACTTCGGTAAAACCCCAAAGTTACACACCAATAACCAACATATTCTGCCAGGGGACACAACTCAACAGCAACTTGGAATGATTAGACAGAGCTTAAGTTGCCTTGCATGATCTAACTACTTTCATATACTACTCAAAAGAAGTTAAAGAACACCCGATTTTTTATAAAGCTACAGTTAATCTGTCATGGGGTGAGGTGAAATTGGGTTTAACGTCGCGTCCAAGATTATTGCACTTATATAGCTACGCGAGCACGCACGCACGCACGGGCACACACATCGCATGCGCGCGTGCGTGTGCTAGTCGAGACTGATGCCGATTTATAGTGCTAGTTTAGTTCACTGAGATACCATGCCGCAGTTTAACATGAATACCCCACTCACACAGTATACAGAATCCGAGCCGACCAAGTACCATCTTTTAAGGTCTTTTGGTATGACGCGGCCGGTGATCTCCAGGTGGACGCTCTACCACTAGACCACGGAGGCAGTCTAATCTTCATGACATGACATGACAGACAGATTAACTACAGTCATATGAACAAATTACACACTTTAATTTCTTTTGAGTAGTATACATAACTAAACCAGTTTGAAATTAAACTTTCTGACTATTTTGTATTTTTCAAAAAGATCTTTTTGTGTTGTAATTTCAAGTTACAATGAAATGTTCAGGTTGGCCCGACACATGAAAAACATCAACACACACTTTTTGAATCATGACATTTGAATGTATAATCATAGCACGTAGTGTACCCTTGACACGAGTTATTAGCAGGCATCCTCTTGTTAGAGTGTCATCACCACACATCCATCATGGCCCACTTCACAACTTCCATGACACTCCTGACATTCACGTCGGACAGAAAACGGATAGTACATTGGGTGCTGCTGGATTATGAAATCAATAAATATGGAACATGTTTATTCATGTCACTGGACTCTTCATCACCCTTGTAGAAACAGGATACTACAACTACACCTAAAAGAGAAGCTTACAGTACATGAAATACACAAGAAGTCGAGTTGTAGCTGCCTTTTCCAAGTTTGTTTGTTTTGTTTGTCTGTTTAACGCCGCACTCAGCAATATTCCAGCTATATGACGGCAGTCTGTAAATAATCAAGTCTGGACCCGACATACCAGTGATTGACATCATTAGCATCAATCCACGCAATTGGGATACGATGACATGCATCAACCAAGTCAGCGAGCCTGACCACCCGATACCATTAGTCCCCTCCTACGACAAGCTTAGTCGCCCTTTACGGCAAGCATGGGTTGCTGAAGACCTATTCTACCCCGGATCTTCATGGGTGGCTTGTACCAAGTGATGTACCCGTCTGTGTCCACTGGGGTTATTTCTTGTGAAATTAGCATTGACATCCCACACAATCCCATGACACACCATCTAATCCCATGACACACCGTCTAATCCCATGACACACCATCTAATCCCATGACACACCATCCAATCATCACATCCTATGCAATCACATGACATGCTATTTAATCCAATGGCATGCTATACAACCACATGACATCCACTCACATGACAGGCCCACAAATCACAGGAAATGCAGTGCAATCACAGGCCATCCAATCATATGAAATGAAATCACACATCATCCAATCACATGCTTGTATTTACTGTTCTCCTTGCAGCCACATTCTGGAAGAAAGTGAAGCTAATGCTGAAGCCGGATCCCGAGCAACTCCATCACATACTCGTCAACTACAAATGGCTGTGGAGCATCATCAACAATGTTTCGTTTCTCAAGAACGCCGCCATGAAGCGAGTGTACACAAGTAGGTCAACTCAACATTGGATTTGTATTGTTAGTCTGTTGTTTTAACGCCACACTCAGCAATATTCCAGTATGTGATGGCAGTCTGTAAATAATCGAGTCTGGACCAGACAATCCGGTGATTGACATCATGAGCATCGATCCACAAAATCAACATTGGAGTGAGTGAGGCTTTGTCACGTGGTCAGCAATGTTATAGCTGTAACCCACCACCCTGTTCAGTAATCAATCTGGGATCAGAAAAACCAGCCGTTCTCGATGTCGATCAGCGTACAATGTTACACAACCAGAAGTCACAGCTGAGGGGACCCAGGAAGTCACAGCAGAGGGGACCCATGAAGATCCAGGCCCTAAATGAACGTCAGCAGACCATGCTTTTCACCCATTGAGTGATCAGGCTTGGTGATTAGTCTTCCAATTGTGCATCTCCCTGTGAAGAGCCGTTGTAGGACTGGTCTTCAGCAGCCCATGCTTGCCACTAACAGGATCGGGTGCTCAGGCTTGCGGACTTGGTTAATGCATATCATCGTAACTCACTTTTGTAGATTGATGCTCATGATGTCAATCACTGGATTATCTAGTCCACATTTGAATATTTACACACAGCCGTCATTTTGCTGGATTATTGTGGAGTGTGGCGTTAAACAACAAACAAACAAAACACACCTTTCCGTGTGACTTGGGTGATCTACACCAAGTATTTTGTGAACTCTCCTAGCATGCATAGGATACTTAAAGCCAGCAACGTAAATACACAGCATTTTCATCATTATAAGGTATTCTAGAGTATCGTTGATATATCTTCTTAAAGCCAGACGCATCACAGTACCACATTTAATCATGGCATGTCTGTTTCAGTGCGTTCTCACATGATCGACAGTCCCCCTGTGTTTGAGTCTGACCATGAATATGCAACGTTTGATGCCGTCGGCAACTACTCCTACTACACGCGAACACTACCCCCAGTGCCACGAGACTGCCCGACTCCAATGGGGGTCAAAGGTAAGATATTGTCACGATCCTGTGAGTGAGTGAGGGGAGGATGCTGCATACCATAGCCTGACATACAGTGCGTTAGTGTGGTGGCTTGCAAGGTCCAACCATTGGATCATCAAGCGCAGGTTGCCGAGTGAGTGAGTGTGTTTAGATAACAGCCACATTGCAGCCACATAACAACTGTGAACAACAAAAATGGGCTTCTCACATGTGGGGTTGGTTGGTTGGTTTGTTGTTTACGCCGCACTCAGCAATATTCCAGCTATATGACGGTGATCTGTAAATAATCAAGTCTGGACCAGACAATCCAGTGATTAATATCATGATTATCGATCCACACAATTGAGATCGTTGACATGCATCCACCAAGTCAGCGAGCCTGACCACCCGATCCCGTTAGTCGCCTTTTACGTCAAGCATAGTCACCCTTTACAGCATGCATGGGTTGCTGAAGACCTATTCTACTCCGGAATCTTCACGGGTCCACATGTGGGGAATCAAACCCAGGTCATCAGTGTGACGAGCAAGCACTTTAACCAGGAGGCAGCTCAAACAATCCCCATCCATGCTACACAGGCATTGTGCACAAGTAATACCCCAGCCCTATTACGACAGTGGACAGTCATGAAGAAGCATCACATGTGTTCTTGCGTCAGGATTCAAACATGGCTCTTCAGCGAGATAGCAAATGCTTAACCATTAGCCTCCAGCGCTGCCTCCTCATTACCAGACATGTACCACTCAGACATACAAACATGACAAAATGTATTCTCTAAGCCAGGTTATCCTGTGGGGAAACTCTGAGTGTTGCACTAGAATCTCGAGATCCTGAGATTTATCTCCACATGCTTGAAGCTGATAGTCAGTCCACAGGTCTGCAGCAAATGTCAGTAAAAAATCCCAATTTAGCATTAAAAGTTTCTCCATTCATTTCACCAGTTTATAATGCTTTGGCTTTGTGGAGCCGACTTGAATTATACCCAATAAAGAGGAAAAGGCTTTAAAGTTGAGTTTACATTATTACACAGAATGAACTGTTAAAATACCTCTGGATTTAAGAAAATATGAATTATAAAATAAATATTGTTTTTGAAGAAAAGGATTTAATTCCCACATTGCCTGCCCAGGGCACATACTTGGGAATCCTAGATAAATACCAGATGATCTTGCAACATTCTGTCACTACAGAGACACATCCTTCAAGCATAAAATGCCATTGTAATATTCCATGCACAAGTCATATACGTTTTTCATGACATTTCACGAAATCCTGATAAATGGGGAAGACTAACATGACACTCCTGAAATATCTGCAACCAAACAAGAATATATGCCAATTGAAGGCTTCAATTAGAGAACACAATGTGATCTTCAAATCACTTGGCAGTGTGTAGGCGACTTTCTATGGTTTCCCTGTCTCCGAGCTGTGCCCCCAAATCACACCCACTCTCGCCATAACACATTTATTCACACGGTTCAAAAAGAATTGGCCACTGAGGCAGAAAATTGCGAGCTTATGGCTTTTGGTGTGTCTAACCTGTTTACGCTGATAGTGTATGTGAAATATGGCCTATAATGCAGCCTGAAGGCTTTTGTACCTGTTTATATGATTTTTCTTTTCAAGCAAATATGTGTACATGTGAAACATTCTTTTACACTATCAAATATTTAGTATTTTTTATTTTTGTTGTCGGTTGCATCCTTGTTTCTAATGATACTGAGACATTGTCTTCATTCTTTGGGGGTGGGTGGGTAGATGTCAATCAAGATCTGTCACGTCATGTAGTTATATGAGGGAATCAGGTGTTCTTTAACTTATTTTGAGCAGCATATGTGAAGGTTCAAGGAAAATTCAAGATAGTTTGACAATGTATGATCATTAGGCCATCTTTCAATACAGCAAAGTTGTTATTTTTCATTTAACCTTTCCAAATTTGAGTTTGTTCATCCATAAATGCCTCGACAAGACAAAACTTGTTCTTGCATTCTTTCTTTGTCAAGTCACAAAGTCAGCACATCATACCTCAAACAAGCCCGATCATGACAAGGGGGTAACTGAATAAGGCGAGGTGAGGTGAAATGGGGTTTAACGTCGCGTCCAAGGTTATTGCACTTATAAGGTTATTGCACTGTGTGAGTTTGGGTAACTGAATAACTCACTGTAATACTGTTGTCTCCAGGCAAGAAGACCATGCCCGATGTGGACTACCTCGTACAAAAGTTCTTCAGACGGACCAAGTTTCTCCCAGAGCCCATGGGTAGCAACGTCCTCTTCTCCTTCTTCGCCCAGCACTTCACCCACCAGTTCTTTAAGACGGACCTGAAGATGGGGCCTGGCTTCACGTGGGGCGGCCATGGGGTGAGACGTTCTACCTGTCAGAACACAACACTCTCACATCATAATGCCAGCATGATGGTCACTGTACAATTGTCATCATAATAGCTAGTTTGGAGTGAGCAAGTTAGGTTTAGCGCCGCTTTTAACAATATTCCAGTTATATCACAGCATGTCCGCTTAATCTAAGGGGAAAGGCCGAAGTGATGCAGGTCTCAGACGTGTACCACTTCGGTGATCCACTGGTGCTGACAAACCTAGAATCAGTCAGGGAGAACTGGGACTAACCCACAATCATACGTTTCTGGCGTGTATAACGGACGCAACTCTGCACAGCGAATCATGGCGCCTTAGACGACTGGGCCACTCGTAACTCACTCTAGTTTGGAATAAAATTTGATCTTCTAGTCTTGTAGTGACAAGAAAACAAAAGAGATTTTTTCAAGAATACAAATTTTATACCATTTTGGAAAAAGAATTCATCGCAACTGTTCATGCTATTTCTAGGCAACATTAATATAATCTGAATAATTTGAGTTTCCATGATAAAGCCAAACTATATCAGCACTACCTGGTGGACAGTGAACACCAAGAAACAAGATGTATGGAGCTTATTGACCCCTGGTGTCCCCTCAGCTTCAAACCTGTACTATCTCATCGTTACCACTCCATCCAAGCAGTACCGACATATCCCCATTCCCTTCAAGCTAAGGGGCGGTCGGGTAGCATAGTGGTTAAAGCCTTCGCTCGTCACGCCGAAGACCCGGGTTCGATTCCCGACATGGGTACAATGTGTGAAGCCCATTTCTGGTGTCCCCCGCCGTGATATTGCTGGAATATTGCTAAAAGCGGCGTAAAACCATCCTCACTCACTCCCTTCAAGCTAAATGGGGTCCTCTCTTTTCAACTCAGGCCAGATGTCTTTATTTCCTGATTTATCAATTACTGTGTGCAAAACATCCTGTCGTAGGGAAAAAATGCCAATTCCATTACTTTCTTTGTTATTCAAACAATGTTCTGACTTATGTTCAGCCATCTTGTAGGTTTAATTATAAATGCACAATCATTGTGTGGAAACACATGTTTGTATTTGTCATAACAGACAGAAACAGTTCTTTTCAGATTGATATTTTCCTTTTATCATTAGTTATTTTAAAGCTTTATTTCTATGACTACACAATGACATTTAGAAAGTGGTCAAATGTAACAAACATTATATTTGGGATTACGCTCTCTTTGTAAAGTACAGATTCTAGTACTTTTGGGGTTGAGTCCTATCCGGGACTCGAACCCACACTCTCAGAGTGAGGCACCTAATCGCCAGCACACAAAATCAGCGATCTAACCCACTCCACAAAAAATGAAAGTCCAAATGGTAGCCAGGTTTATTTTTTTTATCTAAAAAAAAATCCCAAATGTCTCGCCTTTCTCTGAATGAAAGAGACTGCCATCTATACACTAACCGAAGAAGTTCATGCCCCTGAAGAGTATTTTATGAGTGCTTCTGTGGAACATGATCACCGATATCCAGAGAAGCATCCAAGTATATATTATAAATATTTCATTCTTGTTGCAGGTTGATGTCTCACATGTTTATGGAAAAGATAAAGCAAGTGAAAATTTATTAAGAAGTTTTAAAGATGGAAAGATGAAATCACAGGTAAGATACACACTTGATAATTTGAGCTGAATTGCAGAAGAGGTGGTTTAAGATTTCAGGATCCCGAGTTAAGACAATTACCACCTGAATTATAACAATGTTTTTATCATGCCTGAATACATAAAAATCTAAAAATCTAACAGTAGATTAAGGAACCATTTATACTGATTTTGAAAAAGGATTATTGAAGTAAGAGGCATACGTGTATCCAATCCAAGCATACAATAAAATATGTAAACAATCTGGTCACGTATGCAATACAATTGAGTATACAATAAGATCATATATACAACGTGATCATGTATAAAATATGGTCAGGTACACAATGCGATCATGTAAGCAGTATGATCACTATACAATAACACTACACATACAATGCGATAATGTATACACTAAATCACATTTGAATGTGATAATGACTACAATACAATCACATGTACAATAAGCAGACAATAATTCCATGAAGCTTATAAGGCATTTCCAGTTTTGACAGATAACCAACAAAAGAATGATCTATTGATATAAACCCCCTATTGTTGCAGATGATGAATGGGGAGGAGTTTCCCCCCTACCTGAAGGACGCCCCGGTACCCATGACCTACCCCCCAAACACACCCGAACATCTCAAGTTTGCCCTGGGACACGAGTTCTTCGGTCTTCTGCCCGGCCTGTTCATGTACGCCACAGTGTGGTTGCGCGAACACAACCGGGTCTGTGATGTCTTGAAGCAGGAGCATCCCGAGTTCGATGATGAAAGACTCTTCCAAACAACAAAGTGGATCATTCTAGGTTCGTTATGAATACAGTTGAACTTTCACCCTGTTGAATATTCACACATGAAATCTTGCCAGACAGCTGGACTAGCAACTATCAAAAGTTACCTGCCCAGTTCGAAAGCTGTCAGTCCAGATTTAATAAACTGAACAGACCAACTCTTTGCAAATGATAATCAATCATAGTCAGTTAAATGGATTCTCTCCTTGTTATGCCACACGTATACTACACACTGTTGCGACGTTGGGAGTACACGCAAAAGCTTGATGCATTTTTCTAAATGCTAGCATTGGCTACGAAGAGTTAGCACCATCACAAACGAGTCTCTATGTCTTCATAGAGCATCATGTCAGCTGATACGAGTTATAAACAAACATTTACTCAAATATTTTACACATACGGTAAAAAAGAATCAACAGGACCATTGGGCATGTATTTTCTTGAACTTAACAACCCAAGATGATGGGTGTGCATTTAGGCATGTCCAACGCTGGTTAACACAATCTTCTTGATATGAGTGAACGAGTAATGGAATGTTGTCAAAACGCCACAGTCAGCATATTCAAGCTATATCATGGTTGCCTGTATATAATGAAGTACAGAGCAAGTAACCAGTGACTGAAAGCATGAGCAACGACCTACGTCATTAGGATGTGTTCACACACAGTCCAACCACCTGATCCCTATCTTCATCTGCTCTGATATCAAGATTCAATAGATGACGTGTCTCCCTAGTTCCCTCCTTTGGATGAGGAAATACTCTTCCAAAAGGATCTTATTTGGTTAGTAAATACACAGGAAAACCTATTAGTCTACAAGGTAAGGTTTTATGCCGCTTTAAGCAATAATACAGCAATATCATGGCATGAGACACCGGAAATGGGCTTCACACATTGTACCCATGTGGAGAATCGAACCCGGGCCTTTGGTGTGACGAGTGAGTAAATGAGTGATAGACTGATATTGAGAAGAATTGGATTCAATTCATACAGCCGAAAATTCTATGAGTCTGTGACAACTGTTTTACACCAGTTTTAGCAATATTCCAGTAATGTCACGTCAGGGGACACTGGGGTGCCATTGTACAAACCAACCTTCGAGGTACGACTGTCGATATCTATGTTACGGTATGGGAGTTACGATCACCTTAGCGCTAAGATTGCTTTGAACAACAGCACCCTGGAATGAGCTTCACACAAATGGGAAATCAAACCCTAGGCCTTCAATGTTGCAAGCGAACACTTAAATCACTAGGCTACCCTAATGGTTTGGAGATGGCAGTTCATTTTTTAAGTAATAGAACAATTTTACAAAACTATCAACCTTATCTGCATTGCAGGTGAAACAATCAAGATTGTGATAGAAGACTACGTACAGCACTTGAGCAACTACAACTTTGAACTAATGTTCAAGCCGGATCTGTTGTTTGGGGAGAGCTTCCAGTACCAGAACCGTATCGCTGTGGAGTTCAACCATCTGTACCATTGGCATCCCCTCATGCCATCGGAGTTCAACGTCAGCGGCAGCATCATACCCATGAAAGACTACGTCTACCACTCAGAGCTGGTTATGAAAACTGGCCTCGCAAACTTTGTAGATTCGATGACCAGGCAGAGAGCTGGAATGGTATGTTTCTGACCAAACATTTGGGTATGTCTGCAAGAGTGAGAGTGAGTGAGGGTGTGTGAAGGTGAGAAAGGATGAGAGTGAGTAAGGGTGAGTGAGTGAGGGTGAGTGAGTGAGTGAGTGAGTGAGTGAGTGAGTGAGTGTGAGTGAGTGAGTGAGTGAGTGAGTGAGGGTGAGTGAGTGAGTGAGGATGAGTGAAAGAGAGTGAGGGTGAGGGTGAGGGTGTATGGTGGTGTGCACCTCAGCACTTCTCTGATGTGGCAGCTGTAACTGTTTTTGTCTTGTCAGGAACAACATGCCTATTGTGTTGTGATATAATTGAAAACTTATTGAAAGGTGTTATACACTTGCCAACTTTGTGCAGAGCGAGTGATTCTTTGATTAGTATTTCAGTTATATCATGGCATGTCAGTGTGTGGGAGTCTGGAAAACTTGATTTGATAGATGTCAATGAGAAAATTCTGAATTAAATATACTATCAATAAAAGCAAGACTACAAATACATGTTCTAATGTTGTCTTATTTCAAGAAAATCAGAAAATCAAAATTAAATGAATATGAAGGAAATCTACAGTTATTCCATTGATAAATGAAAAAAAATGTGTGTGTATCACTTTTGAATTTGCTAAAAAATACCAGCAGTGCACTTGAATGTTAACAAACCCAAACTTTTCTATCAAATTAAACTGATGACAGACCGAGCACATCAACTCGACAGCCACTGAGGTGTCCATGAATCCACTGGAAGATAGTAAGTTCAACGATTATTTAAATTTGTGTCTCTATGCAGGTTGGCCCTCACAATCATGGTGCTATGACGCAGCACGTGTTAAAACAAGCAATTCTTCACGGGAGGACACTTCGCTTCCAGTCCATGAACCAGTACAGAAAGAGATTTGGAATGAAAACATACACAAGTTTTGAAGAATTAACAGGTATTGTTAAAGAACACTTGAAACAAATTGTAAATTTGCCCTGTGAGTGAGTGAGTGAGTGAGTGAGTGAGTGAGTATGGTTTTACGCTGGTTTTAGCAATATTCCAGCAATATCACGGCGGGGGACACCAGAAATGGGCTTCACACATTGTACCCATGTCGGGAATCGAACCCAGGTCTTTGGCGTGATGAGCGAACGCTTTAACAACTATGCTACCCGACCGACCCCCCTGTGAGTGAGAGTATGTGGGGTTTGAAAGCACAGCCAAAGGCTTTACAGCAATTGGTTGTTTGTAACGAGTAACTCATTTCCAGGTATTATATACTTATAACACAAAAGCAACAAACCCCTTTCCATAATCATAAGAAATCTTTGCTAACAGCCGAGTCCACTGTACAAATCGGACTTACCATATAGCATATACACCTGTCAAAATAGATTTAAAAGTGATCTCGAAAATTTTATGTCTGCTGTTCCGCAGCGTAATCAACAGATGGAATGTTGACCTATCACAGGGGCGAACATGGCTTTTAGAAATATTCCAGCAATATCGCAGGTGACATGGGAAATGGGCTTTGCACATTTTTATCTATGTGGGAAATCGAACCTGGGTCTCCAGCTAGATGAGCGAATGCTTTAACCACGAGGCTACCCCATCGCCTACTCAGACATAACTAGCCCTAACAATATTTCACCATTCTGCAATACTCTTCCTTATAGAAGTTCTGGTAGCAATTTTAAGTTCACTGTCATATCCTTAAGGATGTTTGGGCCAATGCTTGATGCAAATTGTTTCTGACATGTGGCCATACCAATATAACAAATGCATTCCTTGCCCTAGATACGTTTCCGTAACAGCTGGATGGGAGATCCCACATTGTGACAGTTTACAGGAGATAGATTACACACTATCACAAGGAAATCCTGAACATATCACAAGGACACACATACAATATAGGCTATAACAAGGAAATCCTGAACATATCATAAGGACACACGTACAATACAGGATACAGGATACAGGATACATGTGGAATTTCTATTGTGTGGGTTTAAAGGATGAAATGGGCATCAATGATTAAATATTTGCAATTCTACCTTGCTTCAAGACTTGTTTCACTGTTTTGATCTTTAGATGCTCATAAGATGTGCAAAAATAACCTCATAATAATCTATGTTAATAAAATCAGTATCACCAGAATATTTAATCAAATGGTATAGAATAATTTTTCACTGTACTGACATATTGACATACTGTAAACAGGAATACCGCACATATTGTACACAACATGGGTGTTTGGCGTCAGATACCATTATTCAAATGATCTCACTGTTGAACATTTAGACAACATGTCTAAGGTAAAGTAGAGCACACCTACGGTACCATCCCAGGTTTGTCTACAATTAATTTCTGCTGGTTCAGAAAAATATAACTGTAATTACAAGTTCTTAAATGTCTCAACTTTTTTTCTAGGTGAAAAGAAAATTGCGAAGGAATTAGAAGAACTATATGGCGATATCGATGGAATGGAGTTCTATGTTGGACTTTTGTTAGAGAAAAGAAGAGAAAAAGCCTTATTTGGTGGTGCTTTTGTGGAAATTGGGGGACCATATTCCGTAAAAGGACTCATGTCAAACGCGATTTGCAGTCCCAAACACTGGAAACCATCTACATTTGGTGGACAGACAGGGTTTGACATTGTGCAAACAGCTACGCTGAAGAAACTGTTCTGTCAAAACATCAAAGGACCTTGTCCGTATATCTCATTCCGGGTGCCAGATTATGTGGAGGGGGACGTGGATGAGGAATTGTTGTCATGCCAACACGGATGTCATCAAGAATTGTAGGCCTTGGTTTGCATCCAACTGTTTTTCAGGGAATTTTGTAATGAAATGATGAGTGAATGTATACTGTTGGTGTGACAGATGTTATTACCAATTGAAGTTTTGTAAACGGTAAAATATTTACACAAAGCAAAAAAACAAAATTAAAAATAATCATAATTTTTTTTTTTAGAATTTGTAATGATACTGGGATGAAAGAAAACATTAACTTAGTGAATGTTGAACAAACCACAAGCTGTACAGCTAGTAAAACGGTTGTCTTGCCAAATATCATAAGTTATACTGTTTTCCTAACTGCATATATTACAGTATCAGGTACATTCCGTATGTCATACAGCTTTTACTGCCAGAATGTGTTAAAAATGTAATACTCCATCACAGGTGTGTGAATAAGTTGTAGTGAAAGTACTATGAATTCTGAAACATTCACAAAATAAGGTTCCATTGCTTGTTCGAGAAGAAACTACTTGAACAAAATTTACCCAAACATGTGACAAATATTTCACCAATATTTGTCTTACCTGAAGCAGCATAAAGCATATAAAGAAGACAATGTTTTAGGTGTATTTCTGCAAGTGTTCAATGTTCATGCTCACCGTTTCATCTTTGTGTGCTTGTGTCTACAATGTGGTTGTTATTTTCTGTTTTTACTTGGCTTCATTATCCCAATTTGCAGCCTTAGTGTTCCTGTTTACCGTTATTACAAGTTTTTTACTGGTAAAGTTAGGCTTAGACCGGTATTTTTATGTGACTGCCAGTCCCTGTG
Source organism: Haliotis cracherodii (assembly GCF_022045235.1). Lineage (NCBI taxonomy): Eukaryota > Metazoa > Mollusca > Gastropoda > Lepetellida > Haliotidae > Haliotis > Haliotis cracherodii. Next base: position 6,728,927 of record NW_027266268.1, read on the forward strand.
GACCCACAAATAAAGTACCTTATAAATCGTTGTTGAACAAAACATTGGCAATATTCATAAAAGTATACTTTTCGAACGAAGTCAGCTTGTCTGTTACTATCAGGGTTTCCCCTTGTCTATTTTTAGAGCAAGGAAACATTTTGCTTTGCTTCGAGGTTATATATAATATTATTTGTAGCGACAGCCTCGAAATATTAGAAAAAGAAAAAAAATTAGAAAATTGTGACTGAACTTTGTGTGAATGATGTGTAGATCTAACTAAGTTACTTCAGAGATGACATCATTGCATTGAAAAAGATGTTGAAAGAAAGAAAACCAGATATTTTTTATATGTCTGTTTATGTGTTGAAAGTTGAGACTGGTAATTTTTAGAGTTGCCAGTCCACCAGGACTGCCAGTTTCAAAAGCCTGCGGGAACAGTGAGCCTGTGTGTAAATAAGATCATCCATTGTTGAAATATTTATTTATGATCATAAACATGCTAAATGGGCAATGTTCTGTTATACAATGTTGTGACTTGTTTGGGGGAACCGTAACAATGGGCATTTAATCATCCTCATCATATTTATTTAAACCCATGAAGCCATTTCGCCAACATTACTGGATGATTTTTTTTATTTATTCCAAATATACATACTATGAAAGATTTATACATGTACATGTAGTTCCCTTAAGACTACTATTGTAATAAGCAAAGAGAATATCAAACTTCTGTTCCCATGTATTAGTGTTTGTTTGTTTGTTGTTTAACGCCGCACTCAGCAATATTCCAGCTATATGATGGCGGTCTGTAAAATAATCGAGTCTGGACCAGACAATCCAGTGATTGACATCATGAGCATCGATCCACGCAATTTGTATCGATGACATGCATCAACCAAGTCAGCGAGCCTGACCACCCAATCCCGTTAGTCGCCTTTTACGACAAGCATAGTCGCCTTTTACGGCAAGCATGTATTAGTGAGGGAATGTTGTTTTACACCATGTTGGCTATATCATGGCAGTCTGTAAAATATTAGTGTTTGAACAAGCAAACCCATTATGTATCAAATCAACTACAAAGCTTCCTAGTCTGTCAATCTCAAGTTTCGGAAAATATTTCCATACAAACCAGCTGTGTGTGAACAATTCAGTGATGCCCGAAAAAACTCATTTAATGTTTGTTTGTTGTTTAATGCCGCATTCAGCAAATTCCAGCTATATAATGGCAGTCTGTATATAATCGAGTCCGAACAGGACAATCCAGTGATAAACATCATGAGCATTAATCCATGCAGTTAGGATAAAATGACTTGCAATCAGTAACTACATGGGCCTGCATGACCATTCAATCCATTTAGAATCCTCCTACAGCAAACATAGCTTGCTGGTGGCCCGATGCTCCTACCAGAAAACCAGGTTCATTTTCACCAAGCAATTATCTTGGTTAAAGACTTTTTTTTGAAGAGTTCAACCCTGGGATTATAAAACATTGGAAGTAACAATACCTTCCACTAAAATGCAATTTTACAATGACATACATGCATTCTGTTGATTATTATTTTGTGGGGAAAAGGGATATCGGGTATTCCAGCAACAGGCATCCACCATCATACTGTCCAGTACATACCGGGGGTATTAAGCCAATGTGACCACCTGTTATTGTCATGTTAATATTTGTAATTGAATTGTGAATAAACATTTCTGTGATCTACTTCTATTGCACATATTTACTGGATGGAAAGACATTTTTTTCCAAGCTGCCTTGAATTTGCTTTCCGCTGTCAACAGTATTTCAATTAAATCACTTGACCCACAGTGAAACCCATGTGCAGAGAGCTGACAAACCTAGAAACTTAATGAGTGTGAATCTGAGATTCTAATCCACTGTCATAGGATCCCAGCATGCCTAAGGGCTACAACTCTGCATAGCAAATAGCAGCATCTGAGAGCTTGGCAACTCCTGCCCAGTCCTCTGGTATGAACCTTGCTGCTGGCAGTTTGGCCTATGTCCAGCAGAAGACCTTGCTGCTTTTCACTCATGGCACTGTGCCTGTCAGTCCAGAGTTACATTTTGAAAACTCAAGGAATGCATTCCACAGATTAACAATTGTGAGTGAGTTGGGTTTAATAACATTATTCCAGTTATATCACGGCGTGTCAGCTTAATGTGGGAGGAAAGCCCGAAGTGATGCAGGTCTCAGACGTTTACCACTTCGGTGAAACCCACGAACACAGGTATGGTGCTGACAAACCTAGAACCCACATTTGAACCAACAATCATAGGTTTCTGGCGTGCCCAAGGGACGCAACTCTGCACAGTGAATCGCGGCGCCTTAGACGACTGGGCCACCCGTGTCCCCTCACAGATTAACAAACATTTATTATTAACAAACAGATTATATAAACTATTCCATTTATTCATCATGTGAGACAGTCTAGTTCCTTACAACACTGTCTTTTTAAGTTGTGTTTGTTTGTTTGTTGTAAAACGCCACACTCAGCAATATTCCAGCTATGTGACGGTGGTGTGGAAATAATCAAGTCTGGACCAATCAGGTGATTGACAACATGAGCATAAATCCAAGCAATTGGGATACAATGACATGCATCAACCAAGTCAGCAAGCCTGACCACCTCATCCCGTAAGTCGCCGCTTACGACAAGCATGGGTTGCTGAAAACCTATTCTACAGTGGATGTACCCCAAGTCTTTTTAAAACCCTTGACATGATATTTGTTCAATTATAACATTCAAACACACAACATTGACAGTAAATTTATTAATATTCACTCCAACTTGTGCAATACCCATGGTACGAAATAACGTTAATCAGAAGTGTTGAGATGAATGGGCAGCTCTCAACACCACCATACTTTCCCATAGGGTCTGAGTTGGTAGTTATTTGATTTGGAGAAGTTCCCATCCACGATGTCCTGTACTGCTTTTGCATCAAGGGACGCAAAGCGGTCACTGGACGCTTGCACTTTGGGCTCTACGGAAACGCTGGCTGTATTTCCTAGTTAAGGGGCCATCTCAGAACGGTTTTCAGCTTCAACAGCTGTTGTGAGTAACAACAATAACACAACTAGGTGGGTGTATGAAAGTCATAACTATTATAGAGTTGCAATAAATGTTTTTTACTGTTAAAAATTGATTTTGTTTTGTTTTTCCCTTTGGCCAAGCCCAAGAAAATTACATCGATTATGATTGTGTAATGAATGGAAAAAGGTAAATTTAATTTACCTTCAAATTCTTGAATTATCTCAGAAAATGTCTCACTCAATATTTCATCGAAATCTCCGATGTGGAAGTCAGGATAAATTCCATTTGTTCCCCCATGTTGATGATTTCAAAAGTTGTTCCATTACTTAATGTATACATACACGGTGATGAGACCCCCAAAATTCATTGATGTTATGCTCATTCGACAACACTTTTTAACCAATCAGATCAGGGAACATACCTACTTTTATGTTACAATACAGAATCATTGCAGGGGAAATCCTAACAAAGCAGAAGCATGGTATTTGCCCAATAAACTGGATTGTTTATGAAGTGCAGTTATTTACATCTCTACAGTTTTACATTTTCAACTTCACTCATGTAATGTTTTTTTCTAATATAGAACAAAATTGGCACAGTAATTCAATTTCCTCTGGTTTTGGAATTTCAAAATTTAAACATTTGTACAAGATAAAGTCAGGTATCTGGAATAAGATGCTGTCATCACTTGTTGTGAGAAAGATACAAATGTATGCATGCTAGGATATTCATAATGCATGGGCAAATATCTTGACCTTAAGTCAGAATTAGGTGAACAGAAACAAATAGTATATGATATTTATCATCTTCTCAACAGGAATTACATGAAGTGTCAGTAAAATCTATGTTTTGTATTTTAAAATAATTTAAAAAACATCTAAATATTATAAGAGCTCGTTTTAAATGTACAGGCTTAATTAATGACATATGTTGTTCAGGATGTAATATGGATTTGAACTGTTCAGTAACAATATACCCGTTTTCTAGTTTTGTCATTTGCGTTCATATTGGTGAACACATAGATCTACATGACGTGGTCTTATCAAAGTATAAAATAATCTTACCTGGAATTCCACCAAACTATAAAATGGAGTTTCATCCTGTTGTAGTTCTCTTTACAGCCATTAAAGATCAGTGAACATCTGTTCCTTTGGTAGCAATTCGGTTCGTGTGCGCCTCCGATACCACTCATCAGGTGCAACTCTTTGGGTGCGTTTTGGTGAAGTGGTCGAGTTTCAGAAACACTATAAATGTCATTGAAAAATGGCATTACTTTAAACAACGTCGCTAATATACAGATTTAAACAAGCAAATAGTAGCCAGCAGTAGAATTTGTTCTTATTTATACATATTGATTATTACGAAATGAAACGATTAAGTAATGTTTATGAATGTGAGAACCGTCTGCTCGAATACATCATTTCTCATGCTTTCCATGCTTGCTGTCAGAGGCGACTATGCTCATTGTTAAGGGCATCTAACGGCTCGCTGACTTGGTTGATGCACGCCATTGTATCCCATTTGCGTAGATCGATGATCATATTGTCAATCACTGGATTGTCTGGTCCAGACTCGAAAATTTTCAGACCGCCGCCATATAGCTGGAGTATTGCTGAGTGCGGGGTCAAACAACAAACAAAACCAAATATCAGTGAGACCAATCTTGGCAAAAAAACATTCTACATCTGGGAATGTTTATTTTGGAGTTCCTGCAACGTTGTTGTTGGATTTGGAAGACGTCTCAAAGATCGTTTCATTTCATTCTCGACGTGCTAGATTGGTTTCAAATCATGAGCTCTTACAGACCAGGTCGACACATGAAGATTCAGAAGGAACCGTGACTCACCGCGAGTGTTGTCTACACCTCTGGAGACGTGGACGTTGGTGTTCTGACGTCAGGATTGGCCGTCTGGCTAGGCTCCTCACTCGTATGCCAAACATGCATAGACGTCATCGGACCGTCTTTGCAGATACGCCTCTGTTTCCAAGCAGGGTACGGGCTGTAAAAGTCGTTGTCTGGAACCTGCGTCGTGGTTGCGTAGTTCGAATCCAGATGTCCTGGTGGGCCATTACGGGGACGGTCGCTCACGTGGTTGTTGGTTGCGTTTCTTCCATCTTTTTCACAAACATTTTCTCTGGTTCCAATAAAAAAAAAACACGTCACATTAACTTTTGCCTTTGAGTTTGAGCATATATACTCAGGAAAAAAATAAACGCAAAAGTGACCTTAGATGTACATTTTATTTTATAAAAAATAATCAACAGCTGGTAATCTTTTGTTCAAAATTCACACACATTGTCATTGGCCCAGATTCCATTTGGCACACATGGTTACAGTAGATTTTCAAGGTGAAGGTCATCTGTTCTCAATATATCTTTTAATGGCCACCAAAACTGATGAAAGCAATCCTATCCAGTCTGCCTGAAATGCTTGTGCCAACTGTTAAAGGTTCTGTGGTTGTTGCTAACGTGCTCGCAGTCGTTGATCCAATGCATCCCACAAATGGTCAATTAGATTTAAACCTGGAGCGCCATGGCAGGACCTGGGTGTTTTGATTACTGAAAAAGGCTGTTGTCAGTCTTGCTGTTTGAGGTCGGGCGTTGTCTTGTTGGAAAATAACGTCCGCTTGTTGCATGTGTGGCCGATGAATCTCACCTGTGTAACTTTGCGCCGTTGAATTCCCACGAACTTGCACCAAAATTATCTGTTCTACCAGTGCAGAAGGCTGCCCACATCACCGCTCTACCACCACCAAATCTGTCCACTCCCTTTATGCAGTCACGTGCATAACGTTCCCTACGACGCCTGAAAACACCACGTCTACCATACGCATGGCGAAGCATAAAAACTTGACTCGTCACTGAACCAAACTTGTTCTCCATTGCAGTTGTGACCGTACTCTGTGACCTTGACACCATTGACGTCGCAGCTGACCTTCACCGCGTAAACGGCAATCCAGGTATTCGGGATCGGGTGGTAAGGCTCACTGACTTGGTTGATGCATGTGATCGTATCCCAATTGCGTGGATCGATGCTCATGATGTCAATCACTGGACTGTCTGGTCCTGACTCGATTATTTACAGACCGCCGTCATATAGCTGGAATATTGCTGAGTGCGGCGTTAAAAAACAAACAAACAAACAAACAATCCTGGTATTACCGTAGTTGTAGATCTAGAGGTGGCCGTGGTGGTTCTTTCACGCAAGTGATGTAGCCGTATGACTTTGTTCGACCGGATCTGGGAAGGTCACGTGTTGTTCAGTATGTCTGATAACGGTTCCACAGTCTTGTAATGGTGCTTGCTGATACGTGGACAAAAACTGGCTACAACTGAACTGAACAGTCGGCCAATTGCGTTGTTGCGTTGGGCTTCCGTCAGTCGTGGCATGTTTTCGCTGCTCACTTGCTGTACAATTGTGATGGCATTCCAAATGAAAACCAAACATGTAAAAGTCCAACAAGAGACTGAGTGCGGCGTTAAACAACAAACAACCAACCAACCAAACAAGTGATGTTGCACGTGCAAGTCATGTTGGTGTGTTTCGCTGCCAGGCTCTAACGTGGTTCTGTTTTTGCGATTTTTCCATCTTTACACCAAATGTCTGCAGTACCATATTCTTTTCACACAAATCAATCCCAGTTCAGTTTTGGTATTAATTTGTGTATGTATGTCGACAGCACTGTCAGATATTTACGATTTTACTCCTTTTGTATTTTTTTGCAGAGTATATAAAACAAATAAATGATATTTCGACGGTTAAAATCAGATAAAAGTTTTACTAGTTTTACTTGCTCAGTCACTGCTTACCTCAGGTTTTACGTTGTCAACCAAACCCTCGGTGTAGTGTTTTATCCCTTACGTGGCTCGGGGAATTAGGCTATGCAACTTGGTTGAATATGTGTCATTGAACCGACTTGTGGGACGACTTGCTTGACGGTGTTCTTAATAATAGTGGAGAAGTCACTCGGATCTTTTGATTCGGGAAGTAGAATCAACAAGCATCGAACCGACTGTAAGAGTTGATAATTAATTTCTCCATATTTTTACACGATGATCTATAGGTGCGTCAGTTAAATCTACTTGTTAAATTGCACGATCAGCAAGGACAGAGAACTCTTGGCTCAGAATCAACTACAAAACCCCAGAGACATGCTACTACATGGACAAGGTGAATGAGGTAATTGAAGCGGACATAAAATATTTACATAAGTACGTGCTCAAAACACATACGGCCGTCAATGTATATCTCGTGTTCTCTTCCACAGGAACCAAGTTTGCTTGTTTGCTGCATAACGCCGCAACTACTTGTTTGTTTGTTTGTTTGTTTGTTTGTTTAACGCCCCAGTCAGCAATATTCCAGCTAAATGACGGCGGTCTGTAAATAATCGAGCCTGGACCAGACAATCCAGTGTTTGACATCACGAACATCGATCCACACAATTGGTATACGATGAGATGCATCAACCAAATCAGCGCGCCTGACCACCTGATCCCGTTAGTCTCCTTTTACTACAAGCAAAGTCACCTTTTACGGCAGGCATGGGCTGCTGAGGACCCAGTACGACGGAGGAGGCGAGATATGTTCTCTTACAGAACGGATGTGGCGTGTGACAGAATACTCTCGGTAAAACCTCTTAAAAGACGTGCCTGCTGCAAACTACCGACTACGGGTCTTAGGCGTGTCGAGAAAACGTATTAACCACAAGGCTACCCAACCGCCCCTCAATAAAAGAGTTTCAGTATGTGTCTTGGTAACATCAGTGCGATTGACAGTAGTAAAATATTAGGAGATAAACACAGTGTGTTTTCAATATATAGCTAGGTTATCTGCAGATTTTGCCGCGCAAAATTAAATTTGAAAACGCACGCAGCTCCAAATGGAGTTATTTTCATATCCTCAAACGATAACTTTCACTACGCGTTAAGATCCGGTTTAAAATTGGTCTTCAGCAACCCATGCTTGTCGTAATAGGTGACTATGCATGTCGTAAGAGCCGCTTAACGGGATCGGGTGGTCGCTGACTTGTTTGATGCATGTCATTGTATCCAAACTTGGTAGATCGATGCTCATGATGTCAATCACTGGATTCTCTGGTCCAGAATCGATTAATTACCGACCGCCGAGATAATAAATAATTTTATTGAGATGACGAGAATTCACTGAGGATATCATTATTGTCGTTCTGTGCATAATTTATTCATACAATGTGTCTCCCAGTGTGTGGTAGCAAGACCAGTGCACAACGAATTTATCTAAGCGCACACCTAATTACATTGTAGGTATGTCTTATTCATGCTAGCTGTGGCCCGGGCCGGTAGGAATACGTCAGTTAGGCATTTAGTCACTTCGTTTATTTTTCACTGTCATCGAACAATAGCAGTCGACAGAAAACAAACTTAGAGTTATTCACAAAAGATCTGTTTCATTCGGAAAATATCGTAAATATTCGGAAAATAGCGTCTTAAATCATTATTCGAGATACAAACTAGTGGTTGGTATTTGCAAATGTAATGCCAACAGTTTGGCAATTCGAGCGGGGAGCATAAGAAATATAACCATACTTGTTAGCGGAGTAAATTGAAAATAACAGAATGAGTCTCAGCCAATGAGAATCCAACATTCATGCGTAAGATAAGAGCAAAGTTACAGTTCCCGAACAGTAACGTCGTTTAAGACATCAACATATGACGCCTGACGCCATCTAGAGATGAGTGTTGTCCATAATGTTTGTCCATCAGGCTTGCTCGTCGGGGTTTAACTTCACGATTGTTTTGTCGGTGTCAGGGTCCATATACTCCTTCCCAGTGTTGTCAACATACGTTGTGCACGACTTGATGGCGGCGTCTGGAACCTGCAACGTCAACAAGCCAGAAAGTTCAACAAGACTTTATCACTGATATAATCAATTTGTGTTTATATTTCAGTTATTTCCATTTCAATATACCGGTATGTGATATACATTAAACTTCGTTTATAATGAACTGACAGATATAACGAACTGTTTTTAGGTCCAGAACATTTAATATATAGTTTAGCTGAAATGCATATGACGAACTACGTTTATTGGTGGTCTATTTGAGTTCGTTATAACCGTAGTTTACTGTATTTAATCAATTGATTCATACATTTTAGTTATTTCTTGAAATGCTTATCTTGGCTTGGGTTTCATTGCTATGTTTTAAATCCTCGTGCCATAAATGTAGTTCACACGTGCAAAAAGGGCGGATATGTTTCGGACAGAGAGACGGTTTAACATTGGTATATATTCAAAGGTTGGTCGGAAATGAACCTTTATAATGGTCTAAATCGCCCTAAAACTCTAGCACCAACCAACCAGCCAAGCAGCCAGCCGGTTGTTGACGTTTGTTGATGGTTCAGTTCACTTTTTTAGTTGGTCTATATAAAATGAATGGCGTAGTGAAATACACGAATGGCAGTTAATTTGGAAATCGTCCACTTCAAACGTAATGGCTGTTTGGGAAGAATAACGTTCTGATGAATTAATGACTCTTTGGTCAGAATAACAAATGAAACTTTTGACAGAATAACTTTTTGATGAATAACGTCAGAATAACGTCCTGATGACTAAATGACGCTTATTAAGAACAACGTTCTTAACGTTAGCTTTCAATGACTTCAAAGTTGGCTTCAAGATAAAATCCAATTAAGAATGATCTTTTCCAGTCAACAAATTCTTCTTGGTCTCTGTCACAGAAATAACGATCCAATAAATATAATTCTAATTCTTTACAAATCTACAGTAAACTACGCTTATAACGAACACGCTTATAACCAACTGAAGGATATGACGAACTTATTATTTTGTCCCGACCACTGCTGTATTCTATGCTTATAACGAGCTAAAATTAGTGGCCCCTCGTTATAACAATAATGGAGTTCGTTATAACCGTAGTGTACTGTATTATATTCAAGTATAAATCCACAAGGCCTATGCCAAATTTTCGGGTTTTGCAGCAGGAACTCTTGATCTCTAGATCTATGTCCTTTCAAAATTTTCATCCAGAAGTTCCAGAATTGCCTGCTACTATCAATTCTGGTCATGACCTATTTATTATCTAACCATGTGCAACCTGTACAAAAATGCAACAACAACAAAAGAATAACGTTCTGTGACCTACAATATCTAGCTTGGTGTAGAGAGGATGGTGATGTTCGAACGCCGGGTTGTTGGAGCGTCGGTTGTAGGCGGGGATGAGGACCCAACGTCGGTCGTCGCTGGTGTTGGCGCTGCTGTTGTGCAGAAGGTTGGAGTGGAAGAACAGGGCGTCACCTGGTGGAATTGTCAATGCGATATGGTCAGATTAGAACTTGTCTACTGCCTAATAGACCTTACCAAAAATACCATGGGCGACTGGAAAGCATGTGGCTTGAGCGTTCGCGAGTCGCATCGTAGACCCAGTTTCGATTGCCAATATACCTGTTAAATATGACCTTGCTGTGATACTCACTCAATTACTTACACACATTTTCTCACTCACTAACACCAACACTCTCATTCACTCACACACATTCACACTCTCTTAGTTCTTACACAAAAATGTTTATTTGGGAACAATTGTATAGAACGAAAGGCATGTGATTTCCAGAAACGCTTTCGTGAAGAAGCTTTATAGATGTATCAAAGCGTCCAGATAAACAAGGTATACACGACTTGTAAACACGTTAAGTACCCAGTACTTTGTGAAATATGGTAATCTCAGAGAGATTATGGAGAGTCCAACTGAAAATAATTGGCTGGATTGGCTTTGACTGTGCGTCTCACGGAAGAAAGTCCTCAACAACTGGTTTGATTAATGATGTATTCAAGAGCACAAGGCCTGTACCTCCTGTCTGACGGCATGATCGTTATCAACAAAAGTAAACTTAGGATATTGAACTCTGCTCGACATCGTAAAATAGAACCCCGGGCTGCGCTATTGGATGTTGGCAAAAGTTTCATGCACGTGACTATCACATGATACAAATCAACCGGGTTGGTTGGTTGTTCAAATTCTTTCTTCGATTTTGTCTTTAAAAAAAATCGGATACCTTTCCTTTAAGCACAGAAAAACCTGTCTACAAAAAACGACCGTCACGTTGTACGAACCACATGCAATATCACTACTCTATTATACAGGAGTGGATCCGAGTGTGGCAACTGGTTAACAGTAAAACTACGACTGAGCCCAGTCCAATAAATTAAAATGAACTCGGCATTCTTAGGGTAATATGAAGTCTGTAGCTGTCAGAAATAACACTGAAAGGCGCAGCATTTAATATAAGGAGAGTGAGTGAGTTTGGTTTTACGCCACTTCCAGCAATATCACGAGGGAGGGGGGGGGAGGCACCAGAAATCATCTTCCCGAGGCAAGGGAGTTATCTGACTCTGACAGGTCCAGTTTCAACCCTTGCCGGCTGTAATTACGGAGTTATATTTTTGGCTGGACTAACGACTCTATGCATGGTCCAATCAAAATCGCGTAACGAAATCGACATCCGGTTTATAAACAACATGGATCATGGATCTCAACGTGCAGATTTCGGTCGACTGCAGGATTTGCAAATGATGTGTACCCTCAACTGGGCGTCTACATATGTTTCGCGAGGTAAAACCCGCTTTGTAACAATATATATCTTGATCATCGATCAGAGCGTCTTGACTGGGTGCCGCCATTTTGTTTGAAGCAAATGCAAGTGATATGAGAGGTGGAATCTGATTGGTCAACAGAAGGGACATAATTCGTAACAGCCACTAGAGGACGCTACGATCGAGCCCAGAAATTCCAGCCTAGTTCAGCAAGGGTAGAAACCGGACGATTGCAGTCAGTTAACTCCCTTGCATCGGGAAGATGCCAGAAATGGGCTCCACACATTATACCATTGTGAGGAATCGAACCCGCTTCTTCGGCGTGACGAGCGAAAGCTTTAACCACTAGGCTACCCCACCGCCCTTTTACAATAATGAATACTACAGGTTATGCATTCTAACATTGGACTTCACCTTGCTGCAGCTCCACGTATTTCAAGTGACAGATGTTCTTGATGAGCTCAACCCGGTCGAGGTCCGCCCCGGTCTGTCCCCCCACCCGCAGGTGCTCGATCCGCCCACACTTGTGCGACTTCTCCAGGACCTGCCATGAGAGTCATATGTGTAATCACAACAAACACTAGCAAAAGAATGTAAACAAAAACAAAATATGTAAAAAATGGACAAAATATATTACAGCCTGTTTATATAATATTGCAGTCATTTGTTTTACAGCCGACAGAAAGTATTGGGAACGCTGGGATCATTATGTTCTGGTATAGGGGGAACGGTAGTCTGTCTCACAGTCCCTGAACCGTATTATTTTCCGAGCCCCTACTGTAATACTATAGTCCTAAATGAAGCAAGCCCACATTGTCCACAGGTTCTGAATCTCCCATCTCACTGGGTCTCCTTGTCATTTTAAATACGTTTGCTTGTTATACCAAATAATCAAAATGATATATCTTCGGAGACTTAGCATTAGCCTAGGAATATAGTTTGGTTCAAGCGTTCGCTCGTCACGCCTAATACCCGGTTCGATTCCCCATATGGGTACAATGTATGAAGCACAGGCTTGGCGTTTGCCGCTGTAATATGGCTGGAATACTGCTGAAAGCTGCGTGAAACAAAACTCTCACTCATACTTGTATATATGAATGGACTATTATGCTTGACTAACACGTGCAGTACGCGTGTATAAGTGACAGAGTTGAGCCAGTTGCGGATTTGGGAGCCTGAACTTCAAACGTACAAAATTATTCCAAAAACATGAAACTGAAAATTAGCACTAACAACAGAACAACGACGGCTTATTTTTAGGGCAACCATTTGATCCTCTTGACGTAGGTTCCCTGCAAGACCCGTGAAGATCCTGGACAGAATAGGTCTTCACCAAGCCATGCTTGTTTTAGTGAGTGAGTGAGTGAGTATGGTTTTACGCCGCTTTTAGCAATATTCCAGCAATATCACGGCGTGGGATACCAGAAATGGGCTTCACACATTGTTCCTATGTCGAATATTTACAGACCGCCGTCACATAACTGGAATGCTGCAAAACAAGTAAAAACAAACAAACAAACAAACCTGCAGACATCCGTTAGCCTGCTCACACTTGTCAATGGCGATCATCACACTCATCAGGTCAGGAGTCAGACAGCCGTTCTTGTACCAGTATCTAACATAGAAATAAAAGCGACAAAATTCAATTCAAAATCATAAGAAATCTCGGCTAAAAGCAGAGTCGATTGTACGATCCCCACTATATCATGAGCGTGTGTTTATGAGTTATTATCAAATAGTGATGACACCATTCTGCTGTGAGATAAGATGGATGTGTACCCATAATCCTGGTGCCAGACAAACTTCCCGCCCGTTCTCGCTTCTTTCATGATCAGCTTGGAGTGGTAGTGATACACCTCGCCTTCCATGAGCTACAATGGAGGACCAAATCATTGAAGGTGACTGTAACAATTGGTTTCCAATTTAATTAATTTGCATATTCTAATAGAAATATATTTCATAAACAAAAGCGCTTTTGAAAGATGGCTTAACGACCGCAGCGTCTGTTTGATTCAATGTTTGTTTGTTTGTCTGTTGTTTAGCGCCGCACTCAACAATATTCTAGGCCTTTAGACGGCGGTCCTGTAAGTAATCTAGTCAGAACCAGATAATCCAGTAATTGACATCATGAGCATCGATCCACGCAATTGGGATACGATGACATGCATCAACCAAGTCACCGAGCCTGACCACCCGATCCCATTAGTTGCCTCTTACGACAAGCATAGTATGACGTCACTGTTCACTATTTTGTACAACATCAGCGCAACACGTGTGTCGGGCGCTTCCAGAGGTCTCTGGTCTGTGGAATCCTAGAAGGAACATTGTCGAGCTTTCGTTACTTTTAACACTTTTTGCTTGTTTTTGTAAAGGCGAAGTGTCACTTCGAGGATTCCATACTTTTCACGGAACAAGTCTGGCAAGATTAGCGTTGCGCCATCTCTATGACGTGTGGAGGAAGACGTTTGGGGCGATCTATTCCGACAGTTCGTGAAATGTAGGTCAACTCAGGGGCCCTTTATTTATGTACAATATCTTAGCAGGTTTGCTTGAGGGAATACTTCTGTCAATTCGTTTGATGGAATATATTGTTTAAAAAATGTGGTTTGGTGTGCACAAAATCTATTTTGTATTGCTGTTTAATAATATGAGTCTTTCATAAAACTCTAGCAAATGTTGTACATCATCTTTTTTTTATTTACCTTCTCACAGGTTCCTGCAATCTTCTGACTCCGTACGACCATTCCAGCTACGTCACTACCGGGATGGCTCCACACGCATGCGCGGCTTTTGCGCTCGCTTCCGTCAGAGAGCTGCAGTATACAACATATACTTGAGAATTGACCTACATATGTTTTGGCGTTTATGGAGGAATAAACTTCGTGATATATGTTTCTGTGTGTGTGTGTGAGTGAGTATGTGTGTGTGTGTGAGAGAGACGGAGAGAGAGAGGGAGAGAGAAAGAGATAGAGAGAAAGTGTGTGTGTGCGTGTGTATTCACATATGTATGGAGCATTCGTCGACACAGAAATAGCAAACTGTTGAAGGTGACGTTAAACTAACTCGCAGAGGAGAGATAAAACAGGAATATATGTTTAGTCTATTGATGTTGAACCCCCCAAACATTTGTCCATGTTTACAAACCGCCCAAACAACGTAAATGGTCACAAGAGATTATGAACTTGGAGCATTTCTGATCAGGAGTCACAAGCCTTGGAAGCCAACATGCTGAAACCTTTGTCATGCCCAGTTCATTCCTCAGAATGTTCTCAACTCTCCCATGAAAGATGGCTACTGTAGGTGACGTATTGTGGGTCGTCAGTCATCCGTAATCATATCATGTATGTTTACAGCATAGTTTATCCTCAGCATGGAAGGCTGTTGGAATTAGCCCTTTCAGTTGGAGATACATTTGACATTTTCATCAACAGAGAATACCTATTCACATTGATGTATGCAGAAATATGCTGCCTAGTTATGTATCTGGTTCAAATTCAGCAAGGAGCATGGAATGTATTGTAATTAATACATGCAAACTGTTGAGGGTGTACTATACATCCTCCGTATTTAGGCCCCGAACTTTTCAGCCACCCGTCGTTCATGTCCTGTGTGCGGGATCTTGATTGATGCTGTGCCTAACACGAAGATCATGCGTTTAACGTCTCATTGTTCGACGAAAATAACACTGTATACTGTGTTGACTGCTTGTCAAATTAAAGTGCAATGAATGAGAAAGGAAGTTGATACCACAGTTAAAGTATCACAACGAGGCTACCTACGGCGTCACCAAATGACAGCTATTGTTAGAAGCGGTTCGGCGCTTGACATAAACTGTTGTCTTGAGTAGGCAAACTGACACCGTTCTTAAAGAATTCAGTCTTACGGCGTAATATAATTAGACGTGCGGTTTACTTTTACAGCGCACAGCATCGTGTAAACAGTATAAACAACATGGCTGTTCCAGATTCTTACGCCAGTTGGGATTCCAGGTCGGAATGGAGTTCACACCTCATGCATGCTTGTGATAAGTGAGTTGAGGATAACTCCGCTTTGGACAGTATTCCAGTTATATCACGTCGTGTCTGCTTGATGTTGGAGGAAAGCCTGAAGTGATGCAGGTCACAGACGTTTACATGCTGACATGCTGTGATATAACTGGAATACTGTTCGAAGTGGCGTTTAACCAAACTCACTCAACCACTCCACAGTGTTTGCCAATGGCTGTGTCAATCGTAACCGAAGCAGAAGTTCTGCAGAGGAGATGTTTCTACATCTTCCCGAGGCAAGGGAGTTAACTGGAAGCTGGACTTTTACAGTCCGTTAACTCCCTTTCCTTGGGAAGATAATATTTCTACAGCATTTAGTGACTACAACCTTTACAATTACCAATACCACGGCAACTTTAATGTAATCGAGCCTTGTCCAGGCAAACAGAAAAGCTGAACACCACACCGGACGTCAAGCAATATTCACTCACTCACTCGTCTAAACTCCTCACCTCAAACGAATTCTGCATCAGCTCCTCATTCTCCTCAATACTCCTCCTCAGTTTCGTAATTTCCTCCGAGTCCAAAATACCTCTGAAAACATGACACTTCGTTAGAAATAAGAACTGTCACCCTCGGAAGTAGAACGTGTAGTTTTTGTTCTATCCAGCCTGAAGATTGTTTTCTTTTGTTTACAGATCGCCGTCGTATCCAGATGTACTGTTGTGCGGCGCTAGGAAGCAACACTTACTTGTTTATACAAATTATGTGAGTTGCGGGTGCTACCGGAATAGCAGGACCTGCTGACACTTGTATCAAACACCTGGTTTGATTTTCAGTGATCCATTCAAGTAATGTTCACCACTTTTTGCCTTTTACACCCAATGGAATCTGTTTCGTAGATAATTAAGACCAGTTAATGACGTGTTATATTTTCACGGAGTCGTTTTGCATTTCAGTGCATTCTTTATTCCTGTATATACAATTACTTAATGCAGTTTATTTAAGTAATTATTTATTAAGCCTTATTTAAGTAATGTGATAAACATAACTTTCATATTTATAAACAGTAGGGTTAGACCTTTGAAATGACATGTAGTAGCAAGGATGTTTTATAAGCTAATAATCACCACTTCATCTGTCACCACCGAGTCCCTTGGAGCTCGGCGTCATAGCAGTAAAAAGCTTCTGATGGAGTGGTTGTGTTTTTTAATTTATATTGCAACAGTACGTCTCCCTGCTTCAGCTAAAATGTTTGGGCCTAACGCCTTTTTAAATGTGCTGGCCCTTAAGGCTCTCAGTTTACTCTGCTGAGTTTCAGAAACTGTACCCTACCATAACCTGTAGACCTATTTTTTAACAACCATTAGATTACAGGAGATTTACAGGTTTCATTAATACAACAAAAATATGTACGGCAAAATAGACGTGAAGTATCCTTCATCTTATTTTCAGTGGATTAACCAAACTAACTAGGGCATACCAATAAATTTCAATACAATATCAATACATGGCGTATATCAATACAAATCAGTATACTGAAATATTAAAACATTACCTTACAATGGCAGATCTATACCCTGAAAAACTAAAATATGACCTCATATCGCGTTATATCCGCATTGTTCAATAAATAACAATACCTTCCAATGATATACCGTATTTTCTCTAATACAAGCCGGGTCTCCAATACACGCCGGCCTCAAATTGATGCCAGGGTACCGTTGTATAAACCGACCTTAGCGCTACGGCTGTCGTAAGTCAATGTTAAGGTATCAGAGTTACGACCTCCTTAGCGCTCAGATCGTTTTGTACAACGGCACCCAGGTCATTCACTTTGTTAAAAAGGTAGAAGCCGGGCCTGTATTGGGTCCAATATTTGATGAAATTAATTATCCCAACCACTGTAACTCAATGCGTGTAGTGATTATTCCCTTCACTTTATACTTATGACCGTTTCCTTCAAATGTACCCTTTGTATATCTGTAGAATTTTGATTCGGTAGGGTGGTGAGTTACCACTCTGCCAGCATTAAACGGAATAGACGCCGGGTCAACGGCTTGCGCGAAATTAATAGACTAATAGAGGAAATATGGTATATATATTTTCTGCCAAAAGTATTCAGTACCTAACTATGATATATCCATATTCTTCAAAAGCACTCCGCATGTCTTCCGTGGCCTGAAAACCAGGTCCATAGGAGTATTCTGTAATAAACCAAATATTTTTTTTATATTTAATGTTGCACACAATGAATGTTTTTGCCACCAGTCTGAAGAATAAATATTTCTTTCAACCATTTTCTGTGACACTTTCTTTTTTCGAAAAAATCTCAGCTTCCCCCCAAGAATATCAAATGTTCAGTCTCTAACGCCATTAGGCGGTCAGATTCGGTGACTTGGTTACAATTGGCTCAGGTCATCGTATCCCAATTCATAAGCACAAGAGTACAAATTGAGGCAGGGAAAACTAAAATAGGTTTGACACAGATACATCCGACTGCTACCGTTGAAATCAATGTTTATTTATAATCTTTGTTATTTCAGTCATCTATTGTTCTTCAACTTGACGACTTTAATAGAAAAAATAAAAATAAAAAGCCTCCCTCCTTAGTTTCACTATTGGCAGTAGCAGTGGAATATGTCCCCTGCCAAGACCAATGTCGATACGAACCTGTAGTACTGCGATGTATGGAATAATATTTAAACGAGTCTGTACCAGACCATCCAGTGATTGATATCGTGAACAATCCACGCCTTTCGGGACACGATGACATACAATCAAGCATGTTACACAGCCTGACCATCACTGGCATGAGGGAAGTCGTTAACTCAAAACATATTTATCTCCTCCTACGAATATCTTTTGTGTGTATGTATGATTGGTTTTTGATATATATATATATATATATGCTCTCATAAGTGATAACGTACCTGTCTTCATACTGACGGCTGTATCCGACTATTCACCTGCTGTAAAGAAGGTGGTATCTTATGTAAGCATTTGCAAAATGCAGTTGAAACAAGTTGAAACTCGAGACTCGAGAAACGTCATTCGGCACATCTAAATCAATTGCTAGGCTATCTCGGCCAGCCGTGGGAGGAATCCATATTGAAAGATGATTCGTTTACGTGACTATCACATGACACTATACGGCCATGGTCGTGACCCTTATTTTTCTGTGAAGTTTATGTTTGCTGATTACAGGGAATATTACAGCGGAGCTGCCAGGTATGCCTGTATTACGCAGGTATCAGGGAAAGCCGAGAGAAATCTTGGCTGTAGGTGACCTATTGTTGGCCACAGATGGGGAATATCGATGATGTTCGGGGAATAACATTATGAAGTATTGCATGAGTCACAGGGTTTGGTCGATTTATATATATAATTAGACATGTGATGGGGTGTGGAAGTTTCATCTTACAGTGAAGGATATTATGATTACAGAGTGCACATTGAATTTGCCCAGATTACAGTTAGAAATACTTTATATTTGATATTGTTTAGAAAGTATTTCAATGTTTAGATATAAACAATGCTACACGTAATTACACGATATCTACAATTCTACACGTGTGTTATAAATGATATATACAATGATACATGTAATTAATTATATATACAATGCTACACGTCCATGTTATTACACGATATGTACAATTGTACACGTGTGATATTAATGATATATACAATGCTACACGTATGCTATTAATGATATATACAGTGTACACGTGTTACTAATGATATATACAATGCTACACGCGTTATTATTGATATATACAATGCTACACGTGTGTTATTAATTATATATGCAATGGTACACGTGTTATTTATGATATATCCAATTTTACAGGTGTGTTATTAATGGCATATACAATGCAACGCGTGCGTTATTAAAAATATAATATTATACAATGGTCCGCGTATGTCATTAATGATGTGCAATGCAATATACAAAACATGGGCTATATACACCGCTCAGATTTTCACACACTGTAGATACTAATAATGTAATAGATTATGTGAAAAAAACTTACACAAGATAAGACAGATATGCTGGTGGCGATAACACACACACGCACAGGTAGTATGTAGTTCATTGACCCTGACTACAAAAAAAATCCCGACGGGTATATAAATTGGATATATGTTATTGGAACATATTGGTGGCCTGATATTCGACAAACGGCGAGTCAAAACGCAGCCATTGTCGATTTGTTTTCACACTTGTTAAAAAATGTCATGGAGGAAAACAGTCAAGCAAAATGCACGTGCAAGTTATGGCATTCGTAACTCGTGGTAGTTGCTATAAAAAGGCAAGCATGAGCCAATAATTTGTCATTCAATTGTCAACATTTCTCAAGTTCGAAAACACCGAGACTCAGTGCAGTCTTCTGTTGCACGCCACTTCAACGTCCACCGCAGCACCATATGCTGCCTTTGTGACCGACACACTTCCACTGCAGACCGGCCGAGAACGGGCCAACCAAGAGTTACCAGCCCTGCTACATTCGACTGTTCCACCTACGTCATCGCAATGCCACAGCTACGGATACTGCAGGACGAATCCCTTGTTTGAGGAAGATATCGGACCAGACTGTCAGGAACCATCTTCGCGAGGCTGGAATACGATCCAGAAGACCAGTTATCGTCCCTGCAACAGATCCTTTGACAGGGACACCTACGTTGCTGCCATACCTTACAGCCTTGAGAAACTGGAGACGAGTGTGGTTTCGCGATGAATCATGATTTCTTTTTCACCGGCACTTCACTTCACTGGAAGACAACGTGTTTATCGTTGTCAAAATGAACGTTTTGCCCCACATTGTGTACGTGAATTCGACAATCTCGGTGGCGGTAATGTCATGGTGTGGGGGGCCATATCCTACACCAGGAGATATGATCAGGGAAATTTGACAGCAAATCGCAACATGGGTGAATTTCTTCAACCTCACCTTCTTCCAATCATTGACCGCCAGAGGTAGCTGCTTCAACAGGACAACGCTCCACCGCACACAGCTCGTGTCACGGTAGAGTGGTAGACTACCTCCATAATGCCAACATCAATTTTTTGCCCTGCCGTCGAGATCTCCAGACCTCAACCCAATCGAACGCCTCAACTCAATCGACGTATACGTCAACGTCATAACACGCCTCAGACACTCCCACAACTGGCCATCGCGTTACAAGCAGAATGGCGCAGAATTCTGCAGGACAGAATTCTTACACTTATCCAGTCAGTGCCGGGGAGATGCAGAGCCGTGATTGCTGCCCGGGGCGATCACACGAGATACTGAGTTCAGAGAAGCCTTATGTGATATGACAATGAACAGTTTTCAAGGCCTTTGTATATGTGACTATCAAGCTCTAGACTTTCTTATTTTTATCTATAATATCAAATTAAATATATTGACTTTATTAGGTACAATACATTTACTAAAAATCTACCTGTGCGTTTCTTTTCTGAAGAGTGTATATAAGCACAAAGAGTGTAAAACACCAACTGTCAGATGTAGGTTAAAAAGCTGAATTCATTCCAAAATGAAACAAACGTCAATGGCTGAGTGTTTTAACTTTGTAAACATCCTGAATTTTAATAAGATGAAACTAAAGATATCATTTACAGCAACATTGGATAGCAAGAACGTGCTGAGGGTGCCTACCTGTGTTAACGACTCCCAGGTGCTGGCTGCGGGACTGCTCAAGGTGATTTGATGTAGTAACGTATACCACACTCATTGTGTCACGGGACTCCAGGAAATGTGACACCAAGGTCGGGACTGCGTTCACAAGCCAGTGAGGTCATATATAATTACACAGGTGTGTTTTCACACAGGCATTGGGTGAAGCGCTACAGTCCACTACAGAAGTAAAATTAGTTAACTAAATACACCGCGCTTGAATCCAGGTTTGAATTGGTCTACAGAAACCCATGTTTGTAAGAAGCGAATAACGGGATCAGGTGGTCAGGCTCGCTGATTTGGTTGAGGCATGTCATTGTATCCCAGTCGCGTATATGGATGTTCATATTGTCAATCACAGCCCGCCATCATTCAGCTGGAAAATTGCTAAGATCGGCAACAAAACAACAAACAAGCTATATTAACTGTATGCGCCTCCACCCTAGTTTCTCACAAAAGAGACACCATGTGTCAATGATTGCAGGTAGTGTGAAAACAACCACCATCAACCCATTTCACGTCACAACAGTACAGACATTGGTTCGGGTAGATTCAAATGGCAATGAAAGAAAACACATGCTCCTCATGCAAGTAAGTACATTCATGCTTTAATACTCAACAACCATCAACAATTACATGATAATACATATATATCAAATTCCTAAACAATAGCCGAAATGTCTATATCAACATTAAATACCTTAGGCGTCCATTTACTCCGTTTAGGCATGGATTGGTAGATCATATGATAAATGAAGTAAGAAAATCCACTGAAACATCGAAGAATTTATGCCCATTATGTCATTCAGCTACATCTTCCCGAAGCAAGGGAGTTAACTGACTATAAAAGTCCAGTTTCCACTGCCGAATTAGGCTGGAGTTATGGAGTTATATTTTGGCTGGACTAACGAGTCTATGCATAGTCCAATCAAAATCTGGTTACGAAATCAAACTGCCGTGCAAATTTCGGTCGATAGCAGGATTTGCAGAGCATGTATACCGTCAACTGAGCGTCAACATATATTTTCCAAATTGTTTCATATTTTCAGTTAAGGTGTTCACGTGATTTGTTTGCCTGCGCGAAGTAAGACCCGCTTTATTACAAAATAGTTCTGGATTACCGATCAGGTCGTCTTCACTTGACGACGCCATTTTATTTGAAGCAAGTGCCAGTGATATGAGGGGTGGAATCTGATTGGTCAGTAGGGGGGACATAGAAGGGACATAACTCGCAATAGCCACTTGTGGCGCTACGATCGAGTCTAGTTATTCCAGTCTAGTTCAGCAAGGGTGGAAACTGGACTTTTACAGTCAGTTAACTCCCTTCCCTCGGGAAGATGTTCAGCTAAAGAATATTAAATCCACTTTAATTTTGTATGAGAACCATATACCAGAACACTATCTGTCAGGTTATTCTGTACCTGCTTGTAATCTCGTCTCTCTTCAAAAGATGCTGCTGGCATATAAAAACCGGCTTGATATGTCAAACATGACATTTCTCTCAGGAACGAAATGTTAACTATAACAAGTTATCCAAATATATATAACTAGTCATATGTACATCCTATGTATATGGGCCAGGGCCTTAAATGCAACACATATGTTCACCTTTGAGAGCAGGTCACATTGATGGCATATAAAGAGGTACAATTATCCGAATAACTAGAGGCTATACATATACTGATAGAAGGAACAAAGGGAACGTGTGTAAAGGAAGGCACGTGTTCGACTTGGTATTTCAATGTGTCATGAAGGTACAAATCAGGTGTTAGCATTTCACTTTGGTCACCTGCATTCTTTGTATTGGATGCGAGAATATGCCTTCCTCTGTATCAGTATGTGTTGCATCAATCACTGCCATCAGTATATGTACATGACATGAAGTGAGTCGAGTGAAATATACAAACAACATCACACAATATCAAAGAAATAGAATCCTTGTATGATAAAAACTACATCTTGCTCAGATGTTTATGCATGATAAAGTACACATTGTCAAGGTGTTACAGTATGATGAAGTACATTTTGCCTGAATGTTAATGTATTATAAAGTACCTATTGTCAAGATGTTAATGTATGATAAAGTACATATTGCCTGGGTGTTAATGTATGATACAGTACACATTGTCAAGGTGTTAATGTATGATAAAGTATATATTACCCGTGTGTTAATGTATGATAAAGTACACATATTCAAGGTGTTACTATATGATAAATTACATAATGCCTTGGTGTTAATGTATGACAAAGTACATATTGCCCAGTGTTAATGTATGATAAAGTACACCTTGCCCACGTGTTAATGTATGATAAAGTACACCTTGCCCACGTGTAAATTTATGATACAGTACACATTGTCAAGGTAGTAATGAATGATAAAAAGTACATCTTGCCGAGAAGGTAATGTATGATTAAGTAACGTTGTCGAGTTAGTAACGAACTAAATTCCCAAGTTGGCAATGAATGATAAAACTACATCTTGCACAGGTATTAATGAATGATAAAAGGTACAACCTCCAAAGTGGTTTATGAATGATGAATTACATCTGCATGTATGATATTACTTGCATGACAGTTCTCTTTTACAGAACAAGGGGAAGAGGGTAGTCTTGTAGTTACAGCTTTCGCCCATAACGCCGTAGGCCCGGTTCGATTCCCCACAAAGGTACAATGTGTAAAGCTGGTGTCCGCCGCCGTGATATTGCAGGACTGTTGCTGAAAGCGGCGTAAAACTGCATCTCACTCACTAGTTGTCGGCTATAGGCATCAATGGGCAACATTAGTAAAATGTTCATCAAACGGATTCTAGACATACACTGTCGGACAAAGAAAGTATATACTTAAAAGTTGGATTCGACCAAACATTACAAACGCTATCAAAACGTTACTAGGCTGAAACAGTCTCAGAAACACCGCAAACGTAAGGTCCAAAACACAACTATGATACAGTAACAATCACCATCGAGTAACCATTTCTTGTTTGTTTCATTTTAAACCACCATCAAACATGGTGTATACATTTTTTTGTCCGGCAGTTTGGTACTAAGTGCCTTGTGTAAAACTGACTGCCGTCTTCTCCTTATAATAAGCTTGATGGAGCTGACAACAAAGCAGTCATTGGGGATTCAAATCATAGGTGCTGGGGCTGTCATTTGTCACGAAACTTCACGGCAGCATTTCAAACAATGGTAATCTTAAGGAAATGGTCCATGTACCTAGACCCGCCACAGTAAACATAGTTTTATCTATGAACCTCTGCGCGAGTTTCAACTGTACATTGAGACGTCAGTTCCCCACTGGCCTCCGAGTGTTGTCGAGTTACCTCCCTTTGTCTTACAAGCGTTGTCTTTTGCTTGGTTTCAGGATCAGGTTTCGTCATTTCCTTCCCGATTATTTTCATTGAAGCCACACGGACTCGGTTCCCAATGGCTCCTAGTGTCACAAACAGCACCCTGCAACATAGTTTTCGATTGATAGATACATACATAGTTTGTTTTGTAACGGCTGAGTCACCGTCATCTTCACGAGGCAAGAGAGTTAACTGACTATTGAAGTTGAAACTGGACTTTTATAGTAAGAAAACTCCCTTGCCTCGGGAAGATGAGTCACCGTCAACTATATCATGGCAGGCTGTAAGTCTGGGCAGACAAACAGGTGACTGAAAAATGAGCAATCAGCCAGGTCAGTGAACCTGAGCACCTAACCACCTGACCAACTTGCCATGTTATATAAGAGAAATAGGATGGTTCGGGACCTATTCCAACCCAGGTTCCAAGTGCATGACATAGATTAATTCGGTTCAAGATGACAGAGAGCCCAAGCAGATCAACTTACTTGAGTGCAAACAGTTCGAAGATGACTGTACTGCCAGTGATGAGTATCTTGAGGTAGATGTAGGTGTCAAGATGGCAGATGAAGTAGGACAGCACCGGGCTCCCCAGCATTGACACCAACAGCACGATGAGGATGGCAAGGCGCCGAGACCCCATCCCTCGAGGCAGCCACGTGCTGACGTACTGCACCCGGTACTGAAGGCAGGGGGAGTGAGTGAGTATAGGTTTACGTCAGTTTTAACAGTATTTCATTAATATCAAGACGGGGATACCAGAAATTGACTTTCTTCCCACTTGGGAAACGAACCCGGTCATTCGGCGTGACGAGCGAACGCTTTAGCCACTAGGCTATCCCCCGACCGGAGGGAGTTAGGTTAATAGCCGCTTTTAACACAATCTCATTAAAATCAGACCTCAACAAAGATCTGAGGACATCCCATTAGGGGTCACGTCAACAACGACCTTTCATCCGACCAATCAGAGCATCGCTTATAAGATTATGAAAGTGACAGTCGGAAAGTGATTGCTAATCATGCAACCTCGGAAACTTTAGTTATGGGTTCAACGACTGAATCCATACAATCTAGACCATCTATTAGCCATTCCAGAATGTTCTTTTGTTCAGGTTTCAGATTTGTTATCGAGAATTTGTCAAAATATGTTTAGTCGCCAATTTGAAATTAGTGCCGTAAAGCACGAGAAAGCTGCCTTCTGATTGGTCATTCCATTGGTCTGACGTGACCCGTAATGGGATGTCCTCAGATTTTTGTTTAGCGGTAGCGAGAACTAAGATCTGATTTTAATGAGATTGCTTTTAAAAATCAAGTTAAAATCACGGCCTGCCAGCTTGATGTCTGAGGAAAGCCCATGCAATAAATTCCACCAGGTGAGACCAACCGTCACAAGAATGGTGCAGCAACCTCGGGGTCCAATCGGGGCGAAATTGTGATTCGAACCGTCGATTAGCTGATCTTTGCACAGCTAAGGGACACAACAATGTAAGGCAAATTGCAGCGCACTAGACCTCTGGACCCCCCACGTCCACCATCTTCCCGGGGCATGTGCGTTAAATGACTATAAAAGTCAAGTTTCAACCCTTGCCAGTTACATTTGGGCATGACTTACGAGTCTATTCACAGTCCAATCAAATAGCGTAACGAAATTATCCACATTCGTAAACCACATGGATTTCAAAATGCAGATTTCGGTCGACTGCAACATATATTTTGCAAATCTTTTCACGTTTTTAATTAAGGTGCTCATGTGGTAACACCCGTTTATGACAATATAGATATTGATTATCGATCAGATCGTCTTGATATGAGAGACTGAATCTGATTGGCCAATAGGAGGGACATAGAAGGGACATAACTCATAACAGCCACTGGTGGCGCTGCGATTGAGCCTGGAAATTCCATCCTAGTTCGGGTGGCAAGGGTGGAAACTGGACTTTCATAGTCAGTTAACGTTCTTGCCTCGGGAAAATGACGTCCATTTGAGGGAGGGATAGTTGGGAGAGACGTGTGAACGATTTGTTTCAGTAAGCATACTTTGTCACTCCCCATTTCTGATTTGAACCTCTGCCTTTATTCCAACTGGGGCGAGTAATAGGTCAGCTCACTTCTAAACTTAAGTCTACCAAGCTGCCCGTATATTAAGCAGCTCACCTACCTCCACATTGCAGACTTTGCATGTTGGGGTATGTTCATGTTCCGCATTCTGCAAAATAACATTAAAAGTTGTTGCAGGATCACTCGGGGTACATGGGGTATTATAAAAACCTTACTAAGGACACAGCAAACTCCATGTACCCAGAGTGATCTCTAAAACCTAACGCGGGACGCATAAAAACCCATGTACCCCAAGTGATCCTGCTACAACGGTCTTATCTTACCGACATGTTTTAATATGACATCGTAAAATAATTAAAACAAATACAAAATTGATAGAAAAAGGCTGTTCGATTAAGCTGAGGTTAACCTGTGCTGTGTCACATGACTTTTATTGACTCGGAAAAAGCGTGCTGCTTTTTGCTTCGAAGCAGGGTATGAAGGATTTATTCTGACTCCCAGAAATCCACGTCCAGACTGACTTGTTCGTGGCGGGGTATAAGGGATTTTTTCTCCGTCTGAGGCATATATTTTCCCCCAAAGCGGGATACAGGATATTTTATCAAGATCACGTGGGCCAATCAGACCTCATCATTCTGACATGTAACAGGGCAAAATCCTCCTTTTCACAAGTACATTGTGGTGATGAGCTACACACACTTCATATTTCAGGCATCTATTTGTTTTATCAAAGCGTGTAAGTTAAATGATGAAGGAAGTGACATGGGTAGTTGATCTTTTAGCACTGAACACTGGTATTGAGCAGATAAATCAGGACACTCAATTATTTCAAATTTGAGAGTCGAACCACCGATCAGCGGATCCTTGCAAAACTGGGGGAGATAACTTGCCCCTTACCTCAACAAGCCACTTGTGTAGACAGTTGTGATGCACTGTGGCTACATCTCCCCTACAAGCACAGGGTTGCAGGAGAGGTCCGGCGTCCGTCCGTTCCGGGTCGTAGCAAATCCAGCAGTCATACTGACCTAGAGAACTGGCGACTGCAACAAGCCTTGGGTTCGATAATGCAACAAATATATCTCACAAGCGGCATGTGATATGAGCTGTATATGATGTGCTGTACGTCAAAGGAGCTGTACGTGATATGAGCTGTATGTGACATGAGCGGCATATTATATGCGCCGTATCTCATATGAGCTCCATGTGATGAGCTGTACGTCACATGAGCTGTATGTGATATGAGCTGTACGTGATATGAGCTGTATGTGACATGAGCGGCATATTATATGCGCCGTATCTCATATGAGCTCCATGTGATGAGCTGTACGTGATATGAGCTGTACGTGATATGAGCGGCATATGATATGCGACGGATGTGATATGGGGTGTATGTGCTATGAGCTGTACATGATATGTACCGTATGTGATATGAGCTGTACATGATATGTACCGTATGTAATATGAGCTGTACATGATGGGCGTCGTATGTGATATGAGCTGTACATGATATGCGCGGTATGTGATATGAGCTGTACATGATATGCGCGGTATGTGATATGAGCTGTACATGATATGCGCGGTATGTGATATGAGCTGTACATGATATGCACCGTATGTGATATGAGCTGTACATGATATGCGCGGTATGTGATATGAGCTGTACATGATATGCGCGGTATGTGATATGAGCTGTACATGATATGTGCCGTGCGTGATATGAGCTGTACATGATAGGCGCCGTATGTGATACGAGCTGTATGTGATGAGCTGTACGTGATGAGCTGTACGTGATATGGGCTGTATTACCCGAGTCTTCCCTCTTGAACGTGCTGTAGCCGGACGTGTACTGGTCAGGGCACAGGGCCGTCCTCTCGCCCACGTCAGAGTGCAAGTCCAGCGTCCTCAGAATCCGGCGAGGATTCAACACCCACAATGTCTCGGGCCTGTGGTTAGATAGGAACGGCTTACATCTTTCTTATCATTCACAGATTCGTACTTCTATGACAGTTTTAGTTTTGGTCTTGACACATTATATAATAACTATACATTAAATGTATCAACATACATAATGGTCGGATTTACTTAGTAGTAACAGTGACCGTAGTATCAGTATAAGTAACTACAACAGTAGTAATAGTAGTAGTGTAGTGGTCGTAATAGCAGCGGTAGCAGTGGTAGTGGTGGATGTAGTGGTAGAAGCAGTAGTTTTGTTTTGTATGTTGTTTAACGCCATACTCTATGTTGTTTAACGCCGCACTCAGCAATATTCCAGCAATATGACGGCGGTCTGTAAATAATGGGGTCCGAACCAGACAATCCAGTGATTGACATTGACATCATCATCATAGTAGTAGTAGTAGTAGTAGTAGTAGTAGTAGTATACCCACTTGCGGTAGTTCCAGAGGACGCAGGGGAACCAGATCACCACCCCGAACTCCACCACCCGGAACACCAGATCGTAATAGTTCAGTTCCAGGATCGTCATACTGCTCAACAACAACAAAACAACATCATATACTGGCAGTCTCGTGGTGGGGGTGGGTCTTGAGTAGGACCTGGGTACCAACAGGACTACCCGGACCCGTGGTTAGTCGAGTGATTATGTTGTTTAATGGCAAAAAATATCTAGAACTCTAAGGTTACACTATAATTGAGAAATGTTCACATTTCTTCCTAACAATGCACACAATTCCTTCTGACTTTATATGTTTGCCTTAAGATAAAACTTTTGTCAACTTCAGTGTATGCATGATCAGATCGTTTTATACCTGTATCTAAATACATTTTGACAGGAATACGGTCAGACTGTTCCCAATCGGACATTTTGTACCTATCTCTTGAGACCTAAAGCGTGTACCCGGGTAGGGTCGGGTAATAGGGGTGTGTGTACCCGGGTAGTATATTTGGACTCGTCCCTAGTGTGCATACTGATATAAGAACTTGGCATTTGCAACAAAGAAACGCTTATTCAGACACTTCCGTAATTCGATGTTGTTCTTGCATGATAATTCCTAAAATTCTCAACTCCAGCACCTTGAACTCAGAGTCTTATAAGGACACACTTCTTGTCTCGAATCTTGTAAGTGAGTGAGTTGGGTTTTACGCAATATTCCAGCAATATGACGGGGACACCAGATATTGGTTTCACTCTCAGTACCGTGTGAGGAATCAAACGCGGGCGTGAAACCTGAGATCGTTCGATGTGTTTTCAAATTCACCAGGGCCCCGTTCCACAAAGTGATCTTAGCGTTACGATTGTCGTAAAGCTATGTTAAAGTATGGAAGTAACGATCTCTTAGCGCTAGGATCGCTTTCAATGTCGTTTCGAGAACTTGGTGTTTTTAGACGTACACATTTTTCCAGTGGTCAGTGATGACGTCAGTGACGAGGAAGATGCCCATGAGGAACTGCAGGAAGGCCTGGGAGAGGAGCCCGAGTCTCGACATGGCCACCTGGTGGGGGTCCAACTCCACGCCATCCTCCATGAACGCCCCGTGCACCTGGGGGAACACCACATCTTATGAGTGAGTGAGTGAGTGAGTGAGTGAGTGAGTGAGTGGGGTTTAACGCCGCAATGAACAGTATGATTAATATCACGGCGTGTCAGTTTCTATGAGTCAGGTCCATGACGTTTACTCCTTTGGTGAAATCC
Source organism: Haliotis cracherodii (assembly GCF_022045235.1). Classification (NCBI taxonomy): domain Eukaryota; kingdom Metazoa; phylum Mollusca; class Gastropoda; order Lepetellida; family Haliotidae; genus Haliotis; species Haliotis cracherodii. Next base: position 6,759,265 of record NW_027266268.1, read on the forward strand.
ACCGTCACGGGTATGGTGTTGATAAACCAAGCAACGTTATCTGGTTGGATCTGAGATTCGAACCCACGATTATAGATTTCTGGCACGACTGAGGGACGCAACTCTAGACATCATCGCAGATCACCCGTGTCCCTTCACAGATCATGTGAAGATTTAGTAATCCTTTAGCTATACTGCTCCTCACATCGATAGTCATTCGCGAAGCTCGCTATAGTAGTGCTGCCACCAGTCACGGCTCCCCACTGCATGTCTTAGACGGCCTAACAGCAAAACGGTTCCCTGGGTATGCTGCGCTGGCGCCAGCGCAGCATACCCTTGGAACCAGTAGTTCGTAAATATTTTTGGAGGAAGTACTTAGTTTCGAATGTGGGCCTACCGTGCACTTTCGATTAGGCAATTAAAGTTGCTCCCTTCACGAACCCAGAAATAGGCTGCCCAAATCGTTCCCATGTGGCCATGTGGGGAATCGTGCCCGGGCCTTTGGCGTGACGAATGTTCCCTTAAACCACTACGTTATTTGATCCTCCCAATTAAAAATGTAGTGACCTACCTTGAAGTAAAGTTCCACGCCGTAGATGAGGAAGATGACGACGAGGATGATGATGAGGACAGCTACGGCGCCGTTGTATGCCTTGAGATGCAGGTCCTGTGTTACACACATATACACGGCTTCAGTGATGCGTTAGAGATCCACTACTGGTATTTAATATCTGAAGGATGGGGGAAGGGCGGGCGGCTGTTGAGGACAATGATTCAACACAGTTTTCTTAATCACATCACGTTTATTTAGGACATATTCCAAATTAATTTTGTTCATTATTTGGGAGAACAAATTATGTTTTGGCTTTAATGGTCAAATTAGTTGTTCGGAAAGAAAGAACTCACGAGCATGAAGATTTCGTGAACATAGTACCGATTGCACTTTCGGAGTGACAGAGTAAGTTGGGTTTAAACTGCTTTGAACAGTATTTCAGTTGTACTCCACGTGTTTCAGCTTATCGTAGGAGGAAAGCCCGAAGTGACGCAGACCGTAAACGTTAACCACTTTGGTGAAACCCACGGGCACAGCTGATAAACCTAGAACATGATCAGGGCGAATCGAGATTCGAACCCACGGTCAAAAGTTTCTGGCCCGCCAAAGGGACATAACTCTGCGCAGCGCATTGCGGCGCCTTAAGCGAGGCAGACAAGAGGAATACACTGAACTGAAGCTAACGAGCTATCGCCCCAAAAGAAAAGCTTTCTCAAACCCGGACCTTCACCTCGTCGTTGGGCACGATCTCTGTGAGGAGGAGGACGGCGCACAACAACAGGTAGAGCACGACGTTGAAGAGGACGAACGCCAACACCGACTTACTGAGGAACCGTGGCGTCTGGCTGCGGTTCACGTGGACGTCCTGAAACACACGTCTTGCTGTAGTTGGGGCTACGATACACATCACGGGAAGCAATTACAGTCGATACTGGTCACACTAGTTGGCATCGATGAACTTGCAACTCTAACAGTCACCGGGATGCCCGTATTATGTGTTTATACATCTCAAACAAATGCACGCATATGCACTATATGAACCTATCCTAAACATTATTTTCACTATCTAGCACTGTTAAGAAACCCTTTCAACTCGAGATCTCGAGTTTGTGTACACATTAATTGTGTGTCAACCCAGTAACACATGAAAAGGTACGCCCCACAACCCCCGCCCCAGTAACAGATGAAAAGGGACGCCCCACAAACCCCGCCCTATTAACACATGAAAAGGGACGCCCCACAACCCCCGCCCTATTAACACATGATTAGGGACGCCCCACAACCCCCGCCCCAGTAACACATGAAAAGGGACGCCCAACAACCCCCGCCCTATTAACACATGAAAAGGGACGCCCCACAACCCCCGCCCCAGTAACACATGAAAAGGGACGCCCCACAACCCCCGCCCCAGTAACACATGAAAAGGGACGCCCCACAACCCTCAAGCCAGTAACAGATGAAAAGGGACGCCCCACAACCCCCGCCCTATTAACACATGAAAAGGGACCCCCCCACAACCCCCGCCCCAGTAACACATGAAAAGGGACAACCCCCGCCCTATTAACAGATGAAAAGGGACGCCCCACAACCCCCGCCCCAGTAACAGATGAAAAGGGACGCCCCACAACCCCCGCCCCAGTAACAGATGAAAAGGGACGCCCCACAACCCCCGCCCTATTAACAGATGATGAGTGACGCCCAACAACCCCCGTCCCTCACCTCGGCCCAGGAGCAGATGAGGAGAGAAAAGCCAGTGATGAGGAAGGGGAAGTAACCGCTCCACAGACAGGAGGCGACGTACTCCGACACCCGCCACTGAAACATTTGCAAGTGGAATGTGATGACATGCTTTTGTTTGTTTGTTTACTTAACGCCGTACTCAGCAATATTCCAGCTATATGAAGGCGGTCAGTACAACTGAGTCTGGACCATACAATCCAGTGATTGACATCATGAGCATCGATCTACGGAATTGGGATACGATGACCTTCATTTACCAAGTCAGGGAGTCTGACCACACGATCCCGTTAGTCGCATCTTACGACAAGCATGGTCGCCTTTTACAGCAAGCATGGGACCTATTCTAACCCGGATCTTCACAGGTCTAATAAATTTCGTACTCTCCCTACACAGAAATAGGTCTCTACCTTATAGAAAGTCTACTCTCATCTGATCGCTAATGACAGTACTCACCTTACACAGAAAGTAGGCCCCTGTGAGCGCAGAGGCACATACGCTAATGACAGTACTCACCTTACACAGAAAGTAGACCCGTCTGACCGCCTTGACACATACGCTAATGACAGTACTCACCTTACACAGAAAGTAGGCCCCTTTGAGCGCGAAGGCACATACGCTAATGACAGTACTCTCCTTACACAGAAAGTAGGTCCCTCTGAGCGCCTTGACACATACGTTAATGACAGTACTCACCTCACACAGAAAGTAGGCCCCTGTGGGCGCGGAGGCACATACGCTAATGACAGTACTCACCTTACACAGAAAGTAGGCCCCTGTGAGCGCGGAGGCACATACGCTAATGACAGTACTCTCCTTACACAGAAAGTAGGTCCCTCTGAGCGCCTTGACACATACGCTAATGACAGTACTCTCCTTACACAGAAAGTAGGCCCGTCTGACCGCCTTGACACATACACTAATGACAGTACTCACCTTACACAGAAAGTAGGCCCCTCTGAGCGCGGAGGCACATACGATAATGACAGTACTCACCTTACACAGAAAGTAGGCCTCTCTGATCGCCTTGACACATACGCTAATGACAGTACTCACCTTACACAGAAAGTAGGCCCCTCTGAGCGCGGAGGCACATATAACAAGAAGATACAAGAGCTTCTGCACCGTGACGCCACACGCACTCCGCCACGACTTCTTCTCCCGCTGATACTCGCACACAATACACAACAGCTGGAACACAGAAGCAGTCACAAGTTGAATTGAGGTGAAATGGGGTTTAACGTCGCGTCCAAGATTATTGCCCTTATTTAGCGACGTGCATGCACGTGTGTGTGTTTGTGGTTGCTTGTACTAGTCCGGACTGATGCCGATTTATAGTGCTAGCTCACTGAGATACCATGCCGCAGCTTAACATGAATACCCAACTCAGACACAGTATACTGGCTCCGAGCCGACCAGTCCTTGTTTTAGCCCCTTAAAGCCGAGCGCCAGACAGTGTAACAACAAGTACCATCTTTTAACGTCTTATTGGTATGACGCTGCCGGGGATCGAACCCCGGACCTTACGCTATACTGACGGCAGATTATATGAGGAAACATATATAGATTTTTATCATACAAAGACAAACTCATACAATGTAAAAACATGTCCAGACACGTGTACACACACGTGTGGTGTAGAGACGGACGTGTTGTGTGCAGACAAACACTATAAGTCTTATAAACCTCTGATGACGTCACACTACAGTAACAGAAGGTTCTTCAAAAGGTTGGTAAACTTCCAACGCAGGTAATATCAACAATACCCGGGGCGTTCCGGTGGTAAGCCCGGGACCTGATGAATACAGTTCAATTGTAATACCTAGGTTTTAACAATTACCGTTTTATAAACTTGCCTCTAGGTGTGAACACGGGGTCACGGGTGGCCCAGTCGTCTAAGGCGCCGCGATTCACTGTGCAGAGTTGCGTCCCTTCGGCACGCCAGAAACCTATCATTGTGGGTTTGAATGTGGGTTCTAGGTTTGTCAGCACCATACCCGTGTTCGTGGGTTTTACCGAAGTGGTAAACGTCTGAGACCTGCATCACTTCGGGCTTTCCTCCCACATTAAGCTGACACGCCGTGATATAACTGGAATACTGTTAAAAGCGGCGTTAAACCCAACTCATTCATTCATTGATGTGAACACAGTAGTGTTTGATGATTGGTTAAAGGTTCCTAGGGGGCAGGTGATGAGAAGTTGTTCAGTTTATCATGTCATGACTCCAGCTAGTTTATACCGCACGTGGTTTTATTCTACCTATTCTTACCAACTGGATGGTGACGACGCAGCACACACAGGTAAAGATGGAGCCGAACGCCAGGAAGTACTTGCGATTTACCTCCTCGCAGCCCGTGCCAGCGTACTGAACCTGGGGGAAAGGGGAAGAGAGGGAACGTTAAGACGCTGGTCGACATGTTAAGGATGTTTCATATTAAACCGCCGATCTCCCGTGTACGGTGGCCCATAAGGGACATGGAGTCGGTTTTTTCAATATTTTGATATTTCACTTACTTTTAACGTAACCTTTTGCAAATTAACACGATTTGTCATACAAATATGTGATAAATCATGTATATTTCCACCGTGGTGGGATCCTTTTCTGTATTTTCATTTTAGTTTTTGACATTTTCGCTTCATTTTTCAGCGATTCAGTATCTACTTTATACATGATTCATCACATATATGTATGACAAATCGTGTTAATTTGCAAAAGTTTACGAAAACAGTAAGTGAAATATCAAAATATTGAAAAACAGACTCCATGTCCCTTATGGGCCACCGTACCCGTGGATGTTTCTTACAACGCTCATGTATGGTGGCCGAAAGGGCACATCGCTTTCTCGCCCTCAATATCGGCTGCGAGAAAACGATACCACGAGACGAGAAAGATTTCTCGCTCTTTCGCTTTCTCTCGTCCAGGTGCTAGGGAGAACCCTGAAGCACACAGACCCTTCACAAAACACATGGAGAGAGATCAGAAACAACATAACCTGATGGACGATGCTTACAAGACGCTGACGCACCTTCCATGTGACGTATTAGTATTGTATACGTCTTTTTTCGGGTAGCCTAAAGGTTAAAGCGTTCGCTCGTCACGCCGAAGACCCGGGTTCGATTCCCGACATGGGTACAATGTGTGATGCCCATTTCTGGTGTCCCCCGCCGTGATATTGCTGGAAAATTGCTAAAAGCGGCGTAAAACCATACTCACTCACTGACTTACTCTTTTGAACTGCGCCACAATTCGTTATGCAGAGTAACGTTCCATGGACGTTTAAGGAACCGCTGGCGACGGGTTCGAATCTCAGATTTGCTTCGACTATGATCCTTGGTTTGTTAGCATCATACATTGGTGGTGGGATGTAAAAAGACTTTGCGCTTTCCTCCAAAGGAAAGAGTTGCGTCCCTTTGGCATGCCAGAAACCTATTGTCGTGACTTCGAATCTGATTTGGTTTTTGGTCTGTCAGCACCATCTCCGTGGTCATGGGTTTCACGGTAAACGTCTAAGACCTGCATTACTTCGGGCTTTCCTCCCACGTGAAGCTGATATGCCGTGATATAACTGGAATACTGTAAAAAGCGACGTAAACCCGTCTCACTCACTCACTTACCAGACAGACACACTGGCCCTGCTGACAGACTCCATGACCGGAGCAGTTCCCCTGACAGTCGCCGTCGGTCCAGAGGTCTCTCACCTCCATGTCCCCAACGCTGGATATCTGTTGACATTGGTTTAAAGGTTAGATCGGGCGGTCGGATGGCCTAGTGGTTAAAGCGTTTGCTCGTCACGCCGAAGACCCGGGTTCGATTCCCAACATGGGTACAATGTTTGATATCATTTCTGGTGTCCCCCGCCGTGATATTGCTGGAATATTGCTAAAAGCGGCGTAAAACCATACTCACTCACTTACCGCTTTAACCACTAGGCTACCCGACCGCCCCGGCGTTTACTAGTAAACGGGGAAATACGCTAATGTATCAGTGTGTATCATTCGTCGGGTATTGACCCATGAGACGTATGACGGGTGACCCAGACTTGGACTTGGGACGGGTGATGCGTGACCCAGACTTGGACTGTCATGGAAAAGTCGTAGCTCCCGACTGAATGGTCACAGATTGTAGATAACTCAGGCGACACACGTATCTATGTCATCAATTTATATCTTATACATGTTGTTGATACAGATACACAAAACTTGCATGGAGAAAGAAGTACAGTAAAGTACGGTTATAACGAACTCAAAGGGACTACTAATTTAAGTTCGTTATAACCGAAGTTCGTTATAAGCGTGTTCGTTATAACCGTAGTTTACTGTATGTCAATATGTCTACAACTGACCGTGACAGTGTGGGTGGGTGTACGGGGAGTGAGTGGAGGCTGGGTGAACGTAGGGTGAGTGAGTGTAGGTGAGTGAGTACATGGTGAGTGAGTGTAGGTGAGTGTGCACATGGTGAGTGAGTGTAGGTGAGTGTGCACATGGTGAGTGAGTGTAGGTGAGTGAGTACATGGTGAGTGAGTGTAGGTGAGTGAGTACATGGTGAGTGAGTGTAGGTGAGTTAGTACATGGTGAGTGAGTGTAGGTGAGTGAGTACATGGTGAGTGAGTGTAGGTGAGTGAGTACATGGTGAGTGAGTGTAGGTGAGTGAGTACATGGTGAGTGAGTGTAGGTGAGTGAGTACATGGTGAGTGAGTGTAGGTGAGTTAGTACATGGTGAGTGAGTGTAGGTGAGTGAGTACATGGTGAGTGAGTGTAGGTGAGTGAGTACATGGTGAGTGAGTGTAGGTGAGTGAGTACATGGTGAGTGAGTGTAGGTGAGTGAGTACATGGTGAGTGAGTGTAGGTGAGTGAGTACATGGTGAGTGAGTGTAGGTGAGTGAGTACATGGTGAGTGAGTGTAGGTGAGTGAGTACATGGTGAGTGAGTGTAGGTGAGTTAGTACATGGTGAGTGAGTGTAGGTGAGTGAGTACATGGTGAGTGAGTGTAAGTGAGTGAGTACATGGTGAGTACATGGTGAGTGAGTGTAAGTGAGTGAGTACATGGTGAGTGAGTGTAGGTGAGTGAGTGTAAGTGAGTGAGTACATGGTGAGTGAGTACATGGTGAGTGAGTGTAGGTGAGTGAGTACATGGTGAGTGAGTGTAGGGTGAGTGAGTACATGGTGAGTGAGTGTAGGTGAGTGAGTACATGGTGAGTGAGTACATGGTGAGTGAGTACATGGTGAGTGAGTGTAGGTGAGTGAGTGTAGGTGAGTGAGTACATGGTGAGTGAGTGTAGGGTGAGTGAGTACATGGTGAGTGAGTGTAGGGGAGTGTGCACATGGTGAGTGAGTGTAGGTGAGTGAGTGTAAGTGAGTGAGTACATGGTGAGTGAGTGTAGGTGAGTGAGTGTAAGTGAGTGAGTACATGGTGAGTGAGTACATGGTGAGTGAGTGTAGGTGAGTGAGTACATGGTGAGTGAGTACATGGTGAGTGAGTGTAGGGTGAGTGAGTACATGGTGAGTGAGTGTAGGGGAGTGTGCACATGGTGAGTGAGTGTAGGTGAGTGAGTGTAAGTGAGTGAGTACATGGTGAGTGAGTGTAGGTGAGTGAGTACATGGTGAGTGAGTGTAGGTGAGTGAGTACATGGTGAGTGAGTGTAGGTGAGTGAGTACATGGTGAGTGAGTGTAGGTGAGTGAGTACATGGTGAGTGAGTACATGGTGAGTGAGTGTAGGTGAGTGAGTACATGGTGAGTGAGTGTAGGTGAGTGAGTACATGGTGAGTGAGTGTAGGTGAGTGAGTGTAGGGTGAGTGAGTACATGGTGAGTGAGTGTAGGTGAGTGTGCACATGGTGAGTGAGTGTAGGTGAGTGTGCACATGGTGAGTGAGTGTAGGTGAGTGAGTACATGGTGAGTGAGTGTAGGTGAGTGAGTACATGGTGAGTGAGTGTAGGTGAGTGAGTACATGGTGAGTGAGTGTAGGTGAGTGTGCACATGGTGAGTGAGTGTAGGTGAGTGAGTACATGGTGAGTGAGTGTAGGTGAGTGAGTACATGGTGAGTGAGTGTAAGTGAGTGTGCACATGGTGAGTGAGTGTAGGTGAGTGAGTACATGGTGAGTGAGTGTAGGTGAGTGAGTACATGGTGAGTGAGTGTAGGTGAGTGAGTACATGGTGAGTGAGTGTAGGTGAGTGTGCACATGGTGAGTGAGTGTAGGGTGAGTGAGTACATGGTGAGTGAGTACATGGTGAGTGAGTGTAGGTGAGTGTGCACATGGTGAGTGAGTGTAGGTGAGTGAGTACATGGTGAGTGAGTGTAGGTGAGTGAGTACATGGTGAGTGAGTGTAGGTGAGTGAGTACATGGTGAGTGAGTGTAGGTGAGTGTGCACATGGTGAGTGAGTGTAGGTGAGTGAGTACATGGTGAGTGAGTGTAGGTGAGTGAGTACATGGTGAGTGAGTGTAGGTGAGTGTGCACATGGTGAGTGAGTGTAGGTGAGTTAGTACATGGTGAGTGAGTACATGGTGAGTGAGTGTAGGTGAGTGAGTACATGGTGAGTGAGTGTAGGTGAGTGAGTACATGGTGAGTGTGCACATGGTGAGTGAGTGTAGGTGAGTGAGTACATGGTGAGTGAGTGTAGGTGAGTGTGTACATGGTGAGTGAGTGTAGGTGAGTGTGCACATGGTGAGTGAGTGTAGGGTGAGTGAGTACATGGTGAGTGAGTGTAGGTGAGTGTGCACATGGTGAGTGAGTGTAGGTGAGTGAGTACATGGTGAGTGAGTGTAGGTGAGTGAGTACATGGTGAGTGAGTGTAGGTGAGTGAGTACATGGTGAGTGAGTGTAGGTGAGTGAGTACATGGTGAGTGAGTGTAGGTGAGTGAGTACATGGTGAGTGAGTGTAGGTGAGTGAGTACATGGTGAGTGAGTGTAGGTGAGTGAGTACATGGTGAGTGAGTGTAGGTGAGTGAGTACATGGTGAGTGAGTGTAGGTGAGTGAGTACATGGTGAGTGAGTGTAGGTGAGTGAGTGTAGGTGAGTGAGTGTAGGGGAGTGTGTACATGGTGAGTGAGTGTATGTGAGTGAGTGTAGGTGAGTGAGTACATGGTGAGTGAGTGTAGGTGAGTGAGTACATGGTGAGTGAGTGTAGGTGAGTGAGTACATGGTGAGTGAGTGTAGGTGAGTGAGTACATGGTGAGTGAGTGTAAGTGAGTGAGTACATGGTGAGTGAGTGTAGGTGAGTGAGTGTAGGTGAGTGAGTGTAGGTGAGTGAGTGTAGGGTGAGTGAGTGTAGGTGAGTGTGCACATGGTGAGTGAGTATAGGGGAGTGAGTTGGTGAGTGATTATGTGTAGGGTGCGTGAAGGGAGAGGGAATGAATCAGAGACCATATAATAGAATATATCTATTATATGGTCGCTGGAATGAATGAATGAATGAGTGAGTGAGTGTAGCATGTGAAAGTGCTGCCGTGGGACAACCTGATATTGTTTCTAAACATTTTACCGACACCCCAACCCCTTCATGTGACAAATCAAACCGGTATTGCGCGCGTGACAACTAACAGTCCCCAAGTAACAACAACAATCTCCATCAGCCAACTAGTCAAACCTATCAGCGTTAGAAATCAATCAGTCAAACTTCATAGTAACATGTCTCAGAATCTTACCGTTTTGAAACTAGCTGTGGACATATGTTGACACAGTCATTAGTTCAGTGATGAGCGTGGTTCGATGACAGTCTCACAATCAACAAACGACTTCGTTGTGCTTCACTCTGCTCCGATAAGGGGGCTTCTCAAATTTCATTATTGCATAATTCTGTTTTCATTTTCTGCGGCAATGTAACTTGCACATACATTTTTACAGTACTGTTCGTACTCATAAAAACGAACCCAGCTGGACGCTGATTCCGGGCTCATTAAATTCCTTGAGGAAAGTTACCTACGAAAATATGTTTGAGACGGTCCCCGTGATAAGCTGCGCAAGGGCACCACGGCTTCAGCGTCACGCGGTGGATCGTAACACTAGAACGTTGTGGCTGCGTCAAAGCTGAATATAAACCACATTACAGTGAATGTTTACATAATGACCTCTTCAAGCCAGACCTGAGGGAGACACGATTAATGTTATACTAAACAGAATGTTTTCCTTCTGTCAGGTGTGGGGTAGCCTAGCAGTTAACGTCCGGGTTCGATTCCCAAAATGGGTACAATGTGTTCAAACCATTTCTGGTATCCCCGACGTGATATTACAGGAATAGTGCTAAAGGCGGCGTAGAACCCAACTCACTTACTCACTTGCCCAGTCACGGGAGAGCTTATTGCGTCACTTTGTCAGTACACGGCATACGTCCTTGTATTATCCGTTGAGTTCTCGACCGCCTCCGTGGTCTAGTGGTAGAGCGTCCGTCCGGAGAGCGGAAGGTCCGGGGTTCGATCCCCGGTCGCGTCATACCAAGTAACTTGTTGTTATCCTATCTGGCGCTCGGCATTAAGGGGCTAAAACAAGGACTGGTCGCGTCGGAGTCAGTATACTGTGTCTGAGTCGGGTATTAATGTTTAACTGCGTGTGCTAGCACTATAAATCGGCTTCAGTCCGGACTAGTACAAGCACACATACACGTGCATGCGCGTCGCTATATAAGTACAATAATCTTGGGCGCGACGTTAAACCCCATTTCACCACACCTCACCCGTTGAGTTCTCTCTCCACCACCGGTCTTGTAATTACTTTGTATGAGTGAATGTTGTTTTAATGCGTTTTGCAAATAATCGCGATTTGTCCTGGGTAATCAATTGTTTATGATTAATAGCAATCCCATATGGATGCAACATGTTCCTACCGAGAAAATAAATAAGAATTATAAGAGCAATGATAATAATAAACTGATTGGCAAAAGAAAGTATACATTTAAGTTGGTTTTATAATATGTTTCATTTGAAGTTATCCATTTTATATCCACAAAAATAAACTGCACCAGTTGGTTCTTAGTCTGCCCTCAAAGAATGCTTCGACATGATTTATTTTGTTTAAAATATAATTCTATTTAAAATGCTTAATAATTAATTAATTTTTTTTTAAATTGCATCATACAAAACTGATGATGAGTGATGCTTTGACATCATCTTTATAAATAAATAAAATTGGGTTCTTTCATTTTTCAATTTTTCCTTTAGGTTGTCATGTGGGATGTTTATGTGGGAAAATTGAGAAATCAATTGACATAATTGAGCTTGCCAATTAGTTGTTTTCTGGGATTGTAGACATTCAAACAAATCATTTGAGCTTTGGAGAATCAACATAGTATTGATTTAATTCGTGAATCATGTCTGCAGACTACAAGTTTTATATACAAGTGGCATATCACTGCATGTGAAAAAGGTTCACTTTAATCAGTAATAGCAATGACAAATGACTTCTATCATTTCAAGAATGACAAACATCATTTTGGCCTATCCGCAATCTGGAAGACAGGAACAAACGAGATTTTGTCAAACTACAACTACCGCGACTGTCAGCTTATATAAAAACATATAAACAACTCAGACAGTATTAAACCAACTACCACCCCGACGAACAGTTTTTTGGTTTGTTACATATCTCGGAATATATACATCACAGAAAGGTAACACATTCACACAAATCCTAAAATAGCCTAACCAAGCTAAAATTGACACATAAGTTCACTTGCACGAAGTAGTTATGTCGTTTTTACACTGAAAGGCACCTTGTTTTCGACTCGTTGCTATCACGTCAGATGACACCAAAAGTAAAGTAAGAAATATTGAACTTAATATTTAGTATGTAAATAATATGACGATTGTTGTCCGGAAGCACTTCGGTGCACGATGTAAGTTAGATTTAGTTCACATTATTAAGTAAATAGGCTAAAAACCTTCCTAAACCATGCGCTATGTGCTCGGGTGAAACCATAATTTTTGCTGTCCAGCGAGAAATTGGTAGTTATACTTCCTCCCAACATCCGTTTTGGCATGGGCAGCGCTTACCCCCTGTGTGACCGATATAAATTAATTGTTTGACTTTGATGATTAGTATGAGACTGAAATTATAATTAAAACTAATCTGTTCAGAAGTATTATCTAGACGGCGCTCTGCTAGTCGGCTCCAGTTTAACCGAAGGAAGGATTGTTCATGTAGTTATCACATACTCGAAATACACTGCCGGGAAAAAGAAAGTATAACTTGAAAATTGCATTTGACCTTACAATTACAAACGTTATCAAACGTTACTAAGCTGAATAAAGTCGCCGAAACACTGCACACGTAAGGAAAACACTGTAAAACACAACTACAATACCCAGCAAATAACCATTACTGGTTGGTTTCATTTTTAGCAACCCACCCACATGGGTGTGTACTTTCTTTTCCCTGGCAGTTTATATGCATATCTTCGTCTAATGACAAGCGCTTTGTACAACTGTCTGGGCGACAATTGAGAGCAGGCTGAGCCCGAAAACCGAAATTTAAACACATTGTGGAAAAGAACCTGTAGATAAAAAAGAAACCATCACCATCAAGTTATATTGTAATTAAAAACATTCTTACCATTGACCTACTTCAAGTCATACATGAAAAACAGATTCGAATCGGTTCTAAAATCACTTTGATTTAAAAAAAATAGAGGGTATTCCTTGTGTTGAGTGACCTAAATGAGATTCTTTCACGAGTGGCAGAGCCACTTTTCTCAACCTTCAGAAAATTCAATCATCCACACTGAAATATTTTATGAAAATAAATATGTTCTGACACGCTCGGGCAAAATGGAACCGGATACTCTATTGTAAATTTACAAAGGAAAAACCTTCCACACAGGTTAAGATATAGATAGTTTCTTTAATATGTCTTTTTATTTATTAAATTAGAATGACATATCGACCTGATCTCAGTCTACAAACTACGACGTTACAAAGTTCTTGTAATGGTCAAAGGGAGACAATTCAATCGATTCTATTTCAATGGCGTAAAGTTTCAAGCTCCTCACAGCGATATCCCGTTGACGGAGCTCTCTATACTATCGCTGCCATCAGTCCAAACTCCACAGTGTGACAGGTGACCACAACCATGCTTGGAGTTGAACTCGCAACCGACGGACCGTTATTTTACGTTAAATAACGCCGAATACACTTACGCAACTAATTTATTTTCTGTGTTTGTCAATTGGAATTTCTATTTCATTTCAACTATCACGTAATTGGTATAGTTAGAATGTAAGGGGGGATTTTGGTGATTTTCCGTTCGTCTGGAATTTCGAACCAATTTCAGAATTTGATCAAACAAGAAGTTAAATTCATCTGGGAAATGTGGTCAGTCGTAAACATTTTCAAAATTCACAATGATGGCATTACCAAAGACATAAACAAAAGTATCAATGTTGCTAAATTTGGGGTTAGAGGGCAAATTTCCTGATTCTTGTAAAATAGCTGCGCCCAGTCGCCCACACTGGTGGCAGCGATGTTACCGAGAGTGTAGCGAACGTGTCACGCGCTGCGAAGGAGCTTGACAGCTTATGGTCAAAGGGAAGTAATCCATTTTGGTAATTAGACTGTGCTCCTGTCTGTATAAAAGCGTTAAACTTGCGACGTGTACGAACAGTAGAACAAGTAGAAGCTCATTTCAGGATCTGCATGCAAAGTTCAGATACTGCGTTGTGCTTTAACAACAGGAAGTAACTGTGTTAGGAAAATAATCTTAGTCTGGTGCCCTGTCCTTCTAACAGCTTGTAGTCAAGCTCCTCACAGCGATAGTACGTTCCCGGAGCTCTCTATACTATCGCTGCCACCAGTCAAAACTCCCCACTGTGAATAGGTGGCCACAACCATGCTTGGAGTTGAACTCGCAATTGAATGACCGTTATGTTTACAAACAAGTGATGACTGTCGTGACGCCGAATACACTTATCGCTGCTAAATTACTTTCTTCGTTTGTCAATTTGAATTTCTGTTTCATTAAAACTATCGTGTTATTGATATAGTAAGAATGTAAGGGAGAAGTTGGTTGATTTTCCGTTAGTCTGCAATCTCGAACCAATCTGATTATCAAAACAACAAAGTGAATTCATCTGGAAAACATGGTCAGTCGTAAACCTTTTCAAATTGAAATATGATGGCATTCCCAGAGACATAAAAAAAGTATAAATGTTACTACATATGGGGTTGGAGGGCAAATTTCAAGATTCTTGAAATGGCCGCGCCCACACTGGTGGCAGCGATGTTACCGAGAGTGTAACGAAGGTGTCACGCGCTGGGAAGGAGCTTGAGCTTGTAGTGTGAGAGGAGCAGATAAATCAGTCTAAAATTATCTTTGTGTTATGCGCATGTCTGAACTAATGTATGACGTCATTCGATCTTGTAGCAAGGGAGATAACCAGTAATCTCTAAGCTCTTTCTCAGTGCGTATATTAACTATCGCTGTGAGGAACTTCTCTATAGAACTCGGACGATTTCACACGAAGTGAGGAGTTTAAGTTAAGACACCGTGTGGAGCTCATACAAGGGGACCTTACTCTTATATATTTTTGGCATATCATATCACGATTATCTCCCTTAGACCATTAACTGCCAAGCTCCTTCCCAGCGCGTGACACCTTCGTTACACTCTCGGTAACATCGCTGCCACCAGTGTGGGCGCGGCCATTTCAAGAATCTTGAAATTTGCCCTCCAACCCCATATGTAGTAACGTTTATACTTTTGTTTATGTCTTTGGGAATGCCATCATATTTCAATTTGAAAAGGTTTACGACTGACCATGTTTTCCAGATGAATTTACTTTGTTGTTTTGATAATCAGATTGGTTCGAGATTGCAGACTAACGGAAAATCAACCAACTTCCCCCTTATATTCTTACTATATCAATAACACGATAGTTTCAATGAAACAGAAATTCAAATTGACAAACGAAGAAAGTAATTTAGCAGCGATAAGTGTATTCGGCGTCACGACAGTCGTCACTTGTTTGTAAACATAACGGTCATTCGGTTACGAGTTCAACTCCAAGCATAGTTGTGGCCACCTATTCACAGTGGGGAGTTTTGACTGGTGGCAGCGATAGTATAGAGAGCTCCGGGAACGTACTATCGCTGTGAGGAGCTTGATTAACTGCATTGATGGCACTATACGGCTTGCCGGGTAATCGTTCAACGACGTTTTTGTAAACGTTTCGTGTTTACTTCTGTCTTGATTCATTGTTTGTTATTTATGTACGTCTATCGGGATCATGCGACGACATTTTATATCACCCAAACAGACCAACCGGAAAAGCCTCTGATGCCTTGTTTGACATCAAGCTCCTCACAGCGATAGTACGTTCCCGGAGCTCTCTATACTATCGCTGCCACCAGTCAAAACTCCCCACTGTGAATAGGTGGCCACAACTATGCTTGGAGTTGAACTCGTAACCGAATGACCGTTATGTTTACAAACAAGTGACGACTGTCGTGACGCCGAATACACTTATCGCTGCTAAATTACTTTCTTCGTTTGTCAATTTGAATTTCTGTTTCATTGAAACTATCGTGTTATTGATATAGTAAGAATGTAAGGGGGAAGTTGGTTGATTTTCCGTTAGTCTGCAATCTCGAACCAATCTGATTATCAAAACAACAAAGTAAATTCATCTGGAAAACATGGTCAGTCGTAAACCTTTTCAAATTGAAATATGATGGCATTCCCAAAGACATAAACAAAAGTATAAACGTTACTACATATGGGGTTGGAGGGCAAATTTCAAGATTCTTGAAATGGCCGCGCCCACACTGGTGGCAGCGATGTTACCGAGAGTGTAACGAAGGTGTCACGCGCTGGGAAGGAGCTTGGTTTGACATATGATCAATCTTTCAGAACATCATTGTGGCACAGTGAATGTCATATTGTTACCGATTTATCCCAAAGCATTTTGAAATAAACCCATATCACATTAGATCAAATCTTCGACGTAACAATATATTTTGATAATGGCAAGTGCAGACGACATGATTTACCGATCTAAAGCCATGCATGTAGTTAGTAGTGCGTCCTTACTTATTTTTGTGTTTCTCATCTCCAAGGTTTTCCCAGAGTGGGCAGGAGAACGGAGAAAGAGAAAAGGGTGGAACGTCCTTATTGCAGAATACCTATTTAAGATTTCGGCGAACTACACCAAATATTTGACACGTGAAACACATTGAGTGCATGCTGAACCTGAAAAACGAAATTTAAACCCATTGTTGAAATATATCTATGCATTGATTAAACTTGAAGTGACAAATATACGTACGACTTGATGGAATCATGAAGAGAATCTTGAACAGGCTGTGTCGGTTGGAGTCAAACCTTTTGTGATATAAAGTCACTTTAACTCTTTTATCACTGAGAGAATTACTGGGTAATACCTTATGTCTACTTCAACAACCCAGGCTGCACCAACCCCGAACTTCACAAATAACAGAGAGGCCTGTCTGTGTGAGTGCCATTGTCGCAGGTGTTCATGCCATGTACTTTCTCAAACATCAACACAGCTCCTAGACTTATATACAAACCGCAGTGGAGGCAATCCAATATCGCAACACAAAAAATAGAAGTAGTAAAGAGTTTCTTCCATTCCAAGTTTCAGTAGTTCACTTCAATTTGATACTTTTTTTCAAGACGCGACATACACATAGAGATGGACCACGGATAATTCATGATCAAAATACTAGTTTGACGCGCACTGGTGGTATTATGTGGATAACATGTATAACAAGCGTCATGTTTATAGACAACCATCAACAGTTTGATTAAGACAACATCCATATAGATGGAATTCGCCACGTAATGCAAACACCAGTATAAACAGACTTTCCTTACATTATAGGTTGAGTGAGGATTAACTCAGAGTTGATATTTTAATTTTTCGTCAACTTATTGTGGGAGGAAAGCCCAAAGTTTTGCCGGTCGTATACGATTACATCCTGTAAATATCCGGGTTAGATTAGCAACCCATGCTTGTCGTAAGAGGCGACTCGTGGGATCGGGTGGTCAGGCTCGCTGACTGGACTGATACATATCATCGTATCCCATTTGCGGTAGATCGATGCTGATGATGTCAATCAATGGATTGTCTGGTCCAGCGTTAGATATTGGCACTAGGCCTGTAGTCCTTGCCAAACTGCCCAATAGTTAAGGTATCATAAGGACTACTAGAAATTTGCCCTCTTTAAGGGTTTTGCTATTTGTTATCATCATAAGGACTAGCTAGTGGACTAAAAATGTTAGTTTCTACCTCTGTAAGTCGATACCGTTAGTCTATGTTAAGGTACGAGAGTTACAATATTAATCACCTTAGCGCGAAGATCGCTTTGTGCAACGGCACCCTGGTCAGTACTTTTCAAACTTAACTTTATTTGATAATATAACCGGCAAACCATGCGAACTTGATTCTCTGATTCCTTCCCTTCTCCGCTAAGTCGGTAATATGCTCATCGCGATGCATGAGAAGTCAAATGTCATTAGCTTATGACACTGTTGAGAAATCCCATTTGATTTCGGCAGAAGTGTTCCAATAATGTGACCGCCTTTTTTCCCCCTGTCATCGTGGTCCACCATTGTTTCTTCTGAGTGAGTTTCGGTTTAACCAGTAACCACGAGTGAGTGAGTGAGGTTGATTTTACGAGGCTTTTCAGCACTATTCCAGCAATATCACGGCGGGGGACGGCAGAAATAGGCTTCACACATTGCACCATGGGTCTTCGGCGTGACGAGCGAACGCTTGAACCATGGGGCTACCCCACCGCCACAGTAACCACGAGATAACATTTTAAGCCTTGTAAAATAGACTCACAAAACACCATATATATTACTGAAAAGAAAGCTAAAGAACTCCCGTTATGCCATTAACTATACTAATAAACTTATGAAAGAATCAGGTGAATTTTGACTTCTTTTAAGAAGTAGACAATGTCTGTATAAAACGAGTAGGTTTAGGCGTTAACAGTGAATTCAGTAATTTAAAATTCATTAGAGTTGAAGCAAAATCGGCACCAAAACCAAATTTTGAAATAATGTAAATATTATTATGAATCAGAATAAGGTAGTTTTCCACGCAAATCATTAGGTTTAGCACACACAGCCATTGACAATGTGGCCATCAGTGAGTGAGTTTCGTTTAACGCCGCTTTGAACAATATCACGGTGTGCCAGCTTGATGTGGGAAGAAAGACCAATTTGACAATGTGGACCTTTTTAAGGAAACAACTTAACACGAGTAATCCTTCTTTGGTATATAATGACAACACAAACACAATCCTATAACTTGAACAACATCCTGACAGAGAGCCAACCCAGTGTACCGTGACGCTGAATTCGATTCTATTCCATTCCAGGTTTTAACATGGGCACCAGCTGTGCACGTGTCCACGTGAGTGATATTGTCTGGAAGTCCAGTCAATGATGTTTAATCGATGGACAGATATGACAATTCCTACACACAACATACCACGGAATAGATCTGATTGTGTGTTCACTAATATTCCTGTAGCCAGATTGGACTTTTGCTTGAGAAATCTGAAAGGGACACTTAATATCAGCTGATGATGGAAAGGATTAAATATAATCTGGTGGGATTGCTGAAAAGGTCAGACTTTATTTAAAAAAAAATATTAACTTAATTCATTGTTATAGTCCTTTTGCTGCAAAATCGTACCGATGAAATGCAAAATAGATATAAATCCGAAAAGAACAATTCGTCTTAAATGACATTAAAGTTATTAATTTGTCCATACCAACTCGTCACCATAATTTCATACATTTTAATGAAGTAGAGAAAACTTCAAGTGAATTTCAAGTATTGTGTATAATGCATTCATGAAATTGTTTTTCAATGCTGAAATGCACTGATTCAGCATTACTGAGGATATATAGATCTAGTGCTACGAGTAGAATAATACTGACGAATATGTGTAATAGGTATCCCTACAGTGTGATGATATCCTCACAATTCCTCTCAACTGAAGGACCCGTGAAGATCCGGGGTAGAAAAGGTCTTCACCTACCCATACTTGCTGTAAAAGGCGACTATACTTGTCGTAAGAGGCGATTGCGGGGTTCGATGCTCATGATATTAATCACTGGATTGTCTGGTCTAGACTCGATTATTTACAGACAGCGGTCATAAAGGTGGAATATCACAGATTGCTGCGTAAAACAACAAACCAACCAACCAACCAATCATGAATGGATTGATTCATAGAGTATATATTGTTTATCATCTTGCCACCCTAGACATGTTTGGCATCACTGACGGATACAGAGGGAAGGTGGAGTTCAAGATAATTGTTGTCATTAAACAATATATCACATGACTAACCAAGGGTCCGGGTAGTCCGATGGGTACTCGGTTCATACTCAGTAACCCCCTGACCCGAGTTACCAGTCCCAGCCCTAGCTAAGGGATAAATATTTTATTGATTTGTCACTCCTTGCAAGAAAAAAAGTTAAAAAAAATAAATTTTTCAGCATTGACATATTGACATCCGTGTGCCAGATAACTATTTCATGGCATCCAGCGTCCTGCAGTGTGGCATCCGAATACCTAAACAGGGCCCAGCATGTGGTGGACCGAAAGGGGGTTGGCACAGGGGTCCGTAAAATTTAAAATCACAATCAGACATTTGCATTTAGTCCACACCCCCTTCAAATATTTTAGTACAACTTTTCACACACATTACAAGTTGTTACGTATTCATAATATGCAGCTCCCATCTCCCCAACCCATCTGTTGTTTGACCTTTGCTATTGTGGATCTAGAACACCAGTGGTCCATCCTTGTATAATACAGCTCTCCTTATCTCCCCACCCCATCTGTTGTTTGACCTTTGCTATTGTTCGTCTAGAACACCAGTGGTCCATCCTTGTATAATGCAGCTCCCATCTCCCCAATCCATCTGTTGTTTGACCTTTGCTGTGGTGGGTCTAGAACACCAGTGGTCCATCCTTGTATAATACAGCTCCCCAACCCATCTGTTGTTTGACCTTTGCTGTGGTGGGTCTAGCACACCAGTGGTCCATCCTTGTATATTGCAGCTCCCATCTCCCCAACCCATCTGTTGTTTGACCTTTGCTGGGTAGAAAAATAGAAATAAAAAATGGGCCTTGCTGAATATCAAATGATTAGTCCCTAATATGAAGGCCTAAAGAAGACTGTCACAGCGACTAGTCAGTGGGATGTTGAATAAGGTGGCTGCCTGAATTGAGCAGGTCAAAGTGAACACATATGAGTGATGGAGAGACACGTTTCATGAACACTCTTTGATATGAAAGTGATGAGCTTATCTGACATCAGAGTTAACAACAATGGATCATGTAACCATGGTTTAATAACTGACAGTCAACTCTCCATATTGGCAAGAGAGTGATGTCACAGTTGTGTTTAATGAATTTCATTTGCTGTGGTCTGAATTTCTATATTTAAAAACTTGTCACTGACATGCAACCAGCCAAGTCACTGAGTCTGACCACCTGATCCATTTGGTCTCTCTTCCAACAAGCAGGGCATGGACAAGAAGACATGATCTGTCATTGAACAATATTTACTTTTACCATCTTTAAATAATAACTACCGTATTCGACATAATAAGCGCCCCGCTCTAATAAGCGCCCACAGCGATATTTACTAATATATTGGCTAGTGAGCAATCCCAATTAGCACCCCTTCCGATTGATCAATGTACAAAAGACTTAATTATTCACGTATAATACGCATTCGTGTGTTATATGCACCCAGAATTATGAGCAATTAAATTCTGGAAAAATATATCTGTCGTATATAAACATTTCAGGCTGTCAGCATAAACCACGAAATTTATCTTTCAACTTCGGTGTTTTATTCCCTCACCAAAATAACATTCTAATAAGGGTCCCCTATTTCTAATTTTGAGAGCGCCCTGGGCGCTTATTGCGTCGAATACAGTATGTGAACAAAAGTTGTACAAAGTGGCATGACATGATATGGTGGAATTGTTATTTTTGTGTCCTTATACTGAAGACTTTGCCAGGCTCTTGACGAATAATGTCTTGGACACAGATATAGTGAGTCATTACTGGGATATTGGGTCACTCTTTCTGTTTCAAATTTTGGATTAGGGAAAACAAAAACATAAAACCACAATAAAAATAATAATTATTTTTCAAACTATTGAAAATAGTTTTAACTATTACTCTGCAATTTCTGCACGTATCATATCAGAGGTGTTCAATTGATATGCCCAACATGTTTGACCCATAAAATTAATGTGTTGGTCATGTTGGAAAATATTATTTAGTAGGCCTTGGTCAGGTGTAAGAATCTTTGGTATGAACTTTAAAGCTTAGAAGATGCATTGTGGTTTTGTCAACTGCAGATGAAGTACCTGGCTAGTCGACCTGTGAAGATCCGGGGTAGAATAGGTCTTCAGCAACCCATGCTTGCCGTAAAAGGCGACTATGCTTGTCGTAAAAGGCGACTAACGGTATCGGGTGGTCAGACTTGCTGACTTGGTTGATGCATGTCATCGGTCCCAATTTTTTGGATGGATGCTCATGATGTCAATCACTGGATTGTCTGGTCCAGACTCAATAATTTACAGACCGCCGTCATATAGCTTGAATATTGCTGAGTGCAGCGTAAAACAACAAACAAACAAACAGGCAAACCTGGCTAGTCATTTTTCTATTCTGCACATCTTCCATTTGCTGTTGCTTCAATTAATACAGTGTTGTTGTCAAATTGATGTTTTCTTCTTTTCTCTGATTCAGCAGTATGTATGAATGAAGGAATGAATGTATGATGTTTATTCTCGTAAATCAACTGTGATACAGAGATGTAATTGAATACAGGAATTAGATACAATAGGAGAAAACATGTGAGTGGAACATTTTCATACATGATCTTATATAATTCTCCAGTTTTAATAGAATTGGCTTATAAGTAATGGACATCAAATGAGAGAATTTTATGGCAGAAGGATACATACAGTAGTATTGAGGCAAAAACTTGTTTCTAATTTCTGAGAGTTTTGGACATTCTGGTGCAAGTTGAAAATCAGGCTGGGCAAGTAGCATTTGTAAATTTACTTGCCCAAGGGCAAGTTGGAAATTTTGGTATTTGAACCCCCCTGCTTTTGAAAGTTGACATGCAGCAATTGGTTCTTTTAGCTTTGACTTTAACCTTCACATACCACCATTGTTTAATGTATTTTCTACGCCTGTGAAATTACAAGGCCTATGTGTCTTTATGATCCCAGCTTTGGTGTGTCTGAAAATTGCTGATAAAAAACGAGTTTAAACATTATGTCTTCATAATCCAGGTGAGATCCAGAGTAATGTGGCGCTATTTTTGTCATTTCTGCTAAGTTTGCAAGATCCAGAGGCGATTGTATATCAATTACTGTATTGATATTCATTCAAGGTTGATATCATTACTCTATCCTGATTTATATTAACATTTATATTAATATGTGTAAATCCCAGAACTCTGATGATGGAAATACAGAATACCTCTGATTCACCTGTAATCAATGCGGTATCGACCTGGACAGGTAACAGATGTGTGTAGCACTATACAGCCAATACATCAGTGTGGCAGGTGATCACGAACCCTGCTATGTATACTCATTGTAGGCGTGGTGTTAATGATCAATGATTTAATGCTGGAATGTCGTTTTCACGATCGTTAGTGTTGATACCATGTCATTAGCAAATTTGAACAAAAAGAATGCTTTTATTGATTTTTAATATGTCAAGTATGTATGACTCAGATATGTTTCTTAAAAGGTTATTACTTCCCAATTGTGTTCAGATTGTTATTTTGAAATCTTACTACAAGCTATACAAATGTTATTGCTCATTTAACAGATTTTTTCCCCTAAATAACTGGAGATAGAAAAGAAATAATAGGAGTAGGACCTGGGTACCTACAGGACTACCTGGACCCGTGGTTAGTCATGTGATATATAGTTTAATGACAAAAATCATTTAGAATTCTATGGTTACATTACAAGTCACTAATGTTCACATTTCTTTCTGACTATACACCCATTCCTTCTGACTTTTCATATGCTTGAATAATGATATAACTTAAGTAAACTTCAGTGTATACATGATCAGATCGTTTAATACATGTATCTTAATATGTTTTGCAAGTGCTGTGGTAAAAAGAATTCCCAATCAGACATTTTGTATCTCTTGAGACCCACAGTGGGTACTCGGGTAGGGTCGGGTAATAGTGGGGTGGGTACCTGGGTAGTAAATTTGGACTTGTCCCAGCCCTAGTTCCTGCATTGTATCGATTACTGTAATTTTCTGGTGTTTAATACATACCAATGTTTTGCATGTTTTAGGGGGTTCTTTATTTCAAGATGAAGTCTTTGCAGGAGACCAGTGGGAGGGATCAAAAATCAAGAGATCATCAAAATGTGAATTTTGAAATTTTGAAATAATGATATTGTAAATCTGGAGAGTTGTGTGGGAAGAAAGTCCTGTGAAAACTACGAGTGACACACACAATAGTTTAATGACACAGTGATTTTGGCAGACCAACAACAAATCAAACACAATTACCTTCTTTTTTTCGCTTACACTTATTGTCAAACCAGCCAGTGAATGATTAAATAAATAATACCGTATTTGATGTTATAAGCGCCCCACGCTATTACAGGTTACACACAACCAAATGTTTTCCCATAGACTTCTATAGTAACGTTATGATTTTTTTAAAAATAACTAAGCATTCAACAGCTATTACCTGTACGTGTGTGCACAGTTTGGCCTTAGAGCAGCAATAAAAAAAATAAAAATGACTAGCTTAGCCAGCTCCTTTTCCGAGTACCGGAAGCTAAACACACCACCCCCAGTTTCGCACCAAATGCCACCTACTTGAAAATAGCTGTGGTCACATTCAGCATAAGTCATCATGTTGAAAAAGACAGTACTAAATATAGAAAAACATGGTCAGTTTTAATAACTGGATGGATGTACATTTGAAAGACATAAAAATCTTACAGAATATCCTCCAATCACAGCCTGCAGATATCTCTTGATCTGCGCTGAAGGCTCACTACGAAAACCGCACTCTCCAAACTGGTACTGATTTGGTGTAGTAGAACCTGTAGACAAATCAGAATATATTTGCACTTGTCAAATCTGTGATTTATATGTTGTATATATATGTAGCTTCTCAGAAAAAAAATGGAAATTGGATTAAACTTCACTACTTGTTCCTATCCAGCATGTCTATATGGCACCAGAATACATAGTTTTGATGCACAGAAAGAGTTGTGAGAGTTTAATGATGTACACTTCATCAATGTTTTACAAAAGGTATTTCTGTATTAATAAAGAAGTTTTTACCTTCATGCACTGACCATGGAAGTTCATTTATATTTCATAAAAGATGGTGGTCAGGGGTCAATTCTATAAATGATTGAGGCTGCATAGATCATATCACCCTAAATTATTTTTTCGACTAAAAATATTGAACAAATCTTTAAACCTCAAAACCAGTTACAATACATATTTAAAATTGAGTAGTGGTCTGTTGTTTGCCTTCCTTTGCTGACATCATCAGAACATAGCAGAGTCTGCTACATTCATGGAATATGGTTTTGACACTCATGACATGATGCGATTGATATTGTTTGAGATTGCTCGAACTTACACCATCCATTGTTTATATAATTAAACACTCAAATGGCTGTCAGCATTTGGTAAATCATCTATGGAGGGGCTATCACAAATGTTTGTGCTTTCATATACTCCAAAAATCAAAAGTATAATCCTCTATGATATAGGCTGATGACATAAGTACACATGGAAAGGAATCAGAAAAAAAATCTCAAAATTGGACAGAGAGCATGGAATTCAGGCCAACAATAAGCAAGGGACACATTAAGCAGCTTTAAAGTCATCATATATGTAAGGCTGGATAATGAACTTTACCAGAAAATAGGAAATAAAGGGGTGCATTGTTAACAGCAATCTCAAACACTGACCAGTCAACCATACCGCCTATTAAAGCCGAGAAATTGAAATGGACCCTCAAGTAGTAAAAAGCTTTTTGAAACCACAGCATGGAAGGAAATTACACTTAACTCTATTGATTTATTTAGTTAAGACTTTAAAATACTCACAGGACATCAAACATTCTTACTGTTTAATGTTTCAAGGTGGCTAAACTTGCTTATTTCAGTTATTTGCCAGTTTCAATGAAACAAAGTTAAAATTCCATATAATTTTGAAAATGTACAGCTTATTCTGACATAAATGTAATTCTTTTTATTCACAATTAACAGTGTCATGCAATACCAGCTTAAAATAGTGTTTCTCTCCAATAATTTATGGGTTTATAGGGGAATGAAAGATACAATGCATTTTACTAAACAGGGGAGATAATTTAATTTTGTCGAACACTATCACATTCTTTACAGATGATTTCAGAACCATAATGTTACATTCCAAAAGAGCCAGTGGATATTATTTTCATCTAAGTAGGTTCTGGGACTGGTGTATAGCCCTTACTTCATGTTTGCAAACTAAAAAACTGCACAGTGAGGCATTAAGGGAGCACTGTCAGAAATGTCTAGTGCATGAGGGTCATCTTATTATGGCACTTGATAGTGAGCAACAGAGGGGCCTCAAGTGGACTGGAGTTCTTAAATGTACTTACTGTACCTACATGTCCAAGTTCCACAACTTCTGCAAGGTAATAAAGCGCAGCAAGGCAAAACAAGGGTTGTCGATCACACACTGCCAACACCGGACTTCGGATCAGCTTCTCCAAATGCCAAATTCGATGTCGAAACTCCTACTTCTTCTGCATGAGTGCACATATACCTCCCCAGTCAACATCAGGCATGTGAAAAGCTGAAAAAAAGTGTTCAGACAATATCAAATGGCAAACCAGTTTGGGTATAACAGCCAGGAGTCAGTTCCTGAGGGGACAAAATAATTATTTGAAAGTTATATGAGTGAAAAATAAGTCTGTTTTAAGAAACTTAATAGAAAAATAGCATCATTCATTCACACAAGAGCACCTAACAGAAAGACATATTGGTATGCTACATTGTTTACTATAAATAAGGGGATGTTTGACATATTCTGCTGTCAGCAGTGTACATGCTTCATATTCAAGATAACGGCATCGCGTAACTTGACTGGCAAGCGATTGACACAAGGCAGAAATTGTTGTGGCAGTGGTGACTTTATCCTAATTTGTTGTCAAATTCATCAGTTTCAACAAATTCAGAAGGCAGGAGGAGGGTTTGTTGGACAGAGGTACCCTGGGGGGTTCGTGCTGAGTTCGACCACAATACGAAGCAACATTCATTTCCAGCCCATCCAAATGCTCCATTCAACTCAAAATGTCCCCAACTTCACTGTCATTATTTTTAAATTTGCCTCCATGGTGTATCCATGGTGAAATATAAACAGAAAAGCATGTAAAGTATGAATTACTGAAATGTGCACTCACCCTACAGGTTACACACAACCAAATGTTTTCCCATAGACTTCTATAGTAACGTTATGATTTTTTTAAAAATAACTAAGCATTCAACAGCTATTACCTGTACGTGTGTGCACAGTTTGGCCTTAGAGCAGCAATAAAAAAAATAAAAATGACTAGCTTAGCCAGCTCCTTTTCCGAGTACCGGAAGCTAAACACACCACCCCCAGTTTCGCACCAAATGCCACCTACTTGAAAATAGCTGTGGTCACATTCAGCATAAGTCATCATGTTGAAAAAGACAGTACTAAATATAGAAAAACATGGTCAGTTTTAATAACTGGATGGATGTACATTTGAAAGACATAAAAATCTTACAGAATATCCTCCAATCACAGCCTGCAGATATCTCTTGATCTGCGCTGAAGGCTCACTACGAAAACCGCACTCTCCAAACTGGTACTGATTTGGTGTAGTAGAACCTGTAAAGCGCCCACGGCGATATTTGCTAATATATTGGCTCATGAACAATCCCAATTAGCACCCTTTCCAATTGATCAATGTACACAATATTTATTTATTCGCGTATAATATGCACTCGTGTGTTATATGTACCCTAAATTATGGGCAACTAAATTCTGGAAAAATATATCTCTCGTATATAAACATTTCAGGCTGTCAGCATAAACCACGAAATTTATCTTTCAACTGTTTTTTTCCGACAAAATAACATTCTAATAAGAACCCCCTATTTCTAATTTTGAGAGCACCCTGGGTGCTTATTACGTTGAATACGGTACCTCACATCCTGTGTTTCCTTAATTACACATGTCACTCCATGGCCGTAGTCTAATCAGGAAAGTTCACTAACCTGCTACATCTTGGCAAGCTGTGTACATGACGGTGAACAGGTCAGGCATACTACAGCCAGTCTATACTGGTAGTTAAACACACTACATGAGCTCCCTTGTCACTACAACACATGCATCTATAGTTTAAATATCACTGACTGGCACTGCGTTTCCATTTCATTATGTCACTTCCTACTTACAAAACATAACAAGCAAAAGTATCAAAAGGCCCTGAGTGAAGAACTCTTTAAATGACTAACTTCTTCCTCCCCTACAAGCGTGCCATCTGTCTTTCCGCCATTTTGACTACGGAGCGGAAAAATGAGGAATGATAACCCAGTTTGGTAACAAGTGGAATAGGACTCGCCCAAGGTATATTTCTGGTGAACGAACAGGGACTGGGTAGATTTCTCAATTAAAAAATCTTCCTGGGGTAAATATATGTTCTGCGTCATACAACAAAGATGCTTTAAGCGATAATACTAGACCACTCTTTGAGGAGAAACTATAGAAAAACAACTCTCGCGCTGTGTTGTTCCTCAGAAGACCCGATGGTCTGGATTATTTGACCTGGCTGTTGCAAATTTTGCTTGTCCATTTTAATTATTGTTCAAAATATTTTTTCTTGCTTTCATCAGATTTAGTTGTCATGTTGCCATTCATACTAAGTGGGATGTAATATGTTAACCATGTGTTACTTCCAGTGTGTGGGAGATGTCCGACATCCAGGACGCCTCATTGTGATGATGTGCAAGTTCCTGCTGATCTGGATAGGTGAGAAGTTATCCTGTTCCGTGACTGAACTTTGTATGAACCTTTCAGTTGCCTGATGTTGAACGACCGCCTCTGTGGTCTAGTGGTAGAGTGTCTGCCCAGAGAGCGGAAGGTCCGGGGTTCGATCCCCGGCCGTGTCATACCAAAAGACGTTAAAAGATGGTACTTGTTGTTACCCTGTCTGGTGCTCGTCATTAAATGGATAAAACAAGGACAGGTCGGCTCGGAATCAGTATACTGTGTCTGAGTGGGGCATTCATGTTAAACTGTGGCATGGTATCTCAGTGTGCTAGCACTATAAATCAGCGTCAGTCCGGACTAGTACAAGCAGCCACACACACACGTGCATGCACGTCGCTATATAAATGCAATAATCTTGGACACGACGTTAAATCCAATTTCACTTCACCTCGCCAGATGTTGAACATGGTGGAGCATGTGTAGTGTAGGTGTCAGCACAGTTATGCATATGGCACATGTTGCAAAAGAAGTATTGCTGATGTAATAATCATTGATCATGTTATAATCATTGGTCATGTAATAATCATTGGTCATGTAATAATCATTGGTCATGTAATAATCATTGGTCCTGTAATAATCATTGGTCATGTAATAATCATTGCTGATGTAACAGTCATTGGTCATGTAATAATCATTGGTCATTTAATAATCATTGGTCATGTAATAATCATTGGTCATGTAATAATCATTGCTGATGTAATAATCATTGGTCATGTAATAATCATTGGTCATGTAATAATCTTTTGTCATGTAATAATCATTGGTCATGTAATAATCATTGGTCATGTAATAATCATTGGTCATGTTTTAATCATTGGTCATGTAATAATCATTGGTCATGTAATAATCATTGGTCAGAGCACTGATTTCTGTTTCACTAGAACTGTGGTTTTGTTTTTTGGTTATAATTAGCGACCATGCAACAAACTGATGTTTGTTTTCATTTGATAGAGAGGAGTTTACTGTCATCCAATCGCCTTTTGACAAGAAAAGAAAATATATTTAGACATAGATGTATTCTGTAATTTCTGTCTGAATCAGACTGCCTCCATGGTCTACTGGTACAGCGTTTGCTCAAAGACCAGGAGGTTGGGGGTTTGATCCCCAGCCGTGTCGTACCATAAGATGTGAAAAGATGGTACTTGTTGTTACCCTGTCTGGGAACGTGTGCGTGCACTTCACTATGTAAGTGCCATAATCTTGAACATGATTTTAAACACTATTTCACCTCACCTATGGGAATCCTCTTCAGGGGCCCTCTTTCTGATGCTACTCCTCCCAGTGACGGCAGCCAACTACTTCATCGACGTTGATAGCTACATTAAGTACAACGCCAGTCGCTTCCAACTCTTGGGTGCCGAGGATCGTCTGACCTTCAACTTCACTTTCTGCAACAGCCGTGGCCTTCTCCTCTACCAAGCAGGGGCAGATAACTTCTTCTCTCTCGGTGTATATAGTGGCAATATCTACCTTGAGTGGAAGACCCTCAACAGAGTCATAGAGGTGAGTGGGTTAATAGTAGAGACACTCAACAATGAGAGAGTTGAGCAGGTTTATAGTGGAGACACTCAACGGTGATAGAGGTGAGTGGGTTGATAGTAGAGACACTCAACAGTGAGAGAGTTGAGGAGGTTTATAGTGGAGACACTCAATGGTCATAGAGTTGAGGGGGTTAATAGTGGAGACACTCAATGGTCATAGAGGTGAGAGGGTTAATAGTGGAGATACTCAACAATGAGAGAGTTGAGGAGGTTTATAGTGGAGACACTCAACAGTGAGAGAGTTGAGGAGGTTTATAGTGGAGACACTCAATGGTCATAGAGGTGAGGGGGTTAATAGTGGAAACACTCAATGGTCATAGAGGTGAGGGGGTTAATTGTGGAGATACTCAACAATGAGAGAGTTGAGGTTTATAGTGGAGACACTCAATGGTCATAGAGGTGAGGGGGTTAATAGTGGAGACACTCAATGGTCATAGAGGTGAGGGGGTTAATAGTGGAGACACTCAATGGTCATAGAGGTGAGGGGGTTAATAGTGGAGACACTCAACAATGAGAGAGTTGAGGAGGTTTATAGTGGAGACACTCAATGGTCATACAGATAAGGGGGTTAATGTTACAAAGGTTTAGAATTGACCATATAAAACAACTGAAGCTGATCTTGTTCATGTAAGAGAAATATAATCATGATAGTTGCCACTGCAAATAATATTATTTGTACAATATTTGTTCACATGCAATGTGATGCAATTCATATCCAAGATATGTCCTTTGTCTGTAGCAATACTGTGTATGTAGAGAACATTAACAACCACAAAACTCCAAGCATTTTGTTTTCAGGGCATGGGGTTAATTAAAAGAAAACGAATCTTAAAAAATAACTAAAAGAATATATACTACTCAAAAGAAGTGGAAGAACACCCAATTTTTTCATATGACTATGGTTAATCGGTCAACTTCCTTTGAGTAGTATAGACTGTTTTAAAGCATATAATTTGTCATGGTAATAAAACTGTTTTTCTTTATACTTCAGCTGACAATCGGTGATGGCAGCCTGATGCCCAACACAAGCTACACTGTTGACATCACAGGACTTCGTAGTCGCAGCTTCACCCGAGCCACTGTCAATGGCCGCGTGATGCTGGTCACGTACCTGGTGGAGCTGGACCAACAGCTGGATCTCTCCTCCCTGGCTGGAGAGCTCTACATAGGGGGATATAAATCTCTCAATGACCTCAAGGTAAGGATTACGTGTGTTCTAGCAAACCTTCAGACATACCTGTGGTTGAAAGTGTGTGTATTTCACTCTGATAAGCCATACCTGGGTCCCCATTCCACAAATTGATTCCATTGTAAGCCTATGTTAAAGTAGGGGAAGTACGATCACCTTAGCCCTACGACTATTGTAAGCCTATGTTAAAGTAGGGGAATTACGATCACCTTAGCGCGACGACTATTGTAAGCCTGTGTTAAAGTAGGGGAATTACGATCACCTTAGCCCTAGGACTATTGTAAGCCTATGTTAAAGTATGGGAGTTATGATCACCTTAGCCCTACGACTATTGTAAGCCTATGTTAAAGTAGGGGAATTACGATCACCTTAGCCCTATGACTATTGTAAGCCTATGTTAAAGTAGGGGAATTACGATCACCTTAGCCATACGACTATTGTAAGCCTATGTTAAAATAGGGGAATGAAGATCATCTTAGTGATAATGACCACTTTGTGGAACAGGCCCCTATGGGATGGGTAGTGGGTGTCCATGACTGTTGTAACTTGCTACTCTCTGTCTAATCAGCTTGACACCTCTCGTTTGTCGGCATACCTGGTCACGTGTCTGGAGTATGTGGAAACAGCAACACGCAGACTCAATCTGACTGGGGACTACATGCAACATGTGCAGACCAGGTGAGGTATAGACAAGAATCAGGCAAGGTGAGGTTAAAAAAAGGTGATATACAGACCAGGTGAGACACAGACCAGGTGAGTCATAGGCCAGGTTAGTACCAAGTGAGATACAGACCAGGTGAGATACAGACAGACCAGGTGAGATACAGACCAGGTGAGATACAGACAGACCAGTTGAGATACAGACAGACCAGGTGAGACACAGACCAAGTGAGATACAGACCAGGTGAGATACAGACAGACCAGGTGAGATACAGACAGACCAGGTGAGACACAGACCAGGTGAGACACAGACCAGGTTAGTACCAAGTGAGATACAGACCAGGTGAGATACAGACAGACCAGGTGAGATACAGACTAGGTGAGATACAGACAAACCAGGTGAGATACAGACAGACCAGGTGAGACACAGACCAGGTGAGACACAGACCAGGTGAAACACAGACCAGGTTAGTACCAAGTGAGATACAGACCAGGTGAGATACAGACAGACCAGGTGAGACACAGACCAGGTGAGATACAGACAGACCAGGTGAGACACAGACCAGGTGAGATACAGACAGACCAGGTGAGATACAGACCAGGTGAGACACAGACAGACCAGGTGAGACACAGACCAGGTGACATACTTACCAGGTGAGACACAGACCAGGTGAGACACAGACAGACCAGGTGAGACACAGACCAGGTGACATACATACCAGGTGAGACACAGACCAGGTGAGACACAGACAAGGTGAGACACAGACCAGGTTAGTATCAAGTGAGATACAGATCAGGTGAGATACAGACAGACCAGGTGAGACACAGACCAGGTGAGACACAGACAGACCAGGTGACATACATACCAGGTGAGACACAGACCAAGTGAGATACAGACCAGGTGAGATACAGACAGACCAGGTGAGATACAGACAGACCAGGTGAGACACAGACCAGGTGAGACACAGACAGACCAGGTGAGACACAGACAGACCAGGTGAGACACAGACAGACCAGGTGAGATACAGACCAGGTGAGACATAGACCAGGTGAGATACAGACAATGTATTTTAAGTGTATAGTTTACTGATCAGATACAATATTCACTCAATTGGATAATAATGCAGCAAGAAATACGTTGGACCTTTATTCAAATACTGTCAAAGAATAGGTGAAATACTGTCAAACAAAGGTTGAAATACTGTCAAAGAAGGGTTGAAATACTGTTAAACAGGGACTGAAATACTGTCAAACAAGGACTGAAATACTGTCAGACATGTGTTCAGTAGTTATTCTTTCTGTTTCTACTCAGCTGTCCATCTGACCTGTGCTCCAAGTCCGCAGTCATCACCATGACAACCAGCCAGGCCTACGCCCTCATGGACATCCAGTTGACGCCACGCACAAACACAATGATTCAAGTCAAGTTTCGCACCAAGTATGATTCACAGTATCATTAGGCAGTTCCCTGTAATGTGTTTGCTCGAATTTAAACTCCACATTTGCTATTGGTTTTCTCAACACTTAGTGTGAACTAATCATAAAAATAGCTTGTGTACGTGATAACTTGAGTATATTAGAATGGAATATGATAGAATCAATAAACATAATCTCTAATTCAATCGATTTAACACATATACCAGACATGCCATGACAGATTACCTATAGTTATATGAAAGAATCAGGTGTTCTTCAACTTCTTTTGAGTAGTATATATCATTGCATTGAGTAATGAGCAAACAAAGTCGGGTTTGCTGGGACTGCCAATTTCCCAGAGCTGAGTCTCCCTTTAATGGAGTGGGAGTGCGGTTTCAATGTTTCTCTTTAAAACCAGAGGTGGTTGTGACTTTGTTTATTATGGTAGCTAGAGGGATGTTCTGGAAAGTGCATATAACGTTGTTATTAAGGTAGCTACAGGCATGTGACTTTCTGTTTCAAGGGTGTACTGCATTAGGCTTATGTGGGGAAATACCACCTGTTTGGCAAGTCCAAATGGTTTCCAATGAGATTTTTGTGGTATTCCGGAAACGGTGGGTACGGGACTGCTTCTGTTTTTTAATGTAATGCAAGCATGTCATATTTTAGGTGGGTTAGAGAGCCTTGTTCTGTTTTTACTTTGGACATACACAGGTTTTGGAGTGAACTCTCCACTAAGTAGCAGACGTATCCTTTGTACTCTGGCCATCATATTTTCTCACCGCCTCCGTGGTCTAGAGCATCTGGTAGAGCATCTGCCCTGAGAGCGGAAGATCGGTTGTTCGAACCCCGGCCACGTAATACCAAAGATGGTACTTGTTGTTACCCTGCCTGGTACTTTGCATAAGGGGATAAAACAAGGACTACTGGGCTCGGAGTCAGTATACTGTACCTGAGGGGGGTATCCATGTTAAACTGCGGCATGGTATCTCAGTGGGCTAGCACCATGAAACTCACATTAGTCCGGAATAGTACAAGCAAACCTCATTCGACCTCACTGCTGAAAACGACCCTGCACGGGTTCATTTTAGTCCTGCTTCCGGACAAGTGTATGAAGGGGCAGACCCCAGAATGGATACTTTAGACAGAGAATGAGACTGTGGTGGTGTTGTCTTTATACATGATCAAGGGGAGGTAATATTGTGCATTCAACAGCATTAAAATTACCTCCCTTTACCTAATTTTTTCCCTTGAACCATTAATGAGGGTTTGTCTTAGTGAAGCACCTGGCTGTTATACAACAGCTGGGTACCATATATTGGTATTTCATATCATGAAATATTGTATATATACACAGCTGGAAAACATTCACTGGCGCTATTTACATTAATGGTTGCAATCCGATAATTACCAAGTTTGACAGACTTTTTTTAAGGTTTGCAGAATAATTTTCTGCTGCAGTGACGTATTTAGGAAATAAAGCATCCTCGTGCTTTAACTATAATAGTTCATGGCAAACCTATACCTTATATATACATGGCACAGGGGGTAGAGCAAATGTTATAACTTATCTAAGATGTCGAATTTAAGACTAAGTTTGTGTTTAATTGGAGTAGAGTTTAAATCAAATTTGTAATGACCTGTGGCATAAATTCAAAATCCTTGAACAGGGCTTACTGACGGGCTCTTCAACCTGATTGCCCGCACTCTTGCGTTAAGAGACACATTTACATTTTAAACATAATGCAACTCTAATAAATTTGGTAATTTATTATTTGAATAGGTCACATTTCATGATCCATTTAGGGTGGGGTTAATTATAATCCCTTGCAGCAATAAGTAGAATTTAGATTTAAGGTTTTTGTATTTGTTTGGTTCAATTTAATCACATGACTCAAAACTTTCCACAATTGCAGTGAAGGTCCGAGCTGATACATGTAAACATGGCCGAAGTTGGGTGTAGCTTGTTATTGCGATTTGAGGTGTTTTCTGCCATACGAGTTGCAACTTTGTTTCCACCATTAATGTTAGCAGACTGCAGCAACTGCAAGCCATGAAAATAGTGTGTTTACCAAGTTGCTCAACATGATACCGTAACCGACGTGAATCGACGCCCTGTGATATGGTGTAGCCAGGGGACGAAAATGGCTGCAGATGTTGCTAAATGCTGCACATTTTGTTATGAAACTTTTCAAGGATAGCTCATCCCAGTGTCCAGAGACAGACATAATTCCTTGGACACTAACGCCCAACTCGGACAATTTTGTGACTGCTGTTGCATGGACACAGTGGATTGAATATATTTGGGATAGGTCTGCGGCATGAGAGACGGTTGACATCATCTTGACATATTTCTACCCAGATAATAATATTTGAATTTTCGACAAGTTTAAAGAAACTTTTTTTTACTGCAAATTGATGTGGAAGCGCCATCTTGATTGACAGAAATGGAAGAACGATATTACCAAGAATATGTTATATAACAGGGGAGGTAATTTAAACAGCACAATGCCGTCAGTCCATTATGACATAGCTAAAAAAGGGAACTTTATTGCAGGATAAAGTACAGTTGGCGCCTTTTATCGTAACCTCTTAGAAATTACCGATTTTGCCTTCAAAGAATAATAAACTTGATGTCCGTAAGTCAAATCGCTCTTCACTGATACCACAGCTTCTGAAGTGACAGTCTAGTGTGATATTGATAGAATACTGCTAAAAGCAGCATTAAAAATTACTCACTTGCTCACACTAATATGGCACTTGGCAGTGTGATGTTGGACGTGTACACGTGTTTTCTTCTCCATCAGGGCTTCACAAGGCCTCATCTTCTACCTGGGTGGTCCCGCCTATCTCGTGCTGTACTTGGAACTGAGTGGTCGGCTCACACTTGGACTTAACACTAAGGTGGGTTATACATTTCATCTATATCACCTTGATTTGCTCAGACGTATTGATCAACAGTTTCCCTTGCATTCCCTGTGAGGGAGTATATTTCAGTTGGGGAGCCAGGATTTTGGTTTGAGATTTGCATGTTTTTCAAATTTAGGAGCTCAATTATTTTTTCCAACATAAACAGGTGCTTTAAATAAATAAAATATCAAACTATATTCTTTGGACTCTTGTCTACAAGAAAAGGGCGCATTATATCTTTTCCTACAATATGAGACATACCCCGGGGTATGTAAAATGAAATCAATAAAACATGGATGACGTAATAAGCGCCACGCTCTAATAAGCTCGGTGATATTTGCTAATATATTGGCTAGTGAACAAGCCCAATTAGCACCCCTTCCGATTGATTAATGTACACAAGACTTATTTATTCATGTATAATATGCACTCGTGTGTTATATGCACCCTTAATTATGGGCAATTCAATTCTGGAAAATATATCTGTCATGTATAATATGCACAGATTTTTCTTTTGTATCATTTCAGGATGTCAGCATAAACCACGAAATTTACGATCTTTCAATGCTGTTTTTTTTTCTCATGAAAATTATATTCTAAAAAGAGCCCCCTATTTCTAATTTTGAGAGCGCCCTGGGTGCTTATTACGTCGAATACGGTAATTGTTTTTGGAACAAGTACCTGGAAAACTGAAGCGCAATGATATAACTAATACTGTGCCAAGCAGCACTCTCACTCACTCACTCACTCATTCACGCATGCATACAGGCATGCACCTACACAGGCACGCAAGCTCGCTCGCTCGCCCAAAACCCACCCACCCACTCACTCACTGAGATAGGTGGGTTTTTTTTCTAAACTGCCTAGGCAAAAGAATACACTTGTATATTGGATTTGACCTAAAGAGTGTCACTGTATCTGATCTGTGTGGTGTTGTAGGGTACTGGACCGGGAGTGTTTTCCACGACTACCGGGAGTGTGTTGTACAATACAGGGGAGTGGATGTCGGTGCAGGTGCGTCGTAAAGGCAACACCGCAGTCCTGCTGGACGGAGCAGGGATGCAGCTGGCTGAAGCTCAGTATGGTAAGTGATCTACTTTACAGCAAGGAAGATGAGGAAAGAAAGTCTTTTGATGTCCTTTATATCAAATCCGAGCTTTTTAAGATAACTGAAAAACAAAATTTCTTCTTCTGTGGCTAGATGCTTCGTCTTCTGGGTTCATATAGCGTCCATTGCATTTTTTTGTGAGTGAGTGATGGAGTGAGTGAGTGAGGCAGGTTTTACCAGGTAGATGACATATACACACATCCAGGTGGTGTATGGGTGCATGAGTGTGTGTGTGTGTGTGCGTGCGTGCGTGCGTGCGTGCGTGCGTGCGTGCGTGCGTGCGTGCGTGCGTGCGTGCGTGCGTGCGTGCGTGCGTGCGTGCGTGCGTGCGTGTTTGAAGCATGGACAATATTTTCACTTATTTTTATGAATTTCTTTTAAGGGGTGTAACATGGAGATGAGGAGATGTTTGCTTACTCCTCATCACTGCACTAACCCTTGGTTCCTTGTTTCTTTCAGCTTCCAGTGGAACTGGTAAGTAGATATTTCATCCATGGTATTTCATCCAAATAGTCTGTCTGAAGGTCTTTGTGATCTTGACTGATTTTCCTTCTTTGTAACTCTGGGCCATAAGTTGTTTAACTCAGCAATATCCAGCTATATGACTGCAGTCTGTAAATAATCAAGTCTGCACCAGACAATCCAGTGATTGACATAATGAGCATCGATCTTTGCAATTGGAATACAATGACATGCATCAACCAAGTCCTCAAGCCGAACCACCTGATCCCGTTAGTTGCCTCTTACGACAAGCATAGTCGCCTTTTACGGCAAGCATGGGTCGGATCTCCACGGGTTGACTGACATGTGAGTTGAGATCTTCACATGGTTGGGTCAGATACTGTGCAGAACCAATAGTTCTGGGTTTGAATCTCAGATTATGTTTTTAGGTATGACAGCACCATCGTGCTCATGGGTTTCAGCAAAATTGTAAATGTCTGCAACCTGCATCACATTGGTCTTCCTCCCATGTCAAGTTGACCCACCATGACTGAGACACTGTTCAGTGTTAATGCACCCACCACTCCCTGTGATCATGTAGTTGGCAATAGCCTAACGGTCACATACTCTTTACACACAATTACAAAGGCAACCTAATTTTTAAATTATGGTTTATTATTTTTTTAAACCAAAGCAAAAGCCAAAATCATAGCTCTAATACAAATATTCAACTGTTAGTGTTTTAAGTAGTATCTCAGGCCACAGCAAACACATTATAAAGAGACCAAATTATTCTATGACAGAAGTAAACGCAGGTACATCCTTCATGGTTAGGAACTGAATTTGCATATAATTTTTCCACAATACTTTATTGACCCTAAAAAACATTTTCCCAGATAAAATAGATAAATATTATGGTACTGAAATTAATTATGATTTTTAATATTATCTGTTATTTTTTATTTTTATTTTGATCCCAGCTGATTATTTAGGAATCTATAAATAGTCAATCTGTATGACCTTTGAACTAGTGTTTCATCATACTACTAAGGGGGTGGTCGGGTAGCTCCGTGGTTAAAGCGTTCACTCATCATGCTGGAGGCCCGGGTTTGTTTCTCCACATAGGTACAATAAATTTGGTGTTCCCCACTTTAATGTTGCTAAATGTAGCATGAAACCATACTCACTTAATTGACGATGGCTGTTGTCATTTTGATCCTGTTCTCTAGGTGTGGCCCAAACTTTAAATGCAGCAGAATTGTTTATTGGTGGAGTTGTCTCCCCTTCGCTGATATCGTCACTACCGCAGTCAGCCCAGGTGTCTCTACAAGGATGTTTTGATGAGCTTCGGTTCGCTGTCTACAGCATAGCATCAGAACCTGCCAAGCTCATCAACTTTGAACATTTTAAATCTGAGAGGTAGGTACAAAAAACGTTTGTCATGATGACAAACAACTTTGTTTAATGCAACACTCAGCACTATTCCAGCTATATGACAACCGCCTAGACAAGCAAGGGACTGATATTATGAGCAATGATCCAAGCTGTCAGAGTACGATGACACAGAATCAATCAATTCACCGAGTCTTACCACCTGATTCATTTCGTAACCTCTTACAACCAGCATAGGTTGATGGGGATCAATTCTAACATGGCATCTTGACTGGCAAGAAAACACTGGCATCTCGACTACTCGATATCTCTGGCATCTGGACTGGCTAGTTAACTCGGGCATTTGACTACCAGATAACTCTGACATCTCCACTGGCTAGATAACTCTGACATCTCGACTACTAGATAACTGTGGCATCTCCACTGGCTAGATAACTCTGGCATCTCCACTGGCTAGATAACTCTGACATCTCGACTACTAGATAACTGTGGCATCTCCACTGGCTAGATAACTCTGACATCTCGACTACTAGATAACTGTGGCATCTCCACTGGCTAGATAACTCTGACATCTCGACTACTAGATAACTGTGGCATCTCCACGGGCTAGATAACTCTGACATCTCGACTACTAGATAACTGTGGCATCTCGACTACTAGATAACTGTGGCATTTCCACTGGCTAGATAACTGTGGCATCTCTACTGGCTAGATAACTCTGGCATCTCTAATGGCTAGATAACTCTGACATCTCCACTGGCTAGATCACTGTGGCATCTCCACTGGCTAGATAACTCTGGCATCTCCACTGGCTAGATAACTCTGACATCTCCACTGGCTAGATAACTCTAACATCTTGACTACTAGATAACTGTGGCATCTCCACTGGCTAGATAACTCTGACATCTCGACTACCAGATAACTTTGGCATCTCCACTGGCTAGATAACTCTGGTATCTCGACTCACTCACTCACCCACCTACCCACCCACCCACTCACTGATTCACTCACACACTCACTCACTCGAAGTTCTAAGGAAGATAATTCTTATGAACTGTTTCAAAGTTTTTGGTTGCATATTGTCCTTCATGTGGCTTTAGCTGAAATGTATCTCTACTACCACATGGTGATCAGCTTATTATCTTATTATAATATGCCTGTTAGGTGAAGCCCAAAAGTCTCATTTTTTACCAGAATCTGTTTGGTACTCTTAGGGGTGTAAAACATGGAGGCTGCTTCTCATCAGACGTCTGTCAGCCATCTTGTCCAAGTCCCTCCCAGCAATGTAACATGTCGTGTGAGTGTTCACCAGGGTTTACCACGGCTTCAGCATCACCACTGCAGTGCAGCAACATTGACGACTGTGTCCCATCACCTTGTCTACACGGTGCCACCTGCTTGGACAAGATCCTGGACTATGAGTGCATCTGCACCAAGGCATACAACAAGGGTAAGGAAGTCCACATTTTAATACAAACTGATCTACATAAGGGTCATTTATCATATGTAGGTACATGTATGGGTACCCGGTAGGATGAGATGGTAATGGGACCTTCTAGCACACTACGGAAGCTGAGAACGAAAATCGACTGCATACTGATCCATTTACCATAGTAGTAATTATGTAGTGGCACTAGCACATTTAGTATAAATGGAATTG
This sequence comes from Haliotis cracherodii, assembly GCF_022045235.1. NCBI lineage: Eukaryota > Metazoa > Mollusca > Gastropoda > Lepetellida > Haliotidae > Haliotis > Haliotis cracherodii. The sequence goes on from NW_027266268.1 coordinate 6,799,920, forward strand.
TAAGAATACTAATTAAAACTCCCCATTGTTCTCTGTGCCTTAGGTTTGGTACTTGATTAAATATTAGAATTTATAATCTGTTGACTTACATTGGGAGAGTACCAGGTTTGGCTGCCAGGCATAGGCCTTCTGACAATCTGGGTAATGCAGAAGGCTGCAGTGTTGGGGAGTCTTCACATTCCCTAAAAAGTTCTGGGTGGGTTTGACTAAGCAGCGCTTCCTGGGAGAAGTTCCATTCACTGTCTGGGCTGCGTGTAGAGGGGGCTGATGATGGGCTGATGATGAGCTGATGATGAGCTGATGATGAGCTGATGATGACCCTGACTGTGCCAAACCCTCTTTGCTTCATTTATTTATTTAAATCTGTAGATAATAAGAATAAGAACCACTGATTGGACAAGATTACAGCATGACCCTAGACATGAGGATCAGGGAGGATCTTTATTTCATTACACTAATTTCATTTCAAAGAATTCATTTCCATACTCCAATATTTAGATAATCTTTGTTGGTGTCTCATGAGTCATGTTCAACATAAAAACCGTAAACACTGCAAATGGAATAATTCAAACCCCTATTTCCCCCACTTCCTTCGTCACATGACATCCCCGACTGGCAACCCAAATGTTATTTCTTAATTGAAAATGTGAAAAATGGAAGTTTTCACAGGGAATATCTCTTTTCACCAAGCGAAGAAAAGTTGCTTGGTGAAGACGATCCTCATTAGTTGTCTGGGCAAGGTGACGGCCATGCAGGCAAATACGCTGCTCGCTCCTAGTCTCAAAGGGATGTGAATCACACCAAATTAAATCAATTTTACATCTCACACTGCCTGTGGCAGACTTTTCTCAATTTTTTTTAATGTGGTCATTTGTTTTATTAACTGCGTGGATACAATTCAACATTGAAATAAATATGCAAGAATACATGCGTTCAAGGCAGCTAATTTAATAACTATTTAATTTGGTAAAAATTCACGACATGGTCATCAAATATGTTTGACTACCCCATCCTTAATGTGGAACACAGTGATGAAGTTAGAATGACCATGTTCGTGGCTGAGGATGAGGGGCGGTCGGGTAGCCTAGAAGGTAAGCGTGCTCTAGCCACGCCAAAGACCTGGGTTCGATTCCCTACATGGGTACAGGGTGTGAAGCCCATTTCTGGTGTCAGCCGTCGTGTTATTGCTAAAAGCAACATAAAACCATCCTCACTGAGCATGAAAAGCTACTGGGATTCGGGTGGTGGTGGGTTTTCTGTTGTATGAGATGTTTACTGGCCTCTTGAAAGCCCAGGTTTGATTCCCCACATAAGAGCAATCTGTGAAGTCCATTTCTGGTGTCCTGCTCCATCATATTCATGGAATATTGCAAAAAGCAGCCTAAACCAGACTCACTCACTCACTGCATGTGGAGGCCTGAAAACCATCTCTGAGTGTGAAGGATGACACTGGCACCAAGAGGACAAAGGTGCCGCAATTCATTATGAAGAGTTGTCTCCCTTGGCTGCCAGGATCCTCTGCTCATGGGTTTGAATCTCAGAATCTCCCAGATTATGATCCCTGGTTTGTCAGCACTACATGAGTACAGTTTCTGTGACCTGACTGTCACTTTAAACTGTTTATTTGTTTCTTTGTTTAATATTCGAGCTACCAGTATATGGCAGCAGTCTGTAAATAATTGAGTCTGGACCAGGCAGTCCAGTGGTTGACATCACGAACATCGACCTACGCAATTGGGATACAATGACATGCATCAACCAAGTCAGTGAGCCTTACCACCTGATCCCATTAGTTGCCTCTTACGACACGCATGGGCTGCTGAAGACCTATTCTATCAGGGGTCACATTAAACTGACAAGGCATATTATAATGGAATTGTCCTGCTTGGCAACAGTATAAGAATCTATACCGGAACGTCGCTTTTTTACAGTGTTAAAGAAGTTGTTATACATAAAATTGTGTCTACCCTGTTCAAAGCCACTTTAAACACAATTCACTCACTACCAGATGTAATTGAAAGTTGATATCTTTGTCAAATATTTCAATAAAATGTTTACCCGGTAGCTCTCATACTTGAATTCACTCTCATCATCATTATTATTTACTTATACATCTCTTTTTAGATTCATATATACTAAAATTAAAAACTTCACATTTTTAAAAGTAATCCCATATATGATATACAACGGACAAATGTCTCAGAGAAGGTAATTTTTAATCAATTCTGTCCAAAGAAGGATTTTTTAATTAACGGTGGTAACCATAATTTGTTCCAAGCACCTACGGTATTCGGTAATAACATCAACAGTTTAAATCATAAGTCCCAAGCACGAGAATCTGATGGCACACAAGTTCAGTAGCATGTATGGCCACCATGTGCGTTGACAACTGCCACACAACGCCTCTGCATGGACCTTGTGATGCTTGTGAACACATGAATGGGAAGACAACGCCATTGTTGCTGCAAAATGGTGCCAAGATCTTGCAAATTCCGTGGTTGGTTCTGGAGAGTGCGCAGACTTCTGCCAACAGCATCCCAGACGTGTTCGATGGGATTGAGGTTGGGAGACCTTGACGGCCAGTCGTTGACGTTGACATTCTGAAGGAAATTCCTTGTCAAAATTGCTGTGTGGGGTCTGGCATTGTCGTGTCGGAAGATCAAACCGGGTCCATGTTCTGCCATAAAAGGCAGAAGTTCTGTTGCCAGTACTTGGTCGCGGTAAGCAGCAGCGTTGAGGTTGCCACGGATGACAAGAAGCCTGGAACATGCATTTCCACAGAAAGCACCCCAAACCATGACACTTGTGCCTCGAAATCTGTCAACTTCCTGTACACGACACTGGGCGTAACGTTCATGACGGCGCCTCCACACCCTCGCCCTACCATCAGCAAATAGAAGATTAAATCGGGATTCATCACTGAAGACGACTTGATTCCGATTCCTCTGAGTCCATCGTAAGTGTTGCTGTGCCCACAATTGACGTTGATGTCTGTGTAATTGAGTCAGAATCGGCCCGCGGTATGGCCGTCGTGCTTGAAGGTGAGCAGTTCTCAGACGGTTTTGAACAGTTTGCGCACTCAGTCTACCCCTAAATAGTTCATTTCTGGTTGATGTAGCTGTAAAAAATCGGTTACGGAGGTGACGTAAGACAATCTGACGATCCTATGCATATGACGTCACACGTGGTCGACCTGGCCGAGGGCGATCAGCGAGGGTACCTGTTTGCTGTAGATGCGCCTGTAAATCATAAACAGTCCGTTGACTACAACCCATCGTCCTTGCGACTTCAGCTACGGACATTCCCGTCTGCAACATGCCGATGGCAGGTTCACGTTGCACATTTGAAAGGCGTGGCCGTAAAGACTTTTGATTTCTTGTGTTTTTCTTTTTTTGTTAATGACTGCTAACAAGTATGGCTGAAAACACGTACGTTATTATGGCCACGTGACCAGTTGCACGTGAAAAAACACTTTTGCCACTATAGTGCTGTGCACATGATTTTGATTGATTCACCTGCACAAAAACGGGTGTTATCTGAAGACAATACATGGCCATTACTGTTTAAATACACAATGAGGGCCCACAATGATAACTGGTCAAAATGTTAAAATTTAAGGATTGTGAAGTTTTTAATTTGGTTCAGTATATAAGTATAAGTGTTGATTCTGTAGTCTCACAGTCCCTAAACCATATCATTTCCCCTTCAGCCAGCCCTTACTGTAATGCTATAGCCCTAAATGAAGCAAGTCAAGTTTTTCCACAAGTTCAAGATCTCCAGCCTCACCGGGGCTCATTTCCATTTTAAATGTAGCTGCTTGTTTCTGTCAAAATTATATATTTTCAGAGACTAAGTGTTGGTCTATTTGTCATGCTTACAGGCAAGAACTGTTCTGTCCGGAACTACTGTCTGCCCAGCCCCTGTGTCAACCAGGCAACATGCTCCGACTCCATGGCAGGGTACAACTGCACTTGTCCTCCGGGATACACTGGGAGCACATGCGACCAGGATATCGGTGAGATGAACAGCTACTCTAGACATTAAGAAACAATGTCTACCAATTTAATTTGGTTATTTTCTGTACTGTCATTAAGGTAGCCCAGTGGTGTTATGAGACTTGGGTTCTATTCCCAGTATTTGTGTAGTTGTATATCTAGTGTCGTCTAGACAGTGATAGTTGGTCTTGTGATCAATGATGATCTATAGGATAGATTTCAAGTACTGTTATCAGAGTTTTATGTGATGCACAAATGTGTGTCCAGGACACAAAAATGTTGAGATTAGACACAGAAAAAGAATATATTATCAATGGCAGTTATTGGTGTCTGTCACATACGTTATCCCTCTCCGGCTTCCTATATACGACATAAGTTATCCATCTCCAGCTTCCTACATACAACATAAGTAATCCATCTCCACCTTCCTACATACAACATAAGTAATCCATCTCCAGCTTCCTACATACAACATAAGTTATGCCTCTCCAGCTTCCTACATACAACATAAGTTATCCATCTCCAGCTTCCTACATACGACATAAGTTATGCCTCTCCACCTTCCTACATACAACTTAAGTTATGCCTCTCCAGCTTCCTACATACAACATAAGTTATGCCTCTCCAGCTTCCTACATATGACATAAGTTATCTCTCTCCACCTTCCTACATACGACATAAGTTATCCATCTCCACCTTCCTACATATGACATAAGTTATCTCTCTCCACCTTCCTACATACGACATAAGTTATCCATCTCCACCTTCCTACGTACGACATAAATTATCCATCTCCACCTTCCTACATACGACATAAGTTATCCCTCTCCAGCTTCCTACATACAACATAAGTTATCCCTCTCCAGCTTCCTACATACAACATAAGTTATCCCTCTCCACCTTCCTACATACAACATACGTTATCCCTCTCCACCTTCCTACATACGACATAAGTTATCCATCTCCACCTTCCTACATACAACATAAGTTATCCCTCTCCACCTTCCTACATACAACATAAGTAATCCATCTCCACCTTCCTACATACAACATAAGTTATCCCTCTCCACCTTCCTACATACAACATACGTTATCCATCTCCACCTTCCTACATACAACATAAGTTATCCATCTCCACCTTCCTACATACAACATAAGTTATCCCTCTCCACCTTCCTACATACAACATACGTTATCCATCTCCACCTTCCTACATACAACATAAGTTATCCCTCTCCACCTTCCTACATATGACATAAGTTATCTCTCTCCACCTTCCTACATACGACATAAGTTATCCCTCTCCACCTTCCTACATACGACATAAGTTATCTCTCTCCACCTTCCTACATATGACATAAGTTATCTCTCTCCACCTTCCTACATACAACATAAGTTATCCCTCTCCACCTTCCTACATACAACATAAGTTATCCCTCTCCACCTTCCTACATACGACATAAGTTATCCCACTCCACCTTCCTACATACAACATAAGTTATCCATCTCCAGCTTCCTACACATGACATACGTTATCCCTCTCCACCTTCCTACATATGACATAAGTTATCCCACTCCATCTTCCAACATTAATATAAGTTTTCCATCTCCAGCTTCCATGTTGTGTTTATTCCAGATGAGTGTCTGGCGTCTCCGTGTCAACACTCCTCCACCTGCATCAACAACATCGCCAACTACACCTGCCTCTGTGCAGCAGGGTACACCGGGAGGGACTGTCAAACTGACATTGACGACTGCGTGACGACTCCCTGTGAAAACAATGCTACCTGTGCTGACCTCGTTAACAACTACACATGTACCTGCGCTCCAGGCTGGACAGGTAAGTGAATGTTGTTTTACTCCATGGTCAGACATATTCCAGCAATATCATGACTGGCTGACTCACTTTTGAAAGTTTTGTCAGTGTTCAGGCAACTAGATCTGCATGTTTTTCACAGTGTGCCAAATGGTGACAATTTCAAGCTAACACAATTTGTTACCACAGCTTAAACATAATTATTAATTATGTTTGCAAAGACACCAAACCTAAGAAGATCTGGTGTAGAATAGGTCCTGAGGAACCCATGCTTGTCGTAAGAGGCGACTAACGGGATCAGGTGGTCAGGCTCGCTGACTTCGTTGATGCTTGTCATTGTATCCCAATTTTGTAGATCGATGCTCATGATGTCAATCACTGGATTGTCTGGTCCAGACTCGATTATTTACAAACTGCCATCATATAGCTGGAAGATTGCTGAGTGCAGTGTTAAACAACAATCAACAACAACAACAACAACAACAAAGACATGAAGACCACAATGCCCTACATGAAGTCTGGTTAAGAGTGCAATATCATGGGACCCGTAAGTAATTGAGTCTGCTCTGGTGAACTGGTGGTTGACACAGTGAGCAACAATACACACCCTCAAGCTACACAGAGCCAGTCATACATCGTGACCACCTTATCCTCAATGGTTAGGTCTGACGTGCATGGGGTGAGGGGTATGGGGTGACCTTGCCTGACCCAGGACTTTTGTAGGTCACAGTCCGTGGCAACAACCTGGTGTGATCTAAGGTAGGGAGTGTTGAGGGAATGAGTGTGTGAACAAATTTCTGAATTATGTTTCATTTCTTACAATCAGTATGTTGTGCTGGAGACCTATACCACTGGAGAGTCACAGATTATGAGAAGCTGATGTTGAACGTTGAGAGAGTGAGTGTGTGTGTGTGTGTGTGTGTGTGTGTGTGTGTGTGTGTGTGTGTGTGTGTGTGTGTGTGTGTGTGTGTGTATTTGTCTTTTTATCTGACTATTTCAGAATTATATCAAGGTTGAATGTAATCAGGTTCTGGGGCAATTAAACCAATGGTTGATGTTGTGAGCATTGCTGTTAAAGGTGATGATCCAGGTGTTACCCATACAGGTACTATCAACACGTCTTCAGCAACCCATGCTTGTCGTAAAAGGCGACTGCTTGTCATAAGAGGTGACTTACTGGATCAGGTGGTCAGGTTCATCGTATCCCAAGTGCGTGGATCGATGCTCATGATATCAATCACTGGATTGTCTGATCCAGACTTGATTATTTACAGACTGCCTCTTACGACATGCCTCGTATGACACCATCTTTATGCACTCAGCAAATTTCCTATATGACGTACCCGTGCTTGCTGTATAAGGGGACTATGCTCGTCGTAAGAGACTACTAACACGATCCAGTGGTCAGGTTCACTGACTTTGTTGATGCATGTCATCGTATCCCAAGTGCATTGATCGATGCTCATGGTGTCAATCACTTGATTGTCTAGTCCAGACTCGATTATTTACAGACCACCGTCATATAGGTGGAATACTGCTGAGTGTGGGGCTGAACAACAGAGAAACAAACAAACAAAACGATCCATGCTCAGCAGCCATTGTCACATTGGATATCCAGTATGACTTTCTTCTTCAGGAAATATTGTAAAGATTCACCAAGGCTTAGGTGTTACCAGTATTGTCACAATACAGATATTCTATCATGAGGTAATGTATTTATATGAGTGCAGTTCAAATTATCAAAGTATGAGTGGAAATATCAAAATTATTTTGATCTCCAGTTGCGATGTTGCATCTAATAACATCATGTTGTGCATGTACCCCGGTAGTTGTTCGTTGTTCAGACCTAGTTTTAGTGCAAAGTGTGTAAGGTTTCCACTTGTTTACTTACAAAGAACTCACAGAGGTTTATGAAAGTAAAGTGTATTGATGTACACTTCTTGCAGTGCTGGAATATATGCAGCCACATGTCAGTCAGTAGGCCTTACCCATAGCTCTACACTGAAAACACACTAGTGTTTCTCCTAATTGTAAAATACTATGTGTGTTTCTAACAGTAAGTGTACAGGTTCTGAAGCCAACTTTAGTTTACTGACTCCAATTTACTTGTATGTTTTATTTCAGTGGCATTTAGAAGTTGATGTGATGAAGTAAGACGAGTTCTATGGATGAACCACTTCTTTATTACAATTAGTGCGGCGTTTCGGTGTAGATCCTAACACCTTTATCACTTGCTTGATAAAGGTGTTAGGATCTACACCGAAACTTCGCACTAATTGTAATAAAGAAGTAGTTCATCCATAGAACTCGTCTTACTTGTATCTTTCAGTTATGCCATTTGTCATGGAATATGTCTCCTTACTGTGACAGTTGTCAGTATTACGTATCATGTGATGTATCATATGTGGTGCGATGATGTTAGGGATGATGGTGTTAGAGATGATGGTGTTAGAGATGATGATGATGATGATGATGATGACAGTGACAGTGGCAACTACATTGATTGGGATGATGTTGGGGTTGATGATGTCGACAATGATGATGATGATGATGATGATGATGATGACGACGACATTGATGGAAAGGATGTTGAGGATCTTATTGCGACAAAGTATTGTTAAATCACTCTCACCCAAGTGTCAGACACCCATCAAATATCTGAGTAACATTGTGTCGGTAGCCAGACAAAGGTGTGGAAATAATCAATACCTAACCAAGTCAATTTTCTATGATAGAATCCTTGTGTGAGTTAACAATCTGTTGAAAAAATTCTTTTCTTTTCTATCTGATTTCAACATTTTTGCCATATTTGGAAATGGTCGTGTGTCATTGTTTTATGATGGTCTTCATTTTCCATCTTCTTCCATTATCCCGGCTCCAGAACAAATTAACGTCAATGATTGAGGCACATGATAATCATTTGTTTTAAATACAAATTTGTCTTATCAATCTAATTTTGAATTATTTTTACAGGAATTTACTCAAATCAGTCAGCTTTTTCAATTAGAAACATTATGCGAAATCAATATTTGGGCTGCAACTTGCATGAAGGATTGCACCCAGCATACAACTTTCCGAGACAATATCAGACAATGGGCCAATCACAGCCAAGGCCCAGGAGAGTTGAATTTTGTCAGGAGATGTTTTATGCCATTTAAAAAATCAATCAGACTTTTGACATTTATGAATTATGAATTACAGAGACAGTCTCTGATGACGATTACTTGCATTGTTTAGGAAAGAAATATCATTGTCTAAATTGTTGATTTGGTTAAAATATTCTCATGAAATCCTGGTCTTAATAATTATTTGGTTTGTGTTACAGAAATTCCATGCATGACATAGCAGTATTTTACAATTGTATTCAAAAAGTAATCTCAAATCATTTTTAGAAATGAAGTACTTAAATTTAAATGACAATTTTCACCAAATCAGTCGTGACACATGAACCAGCTTCCTCTCGTTGTATTCTGATATGCCTTGTGATTTCTGCTATGTTGACGAAGACATGCATTTATTCCAATTGCCTTTGTTTCTGACAATATTGTAAAATTATCGCTAGTGTAAAGATCATTTAGGTTTGTATCAGTGTTCAACATTCGTTTGTTCCATTGGAACAATCATCCAATATAATGGTCTGTTTAATATTGTGTTTTCTGCTTTGGAAATTTACATGTCAAAGTGACCATTTTTGTCATAATTTCAATTTTGGGTTGATTTAAAGAGATAGGAAGCTGTTTACATCAGCATGGTGATATTAATACCTTGATTATGGATTTTATCAATTATTGTATGAGTTAATTTTGGAGGGTATCAAATCAACTTTGAATTATCTTAAATAGGTCTAACCGAAAAGCGTTTTTCATCAACCTCACTTTTTCATTTACATATGTGCTACATATTATGTGGTTGGATGCCGTGTTCAGCCTGTCTCTGTATGGGCCTGTGATCACTTTATGGATGAAAACCATGACTCCCTGTCCAGCTTATATGAGTTGGTCGCATTGTCCCAAACATATATTTTCAATGGTGTCCTATAAATGTCGTCTATCATACTTCCCATGGTGTGACCCTGCAGTTTTACATATTCATGAGCCCGGTAATCATTCTCAGCTTACTGGACAAATCTAATTAGTCTCTCTTCTTCCTCAATTACGGCAAATTAAGTCATTGGTTTGTGATTGATCAAGTCGGTGACTTTCTGAAGAAACAGATCTGTGTGTTCCCTGTCTGACAGATGTTCCTTGTTTAGACAGAGCAGAAAGGGAGAGTGTGGGTGTTGTTTTAAATAGCAATATTAAAGCTGTATTTCAACAGGGGAAGTCAAAAACGTGGCAATGGTAGAAATAAACTGAGGATCTATCAACATTTTAAATTCACCTATGGAGCTGAGTTGTACATGCAGAGTTCCCTCCCCTGGTAGCAAAGAATTTCACTGGTTCAACTGCTTTGTGGTGTGGCGCCTTTAAGAGTAGAAACAGGAAGATACGAAAACTTGGTTTTGGAAGAAAGGGTGTTTTTTACTTGTAAAGAGTGCGTGGAGCATGACTATCATTTCTTGTTACACTGCCCTTTTTATAATGAAATTAGACTGCCATTATCAAGAAGATGTGCTCAAGTCTGTGATATTTTCAATGATTATTCAGATGTTGAAAAAGTGTCTTTTATACTGTCCAACCCAGATGTACTGTTCTTAGCTTCCAAGAACTTTTATTACAACAACGCAAATCTATTTTATATCACGGTGTACTGTGTAAGTTGTTGTTGCTTGTTTTAGAATGTGTGTTGGTTTATTTAATGTTCTATGCGCCTTCTAAAAATATTTTTATGCAATTCGCAATTTTATTTTAATTGTCACTCATAACCCATAGACAGGTGGCACTGTGATGTTTATTTTACTATGTCATTTATCTTAATATGTAAACAGAGGTGAGACTGTAATAAACTATCTGTCTGTCTGTCTGTATGTCTGTCTGTCGGTCCATCAGTCCGTCAGTCGGGTACCGCTTTGGTGTGGTGAGTAAAGACTTTGAGAAGTTAAGTGTTCATGTTGAGGATGTCCTTCGCCCCATCGTCCCCTTTCATCACTGGCTCTGACTCAAAGTCTGTCTAACACTCATATGTATGTAGATGATGGCCAATGGATGAAAATGTCATGATGGTAAAAATATTGGTGGGGGAAAAGTAGGGGTCATTTTGATATTCCTGCTTAACTTTCCTAGCCATAATCCTGTGATAACAGTAAAAGATTTAGGGGTTCCTTGATTCAAAGAGAGTAGAAGACATTGAGGGCCACAGGTCCCCCTTGGGCCCTTAGTGTCAAATACTGCTTTGACCACAAAGTTACACCACTGTGTCCATAACCTTTTGAGTTTGAGATGCCCAGGTGTCTGAACAATAATGTACATTATAAACATACAGGCACCCAGTAATGAATAATTCCTCAAATCTGCCATGCTTCGTATACACTCCTCCTGAGAGGGAGGTGTGTATACAGTGTATATAACACTCACATGAAAACAGGGCAGACAAATAATGGGAACAGCTTCATCAGCAATGATTGAGTGATGATGATGATGATGATGATGACAGTGGTGATGGTGGTGATGATGATGATGATGACGACGATGATGATGATGATAGTGGTGATGATGATGGTGAAGATGACGGTGATGATGATGATGATGGTGGTGGTGATGGTGATGATGATGACGACGACGATGATGACGACGACGACGATGATGATAGTGGTGATGGTGATGATGATGGTGAAGATGATGGTGATGATGGTGACGGTGATGGTGATGATGGTGATGATTTGTACCCAAGGAGGGTGAACAGTCAGTGTTTGTATTGTATTTTATGTTGACACAGTACATTGATCCAGATGCTGCATTGATTCCCACGATGTTTAACGCCTCTCCCAGTATTTCACCTCTGAGATCCATCCTCATAATTGAGGGTTTAACACCGCCGTGTGTGTACACACAGCTGTGTCTGAGCTGTTAGTGGATGGAGGTAATCCAGGATGTCTTTCAATAGCTACATATTGATTGGTTAAGCCATTGATGCCTGAGGGGTTTATCGCTTTATCTGATTGGCTGACCTGGAGTGTGACCTTTAGGGTCATGTATTCTGACAACACTATAAATCAGAATAAAATGAAGGGATTAGTGTTGCTGGATGGCTGGTTTGAACGTTGACGAATGTCTTATAGTTTTAGTGCATTGATGTGAATAGAGATGTATGTTTGATGTTTGGTGTTAGTTTGTTTGTTTGTTGTTTAATGCCACACTCTAGCTATATGACGACGGTCTGTAAATAATTGAGTCTGGACCAGACAATCCAGTGATTGACATCATGAGCATCAATCTATGTATTTGGCATAGGATGATATGCTTCAGCCAAGTCAGCGAACCTGACCACTGGATCGTGTTAGTAGTCTCTTACGACGAGCATAGTCGCCTTTCACGACAAGCATGGGTTGCTGAAAAACTATTCTAACCCGAATCTTCATGGGTGCTGAGTGTGAGGTATCTATACTACTCAAAACTGGATAAAGAACACCCACAACTGCCCACGAGCCATGACAGATTAGCTATAGTCGTTCAAAGAAATCAAGTGTTATTTAGCTCCTTTTGAGTAGTACATGTATGTATGACCTTGATAGTGTACCCTGTTGATAGAGAACAAATATACAGTAATCTTTAGCTGAAATTGGTATATTGTTTTATTATATTTGATATGAAGAGATTTGAGGAGTAATATTTCATATGAAGATACACAATCAGCCAGTTCACCCATAAATACCTGATTCTCGTGTCAGTTGTCTATTGGGGCACGGGTGGCCCAGTTGTTTTTCTAAGTGCAGTAATTCGCTGGGCAGAGTTGCATTCCTTGGTCCTGTCAGAAACCTATGATCGTGGGTTCGAAACTATTGGGATTTTTGTGGTCACTCTCCAATGGGAGTGGATCTTTAAAGGGTATGATCTTTTTGTGTACATATAACTATAATAAATTAATCATTAGGTTGTGTTCATCTCTACCCACTTCACTTCCAATCATCTCACACTATATTATTGTCTCCGAGTGCCTACAGAAGGATAGGCTAGTCAGCAACATACCTTTGCTCATGGGTTTTCCTCCCATATTAAGCTGACACGCCGTGATATAAATGGAATATTGTTCAGAGGTGTGTTAACCCAACTCACTATCTCAATATGAGGCAGCAGAACTTCTGCAGCTGTGACCCCTCACTCTAGCTTGTCTAGCTTTACAGATTCTTCTGTGAAAAATTCTGGTTGGTAGGAGGGACATTTCAGATATCTTTTGTATACTATATGTGTCGGATTCCTTTCACCAAGTGAATACTCAAGGCGCTACGTTATTACATCTGTCAATGGATCAGTGTGCAGTCACTCAGTTCAGTTATGCCCATCGCTCCTCCCGAAGCAAAGGCCGCTGACAACAGTCTACCATAGACCTCAGTCCTGGGCTGCCCTCTCTCTCTAGTCGTTTATAGGTGTGTCCCATCTTCTTGCTGTCTGCCTCGAGGTCCCGTCGCCAGGTGTTTCTTGGCTGTCCTCTTTTTTCGTTTTCCCTGGGGGTTCCATGACAGCGCCTGTCTGGTGATGTTACTGACTGGCTTCCTCAGGGTGTTCCCAATCCATCGCCATCTTCTGCGCCGGATCTCATCATCGGTTGGCAGTTGGTTGGTACGCTGCCACAGGTCTGAGTTGCTGATGGTGTTGGGCCAGTGGATCTGGAGGATTCTTCTCAGGCAGCTGTTGATGAAAGTCTGCACTTTCCTGGTGGTGGTCTTTGTTGTCCTCCATGTCTCGGCTACATACAGTAGCACTGACTTGAAGTTGGAGTTGAACAGCCTGATCTTCATGCGAGGATGCTGCCCTTGCCTTGTCGATTCTTGCTCTGACATCTGCGTCTGTGCCTCCCTGCTTGTCAATGATGCTGCCCAGATATGTAAAGGCCTCCACTTCTTCCAGCTCGCTTCCATGCAGTGTGACTGGGTCCTCACTTTTCGTGTTGATCTTGAGGATCTTGATCTTGCCCTCATGGTTTCAAGCTCTGTTGTCTTGTCCTGCATCTGTTGGTGGCTGTGGGAAAGCAGGGCTAGGTCGTCAGCGAAGTCCAAGTCTTCAAGCTGATCAGTGTGCACTCAAGTCTAATTCTCAGCCTCCTGGGATTACAGAACCCAAGCTGACACTACAAGTTTAACACTCACATTACTATTTCATCCTACTTGGTACCCATTCAGTGCTAGGTGAACTGAGGCATAGTTTGAATAAATTTTCTTGCCTAAGGTAATCTCATTAAAATCAGATCTTAGTGTACACTACCGCTACACAAAGATCTGAGGGCATACCATTACGGGTCATGTCAGGACGACCTTTCGTGAACTTTGACCAAGCATTACGAAGAATAATGACCCCCAGCAACAATGGACAAAATGCACCCTAGTAGTATATACGATATTATGCCTCAAAGTGAGATTGACCAATCAGAGTGCAGAACTACTAACCCCGTATGAGCCTGTATAGCGTCAGTAAAAATCCAAGATGGTTGTTACTGACCTATTATGAGACCGCATACCCCCAGTTACTGCCATTTTGGATTTTCCAACACCCACCTCACATATTTCACATGAAAATTCTGCTACAGAAAATCGTTATTCGATACTGTTTTGTGTTTTTAATATAGTTAATTGTGATGTGCAAAGGCATTAACTTTTAAAGAAACCACTTTAGTAACTTTAATAATAAAAATTATAGAGAAAAAAAGCTTACAACGGAGTTCACTGAGTTACAAATAGTAACGTCAGAGAACATAATATCGGATGACATCACAAACCCGAAACGTGACGCCAGTGATGTCATATAGCAAAAGAATAGTCAGCAGCCTGTTGTTAGGGGAAAGCCGACTGCTGTCAAGTTACAGTGACCCACAGATTTCTGTTAACATGCATGCATTTTTATATTTCTATCCATTTTAGCTATAATACTTTATGAGTTCACATTTAGTGTATTATATATTCTATTCTTAATGTTTATGTTTACATTAAAGCGTTGTATCGAAAACATATGTACTGGTCCTATCATTTATATCGATTGTAAGTGTAAGTTTTCATTTTGAAAAGATTTTAAAGACAAAGATACCAAATAGTGTAAACTTTTTGGCATAATAAATTTGTTATGGTGTCTTTAGTTGCCGTATATGGTGTCTTATTAGGTTAGCAGAAAAATATTTATCTGCTAACCTAATATGACACTGTACAGCAACTAAAGACACCATTACTAATAATATTGCCCATAAGGGCATGGAAAAAGGTGAAATAATGTTCCATTGTTTTCATTGTGTGTAAAGCAACCCACAGCAGCAAGACATCATAAGAAATAAAATAAAAAATAATTGAATATCACATCATCCATTGGTCACATTTTTCCACGACTGCCTCCGTGGAATTCACCCGGAGAGCAGGGGGGTTCCGGGGTTTCGATCCATGGCCAGGCCATACCAAAAGACGTAAAAAGATGGTACTTGTTGTTACCCTGTATGGTGCTCGGCATTAAGAAGCTAAAACAAGGACTGGTCGGCTCGGAGCCAGTATACTGTGTCTGAGTGGGGTATTCATGTTAAACTGTGGCATGGTATCTCCGTGAGCTAGCACTATAAATCGGCATCAATCTGGACTAGTGCAAGCAGCCACACACACACACACACACACACACACACACACACACACACACACACACACACACGTAAGTGCAATAATCTTGGACACGTTAACCCCACCTCACCTCACCTGACCTCACCTGACCTCACCTCACCTCACCTCACCTCACCTCACCTCACCTCAAAGTTTTCTACATTTTCTCATTTTCTTGCCAAGGCTTAAACCAAAATTAGTTCACTCAGTACAGATAATTTGTAATTCCTTGTTGCTTTTCTCTAAATATCATATTTCATTCCCAGCTTCCTGGGGAGTATATGTATAGAATTGAATTGTGGCCGGTAGATGGGCCGACCTTGCCTTCATGAAACATTCAGTGATCGCTCGATAAATTCCCTGAGATCTCGATGTGAAATCACTGCTGCAAATCAATTTTTAATTAATCATCAACTGGACAGGCACCTGAGCGAAGATCAAATTGAATGCTCTGTTTTATGTTAGTTTTACAGCAGTCGTCGAACCTGATCAAAGATGGCCATGGTAGTCACATTCACATTTATTGGGATGCCCTGGACCATCAACAACTGCATCTTTATTAGATGGGAATGATGGGCTTTGTCCAGTTGAATTTGTCCTAGTTTATTGTTTTGATAATAGTAATAATAAATGGATATTTGTAATGTGCTATAGTCCATCCATTAAAGCATGCTTGAAGTGCTGACACCATTATTACCCTGGTCATTGGATTAGTGTGCGCTCGGTTATCTTTTTAAGCTCCCTAGGGAGTATACAACTTATGCCGCTGTGAGGAACGAGAAGGTTAACAGTCACATTTTCATCTCATAGTACCAGGTAACCTTTGAGTGAACATTTAAAAAAAGCCAGTTAGCTAAGGAGACGCCACATATGTTACAAAGCTCCTTCCCAGCGAGTGACACCTTCGTTACACTATTGGTAACATCGCTGCCACCAGTGTGGGCGCGGCCATTACAAGAATCTTGAAATTAAAGACAAATATAGTAATGTTTATACTCTTATTTATGTCTTTGGGAATGCCATCTTAGTGAACTTTGAAAAGGTTAACGACCATATTTCCCAGATAAATTTAACTTTTTGTTTGTTTTGATCAGATTGGTTCAAGATTGCAGAAAATAAAAAACTTCCCACTTACTTTCTTACTAATTGACAAACAAAGAAAATAATTTTCCAGGAATAAGAGTATTCGGTGTCACGACAGACATCACTTGTTTGTAAACATAAGTGTCAAGTCGGCTGCCAGTTCAACTCCAAGCATGGTTGTAGCCACTTATCACAGTGGGGAGCTTTGACTGGTGGCAACAATAGTGTAGAGAGGTTCAGTGTGGGGCAGGACTGGAGTCCAAGAAACTCGTAGGTGTCAAGCTACCGAACACGGTCACCCATCCAACTACTTTCCACGATCAATGTTGCTTATCTTCACCTGATTTGTGACCTGCATCCCATACACAGGACCACTTTCCACCATAATATGCAAAGCAATGTCATCGGCCGCTTGCAGGCAGGGGAATCCCGATCAGCTGTAGCCAGTGTTTGCAATGTAGAGCCCAGCACCATCACAAGGGTTTGGGATTGGTTTTGACAGCATGGGTCAACTTGTGATCGGCCAAGGCCAGGACGACCAAGAGTAACACACCCCGCCCAAGATTGCTACATCTGACCACAGCCACCTCAACCGCATCCCAATACCAGACCATACGAAAGTTTAAGAGCAGCAGGTCTACGAGCAAGACGTCCTGTTTGACGCGTCATATTGAGTCGACAACATCGTCAACAACGACTGCATTGGTGTTGTCAGCACAGGGTATGGCCTCAACTGCGATGGAGAGATGTCTGGTTCTGCGACAAATCAAGATTTCTCCTCCGTTGAGGGGATGGAAGAACATGGGTCTACAGACATCGGGGAGAACGTTACACCGGAAACTGCGTACAGGAAGTGAACAGGTTTAGTGGGGGTAGCGTTATGATGTGGGTGGCTGTATCTCATCATGGCAGGACAGGTTTGGTCCATATCCAGGGCAATCTTACGGCTCAAGGATACATCAATGAAATTCTCCTACCACACGTCCTCCCAATTACAGCCAACGGCAACGGTGTATTCCAGCAGGACAGCGTTTGGCCGCATACAGCACGGAACACAAGAGCCTGTCTACACAACAACAACGTTGATGTTCTCCCCTTACCCTCCAGATCCCCGGATTTGAACCTGATAGAGCACCGGTGGTATGAATTGGATAGACGGCTATGCCGACGTCAACCACTACCCCGTTGCAGCAGTTGCGTTGCAGGCCGAGTGGGCTACCGTTCCCCATGATGTGATTCGCATACTCGTCTCTTCCATGGGACTTTTCCTATGTTCCGATAACTGAGATGACTACAATCACCAAGTGTTCTCTCCACAAAATTTTGGCTCAATACCTTGTACGGATATGAATGTATTTTCATATCTCACACAAATCTGGCTTTGCGTTTCTTTTTATGAAGAGTATATTTTGAGTCAATCTGCCAAGAATCATACTAAAGTCTGATCTTCAATTTTACAGCATAACATACCATAAAAAAAAGGTAAATTAGGTCACACACGGTTTTACCTTGACTTACAAAACGCAGGGTCAATGGGACCCACAAAATTGATTTCAAGGGTCCTTACAGGAAATATGAGGGTCCTGTATAGTAATGACATTGTTTGGTGTACTGTACTGTAAGATTTAGAATTTAGCATGATGAATATTACTGATGTCCTGAGAAATGCACTGGATAATTTTTCGTGCGTCCATTGTGCACATTTCTGCGTTCATGTCAAACCCTGGTCACACTTTTTGTCAGGTCATGTATTGCTTGCGGCATATGTAAAATGGGAGGAGCACTGTTAAGTTTTTTAAACTATGCTACTCAAAAGAAGTTAAAGAACTCCTGATGCTGTCATATTAACATAGTTAATCTATCATGCCTTCTTTAACTTCTTCTTAGTAGTTTTTGACGTCACTGCCTTGTGACCATGTGGTGTCATAGCACTGTAAGACATCAATGGAATATCGCTGATCGATGGAAATTAAGTGAAATGCTTAAATGCACATGTTTCTATAAATTTGCCCACTAAAGTAGAGAATGTATGATGTTTTTTTATTGACTTACAACATAGTATGTTGTTAAAATATTTTAAAAAGTTAAATGCTATTAATTATACTTTTATGCAAAACTGTTAAGATGACTATTTTCTGACTTGGAATCCCTCACCTTCTCAACATATTGAATAGAAACTGAACAGTTGTCTTAACCAATAATTGCCTGATTTTGTTATAGTTCCTGATTCCGCATTTTCATTTTTTCCCGTAGGCAGCCTTCAGACTAACATTCCAGAATATCGAAGATGTCCTTGATGACAGCAGATGTGTCATAATGAAGATTTAGCGCCTCGTTTGAAATAACAATATTCTGAAGACCTCGTTAATCCTGCAACCTGATCTGTTTCATGCTTGTAATCACAACAGAAGCAGGATTTCATATAGGTTTAGGATGGTGTTAATATCTTTCTGTCTACTGGAACACTGAACTCATGCCACAGCTGTAACTATTTGGATTTCTTTCATCATGAGGCCAGTCCATTTCTTTTCAGATTTACGGTTTGATCTTCTGTTTGTCAGCACCATATCCATAAGTGTGGCATTTGCCGAGCTGCTTTAATCTTTGATCTCTCATTGGAAATGCCATGATATGCTAGAACTACTCTTCAAAGCAGCATCACTCTCAGTCACTCATCAGATTGGCAGTTCCTACATGAACATGCCCCGGCATATAGCTGGAATGTTGGAGACAGTGTTGTTAAACAACAAATAAACATATATGAGTTGAGTGTACATAACACTTAATATGTTGGTCCATGTCACTCGCTCGCTCACTCACTCACTCACTCACTCACTCACTCACTCACTCACACACACACACACACACACACACACACACACACACACACACACACACACACAGAGCTCTCTGGATGAAAATTCAATTAAACAAACCTAAAATCAGAAGACCCATATAAAATGATAACCTGCATGTGATGTCATGACTGCACCTTTTTCTTTGAAATTATCACACAATCAACCATAACCTCTCTAACCATTAAGCCTGCTTAATTCAAACATGACCAAAACTGGTCTGGCCTCATAAAGACATATTATTGATTATTTTTCAGAGAGAGTCATGCTTAGTCAATGCTCTTGATCAGAAACATTAGATTCTGCAAACTAAGTTCTGAATTGTGTTGAAGGAAACGAGTTGTGATCGCTGAAAGACACTATGTCATCCACCATCTAGGCCCTGAAACAATGACTGACTAAGACATGTGTTTGCTGTTTAATGCAATGTTAATTGTCTTAGCAGGATCAAAGACCGACTGGCCATTTTGCTCATTTTTCATCAAGTTTCCATTGATATGATTAGTTTTTGGCGACATTTTCCCTATGAGCAGACGTCATCTGAGGCAGACAAGACTAAGATTAGGTAGCATTGTTGTGCATGTTTGCCTTCCATTCTTTGAGATTCCTTTGTTCCGTGTGCAGCAGACTAAATGAGGCGATGTGCTACGGAGACGTGAAAAAGCACACTGCGCGACAGATTTAGGAACAGTTGATTGCACTGAGGACAGACATGAATTATCGACAGTCTCGTAGTAATCCTGGGCTGAATCTGTCCTGAGATCTCTGCGCTTGACACACAGAGTACCAGCAGACGTCACACTTTCTGAACATCCACGTTCTTTAAGACAGCTCAGCCTATGAATCATGAACAGGATATTAACTCAGCATTAGTGGCTTGTAAATAAATGTGACAAATGCCTTTTTATCATCATAGAAAATCAGCAGAGACCATTGTATGATTCTGACCATATCATAAACATGTGTTCATAATTCACCATTAATTAGTTTTACTACAGGCGTGTGATTTGGATTAAAATATTTGGAAACATACTAATTTATTATGTACAATCAAACATTGTTGTCTCTTACTTTGATGCGTCGAACTTATGGTTGTCTCGAAGTAAACCTTGGTCCCTGCGTACTCCTTCTTTATTTATCATTTTCGGGGATAACTTGAAGTATTTAGGCTTAAAAAAATAAAAGAACTGGTTCTCAGGAAATGTTTTTTGAAAATATAGTGCGGGTGGGCGGTGTCTATTTTTGTTGTTGTTGTTCAAACAAGTATGTAACCAATAAACTGTTGTTTAATCAATAAGCAATTGTGTACAAACAACCTGGAAAAGGGCCTCCCTACATAAATGTATTCCTTGATGAGTAAAATACTGGAATACAGTATTTGACCGCTGTTTGACTTGGAATATTTGAGGATTTTATATTTATTTTTTAAAAAACATGGAAATAAAAACAAAACGTGTGGCCAACTTTATGATGATGCAGACAGTGCCTGAGAACCAAGACTATTCTTTTTTTTTTGCCTTACTTAGGATTACACAATAACATATAATATATAAAACTGAAATGTCTTTTTATTACATTTTTTTCAAAGCTACTAAACCAAGAAATGAACACGATCTTGCCTGAGGAGTAGTATAGGAGACTGCAGATACCCACTTGTCTTTTTGTTTAAAGAAAAATATTGCTTTGATGAAAGAATACAGAAAGACTCGTAGACCGTCTTTCTTTTTTGTTTCATTTTTTTGGGTTGAGTTGTGATTTCTTCTAACCAGGCTACAACAAGATCTTGGTTAGTGTTGAGAAAAAAAAAAACAATCGTGAACAAATTAAGAAGAACTTCTATATGATGAAATACATGTACCATATTTATAGCATGAGAACATCATATGTAATGAATGCTTTGATCAATTTTGTTTGTTCGGTGTTAAATGCCGCACTCTTCAATATTTAGCTGCATGACAGCAGTTAGGACCAGACAAACCAGTGATTGATATTATTAGGAAAGATCAGTGTGTCGGGGTATGTGGACACGCAAACAACCAAGTCCAAAAGCCTGACCACCCGATCCTTACAGTCACATAGCAGAACAAGCATTGGTTGCTGGGGACCAATTCTAACCCGGAATCCCCACAGTGTCCTTCATAAAAGAAATATCTTGTGTTATCTTGAGATAATAGCCTTTCAAATAGGGGGAAAATGTGTTATGTCTAAACTTAAAACAGGGATTGATGAAGGTGGCAACGTCTGTAAAGTGACATGCAGCCAGTTTGTCCAAAATTGTTTGAAGTTGAAAATTGTCATTAGTGTCAGATTGACAAGGGAAATGTGTACTTGATTTGAATGGCTTGTGTTCTCTGCTCCGGTGGACATGGTAGAATGTTGTTTTGGATGTGATGGTTTCCACTTTGAGAGCATTGTGGAGATTTTCATGATGACAAATGAACTGACAATGAACCTTTTTACTGTGAGAGGAATCCGATAAGACTATTAGTCTTTAGATGACTGACTTGATGGCATATGAAGGATGCAGTTATTCCATTGTGGAGACGAAGATGGTATCAGTTTGGTAGGATTTGTGTCGGCATTGATAATATTTTCTCAATTATAAAATCACTGGCATCAATTGTTTCAAGATCAGATGTTCAGATTTAATCTGAATCTCTTTTTCATCTGTCAAAGTTCTGAATTCTGAAAGACTCATGTATAGAAGGAAATAAACTGATTAACATTCCACATGCTTTACCCATTTTGTGAACACTCGGTGTCATCGCTGATTGTCAGTGATCCAATCACATAATTTTCCCCTCTATTTTCCCTTTAAGCCTATCAGAATCTCTTTTCCATCTGTCAAAGCTCTGAATTCTGAAAGAGTCATGTATAGAGGGAAATAAACTGATTAACATTCCACATGCTTTACCCATTTTGTGAACACTCGGTGTCATCGCTGATTGTCAGTGATCCATTCACATAAATTTCACCTCTATTTTCCCTTTAAGCCTATCAGAATCTCTTTTCCATCTGTCAAAGTTGTGATTTCTGAAAGAGTCATGTATAGAGGGAAATAAACTGATTAACATTCCACATGCTTTACCCATATTGTGAACACTCGGTGTCATCGCTGATTGTCAGTGATCCATTCACATAATTTTCCCCTCTATTTTACCTTTAAGCCTATCAGAATCTCTTTTCCACCTGTCAAAGTTGTGATTCCTGAAAGACTCATGTATAGAGGGAAAAACTGATTAACATTCCACATGCTTTACCCATATTGTGAACACTCGGTGTCATCGCTGATTGTCAGTGATCCATTCACATAATTTTCACCTCTATTTTCCCTTTAAGCCTATCAGAATCTCTTTTCTATCTGTCAAAGATGTGATTCCTGAAAGACTCATGTATAGAGGGAAATAAACTGATTAACATTCCACATGCTTTACCCATTTTGTGAACACTCGGTGTCATCGCTGATTGTCAGTGATCCATTCACATAAATTTCACCTCTATTTTCCCTTTAAGCCTATCAGAATCTCTTTTCCATCTGTCAAAGCTCTGAATTCTGAAAGAGTCATGTATAGAGGGAAATAAACTGATTAACATTCCACATGCTTTACCCATTTTGTGAACACTCGGTGTCATCGCTGATTGTCAGTGATCCATTCACATAAATTTCACCTCTATTTTCCCTTTAAGCCTATCAGAATCTCTTTTCCATCTGTCAAAGTTGTGATTTCTGAAAGAGTCATGTATAGAGGGAAATAAACTGATTAACATTCCACATGATTTACCCATTTTGTGAACACCTGGTGTCATCGCTGATTTTCAGAGGGAAATAAACTGTTAAACATTCCACATGCTTTACCCATTTTGTGAACACCCGAGGTCATCGCTGATTGTCAGTGATCCATTCACATAATTTTCACCACTATTTTCCCTTTAAGCCTAGCAGAATTTGTTTCGTCGGATAATCAAGACTGATGATTCTCTGGCATTTATTTTTATATTTATGTGTTAAAAAGCCATAAAGTTTAAATGTTGTTTGATAATGCTTCTCATGTTCACAATGAAAGTAGTTAAAATAGCTAATAAATGTTTTTATCTTATATAAATGTAGTTATGCTTAAATGTTCGACAACGTTACCTGTCAAAATAGTTGATAATGGTTTAAATTGTTAAGATATTGTAGTGGATATTGCGTGGATATGCAAATAAACTAAATGGCATCTTTGCAAATAATAAGTGAATTTGTTTTTGAAGAATAATTGGTATCATGACTATGTATATCACAACATTAATAAGTTAATTTATTTTCAATATATTTAAGACTTTTTCATCATATACCCGGTAATCAAATGTAGCATTTGTGATGAGAATTCGGACAGTTACAAGTTATTGTAACATAATATTTTACTTGTGATGCGTCGAACATATTTTTTTCTGAATTTGAACCACAGAAATATGTAGGGTGGACCCTACAGACTGCTTTAACCACTAAGCTACCCAACCAACCCATGCACTGCATGGAGACAAGTATAAAATGAAAATTACCTAACTATATGTTATGTTTTTTATACTTGACAAGAATGATTTCACACAGTCTTCCAAAATGCACAGAATTTTTGTTTCTGTCTTGTCTAACATTTCATTTTTTGCAAATAAATCCTGCAGGGCCACACATAGACATATTTAAAATAGATTGTTTGTTAATTTAAGTGTTTGTTTGAGCATGTATATTAATGACTAAAGCAATGAGAAAATATTGTCCTACTTCATATTGTTTTCATGATTAGTAGATGATTAGATAAAAGGAATGACTCTTTTGTCAATATTACATGAATAGTATAAGAAACAATTCTATTCATCACAAAATAATTAAATAAAATGAAATGATTGGCCTCAGTTAAGTTCTACTTACCAATAGTATAATATCACAAATACAAGGAATGAGTCATGTATCAATGTTAAATAATGTAAGCAACTTTTTTTATTCATCTCAAAACAGGTACCATGTTTGATGTAATAAGCTCTCAGGGCGCTCTCAAAATTAGAAATAGGGGGCTCTTATTAGAATATAATTTTGGTGAGAAAAACAACAGTTGAAAGATTGTAAATTTTGTGGTTTATGCTGACAGCCTGAAATGATACAAAAGAAAAGTGCATAGTCTGTGCATAGTACACACGACAGATATATTTTCCAGAATTGAATTGCCCATAATTAAGGGTGCATATAACACATGAGTGCGTATTATACACGAATAGATAAGTCTTGTGTACATTGATCAATCGGAAGGGGTGCTAATTGGTATTGTTCACTAGCCAATATGTTAGCAAATATCGCATATAAGAGCAGGGCGCTTATTACGACGAATACGGTACATATAATAAGAAAAGATTATCCAAGTTGAATTCATAAGTGGTATAATATGACTAGATAACAAAAATGTCTTTTGTATTTATTTGTGTAAGATTATGTAGTAGGTAAATGTACAACTCAAAAGATTATTTAATATTACTATATTGTTACTCTGTCCTGCCATGACAGATAAACTGTAGAAACATGAATGAAATGGCTGCTCTTTAACTTCTTTTGAGTAGTATATGATAGAAAAGCTTAACTTCTTTTAAGTTGCATTGTCATTTGTATAATATCACAAATACAAGGAATGATTCTTTTTATCAATGTTAAACAAATATAAGGATTACTACGATCACTAAAACAGGGAGACGTTGGGACCTGGCTTTGACAAGTACAAGGAATGACTCCTTATCTCAATGTTAAACAAATATAAGGATAACTACTGTCGCTAAAACAGGGAAACATTAGCATCAGGCTATGACAAGAGAAGGATCTATTCTGACAGAAATCAACTTGGTAGAGCGTGGTTGTAAACAGAAACAGATGAGTCTTTGTGAAGGGGGAGGCTCAAGCTGATCCATTCATAGTAAGATTTGTCCTCCCAGGCAGCTGTTGGGCTATTGACAGCTGAGCACAGAGGCAACGTGAGGCGCGATATTGCGTGTGTCACTCGGCCAAATGAGCGACTAAGCGTAGTGCAGAGAACAGAGGGATATGCATGAGAAAGGAATAGTGGACATGTTGTGTGGTCATTTAGACGATCATGTCAGGCCTCATTGTTGGGCAGAAGCAACCGATTGACCATGTGTCCACTGGACCGTGATACAACGTTGTGGTGCTGTGATTGAGAAGTGAAGCGGGTGTGAGGCTCGTTATGAAAAGATCGTACTGATAACCTTTCGGAACTCGGTGTTCAGTTGACTGTAACATTGTAAACAAGGAACTAACTTGACCACAGTGAAGTCAGGACAGCAGTGGTCTGCAGGTTCAGTGTTGGATCATAATTTGTGTGTGTGAGTTTACCAAAAGTGGAAATATTCCGAGATAATGTGAACAGATTGAGACAAGGCAGCTGTCACAGTGAGGGATCCCTAGGGCTCCATCGTGACTGTTTTATGGCTGCTTGAGACCCCTAAGGAGTAGTTTCACTGGACTATTCAGACAGCTCACTTCATTGAGAATTGGAACCAAGACTGTAGGGAAACTTTACTATCTGATCAGGTTTGATAAAAATATTTTCCAAGACAATTAGTTTTGATAACATTTCAGTGGAGATTCTGAAACAACAACTGTTAAATTTTAGATTTACAAGCATTGAACATTGTCATTGGAATAGGGTGTCTATAGTTGTGAAATTATTGTTTGGTGAGTCCTGTCCTCATGTGACTGAGTGGTTGCAGATTTCTGATAAAGGATGATGCCAGCTTGATGTATAATTCAGTCTAAACCATTTACATAGTAGCTGCAGCCTAGGTACTGCAGGCTTGTTGAAGTGCAGTGGATGCTGAATGTGGTTTACTTCATCCGTGGACTAGAAGGAGGATCAGTAAGTGTTTCTATGACAGTCGTTTCTCTGTTTCTTCAAGACAAAATGGACCTGTCGACCAAGATACACAAGATCTTCTCCCTGATCTGGCGATTCCTATTCATAAACGGAACCTGACACTTTCACTATTGCTGTAGATGACTGCAGTCCAGGTGGCAGTGAGCAGCTGGTGTCGGTATGCAGGAAAATATCATTAATACGCGAAACTAAAGAGCTGTTTTATACTATCTGTAAAAAAATCAATGAACTTTATTTTATGCAGCTGATGTACAAGACGTTGGTAGATAACAAGTATATTTACTATGTGTTTAACATCAGATTCTGGAGAGATGCTTGACAGCCGTGTCGCGTTTCTAACAACCGTTTCACCTTTCTGACAATCATTTCCCCTCCTGACATTCCTAGTGACATTGTAATGAAATAGATGTGTCATTTGTGGTATCGAAATCACCAGGAACTAGCCATATTGGGTGACTTAATTGTTGCTAACACGAACATTTTTTGTAAACCGTCTTTGGTGTGAGCTGCGTGTTGATGAGGCTGATATTTGACGAGGCCGTCTGATATACACTGCTGATTGTTCGGAACAGCTTGCAATGAATATTTGATGACATCGATATCTATTAGTCCTCCGGTTCTCTTGTCAGAGAGTCTGTTTAAGAGATTTAAGTCAGCAGTGGAACTTTATGAATGAATACAAGTGTTGATGATACTGTGTGAGGAATACATTTGTTACAATACCATCTTGGTTACATAAGCTTTAAGACTGGATTGTAGATGCTTTTATATGTCTGAGATTCAGGAAGATTCCTAAGTGGACTTGTCTGTGTACGAAGTTCCTGATCTGGTAACTCCACACTATGTAATGAAAAATGTCACGATGTGACAGTCTGTGTGACAGTGTGATGTCACGACTAGTGCCACACATGACCCCAGGGCTAGGTACTATCATACAGTATTAGCACCAGTGATTCGGGTGGCTGGATGGTTTTCAGGACAGTGTTGGTCAATGTGGATTGTGTGGCAGAGTTGGGACAACTGTGTAGGCTACTGAGAGGTTGTCGGCTACTGAGGTTGTCGGCAATGTTCCCATGGTTGGAGTAGTGTTGTATGAAGATGTTGACCACATTCATATCGTCATGGATACTGGAGGATATAGATGGCTGATACTTGTTGCCGTGGCAACTTTACTTCTCTTTACAGGTAAGTTTCACTGTTTTAAAAACTGTTTTAATGAAGGCTGTCAGTTTGTTAGATTGCGATCGAGTGAGTCTGAGAGAGGTGATTCATTAGTGTGAGATTGAATCCGGTTTTCAAAGGAAACACTATGATGCCTCAAAAGCAGCAATTTTGGCATCATCATAGAATTATCTGACCTGTACAGACATATCATTCATTTATAGCTCGAGCTTCAATCTATACTACTCAAAAGAAGTTAAGGAACACCTGATTTTCTTCCAAATGACTATAGTTAATCTGTTATGGTGGGCAGTCGGGTAACCTAGTGGTTAAAGCGTTCGCTCATCACACGGAAGACCCGGGTTTGATTCCCGACATGAGTACAATGTGTAAATCCCATTTCTGGTGTCCCCCACCATGACATTGCTGGAATATTGGTAAAAGCAGCGTAAAACCATACTCACTCACTCACTCCAAATCTGTCAAGGCCATGACAGATTAACTAAAGACATATGAACAAATTAGGTGTTCTTTTACTTCTTTGAGTAGTATACAACAGTTGCCACTAAGTGAGCTGGGAGATGGTAGCTGCATGGTATGATGGGAGACGTATAGAATCTGTCGTCATATGGGGATTGCAGGGTTAAACTACATCTCCAGAACGCTATGAAAGACTAAGATGGATCTGTGGTCTGGCTCTGTGTCCCCTGATAGTGAGGTGCTGTATCTTGATCACCTGGATTGCTGCTCAGATTTTCAGTCTCTGGTATTCTTTGGCCAGACTCAATTATTTACAGGCTAGGGTTATGTAGCTTGACTACCTTGCACATTTCTTTGAAGTTAAACAACATTCACTTGCTCCTTCCACTCCACACCACCCCATAAACCTTATTGCCAATTGATTATCTCTACAAATAGGTGCTTATTAATATGTAAGCAAGATTTGATTCAAGGCTTGTAAAAGTTTCTTTGGAACTCTTACATGTAATTCTACTTTTGAGCTCGTACACAGAACATTAGTTCCTTTAACGGGTTGCATGTGTCAACATATTTGTTCCCTGTCTAATGTTTGTTACTCCCTGATGGAACTTCTACCATCCATACTATAAAACTGGCTAAAAGAGGGCCTTCCTTGATGGGGCAGTCTAAAACATGAGACATGGTTTTTGAGGCGACGGAAAAAGAAGATATAACATTATATGTGAAAGAACAAATACTGTATCTGTGAAAGTTACCACTGGAATTTTCTCTTTTTGATAAAAATGCCATTTTAATCAGCAAATTTATGTGAGAAGAAATTTTGGTTCTGACAATTCTAATAATTATTTCTTATATCTGGACAAGCTTTGAACATGTTGACGGTGTTTCCTGCCGAAGAAAGGAAATTTTGATGGGAACTGCATAAGCAACCTGGGAGAAATAATGCATGCATGCCAAGTTTCAGGTGTTTTTTCTAAGAAAATGGGACTCGTGAAGATTCCGGGGTAGAATAGGTCTTCAGCAACCCATGCTTGCCGTAAAAGGTGACTATGCTTGTCATAAAAGGCGACTAACAGGTTTGTGTCGTCAGGCTCGCTGACTTGGTTGATGCATGTCATCGATCCCAATTCCGTGGATCGATGCTCATGATATCAATCACTGGATTGTCTGGTCCAGACTCGATTATTTATGGAATATTCCTAAGTGCGGCGTTAAACAACAAACCAACCAACCAATCTAAGAAAATGGCAACACACCATTTGTCTGTTGGCAGATATGAAAAAACGAGGTAAAGAATCATTAAATGCCTCTATTTTTTAATTCTCAGTGATACCAGTTTGTTGTGGAGTTCCATTAATTTGTTCATTTTGTTTTTGAATAAAACTTGTAAATGCTGCACATGGCATCTTTTTAAGAGGCGAGTAACGGGATCGACTTGGTTGATGCATGTTATCTGGTCCAGACTCAATTACTTATAGACCTCCGTCATATAGCTGGAATATTGCTGAGTGCAGCGTTAAACAACAACAAACAAACAAATAAACAAACAAACAAGGCATCTTCTGCTTTTACTTCGTTTCGTCTGGCAATAAAGAACTTTGGACTGGAATATTATGGTCCTTTGCTTATGTTTTTTGGTTCTGGTCCGAAATAAATCTTAGGATGAATAAAAACATGTTCACAAAATATTCCCAAAGAAGAATTGACTATCATTTGTCCATATGGTCATCCCTTTCACTTGTCCTCAGCCCTGACTAGCTTCGCCCCACCCAGTCAGTCAGTGCTGTCAGTCAGGTCAACCACACATGGACATTAAACCAGCAGACTCTCTCGGCCCAGGGCTAAGCCCCCTTGTAACAAGGCCTGAACTAGGTGTCTGAGTAGATTCCCATTACTGGTCGCCTGGACTGAATGTGGTGAAAAAAATCCCGTTTAACAGAAAAATCCGCGGATAATTGGTCGAGGAAGGATCAATGTCTGACAGGGACAAACTGCAGTCTGGGAGCAAAGAATTGAACAATGTGAATTTATAATTGTTGGTCTTTCATTTCTATAATGATAGGGGTTTGATTTCCTTGACCAGAACTATACCCAGCACCCAATGCTTGTCAGCAGTACCCAATGCATATCTACCTATTGGGAAATTCTGTGTCCTCGCGTGACTTTTCCATTTTGTTCTCTCATAGAAACCATAGGGTAGAATAGATCCTCCTTTGTCTTGTTTGTTTTCTTTTGGAAACACAGGGTGAATAGGTCCTTGGTGACCATGCTTGTCTCCTTTTTGAAACAGAGGAAGAATAGACCGTGGTGACAATGCTTGTCTCCTTTTGGAAACAGAGGAATGGGCCTTGGGGACCATGCTTGTCTCCTTTTTGAAACAGAGGAATGGGCCGTGGTGACAATGCTTGTCTCCTTTTGGTAACAGAGGAAGAATAGACCATGATGACCATGCTTGTCTACTTTTGGAAACAGAGGAAGAATAGACCATGATGACCATGCTTGTCTCCTTTTGGTAACAGAGGAAGAATAGATCATGGTGACCATGCTTGTTTCCTTTTGGAAACAGAGAAATGGGCCTTGGTGACAATGCTTGTATCCTTTTGGAAAAAGAGGAATGGGCCTTGGTGACCATGCTTGTCTCCTTTTTGGAAACAGAGGAATGGGCCTTGGTGACCATGCTTGTCTCCTTTTGGAAACAGAGGAATGGGCCGTGGTGACCATGCTTGTCTCCTTTTGGTAACAGGAAGAATAAGGCCTTGGTGACCATGCTTGTCTCCCTTTGGTAACAGGAAGAATAAGGCCTTGGTGACCATGGCTGTCTCCTTTTGGTAACAGGAAGAATAAGGCTCTGGTGACCATGCTTGTCTCCTTCAGAAGCATCCTCCCACATTAAGCTGACACGCCATGATATAACTGGAATACTGTAAAAAGCGGCGTTAAACCAAACTCACTCACTCCTTTTAGAAACATAGGAAGAATAGTTCCTTGGTGACCATGCTTGTCTCCTTTTGGTAAAAGGAAGAATAGGCCTTGGTGACCATGCTTGTCCCCCTTTGGAAACAGGAAGAATAGACCTTGGTCCCATTTTTTTAAACAATGTAGATCAGCCTCCGTAATGGTTGTAATATAGTGTTCACTGTGGTGTAAAACAACATCAACTCACTGCCGGATCACAGAGCAAATGTGACTTGACCTTTCGATATATGGTCTGTTCAGTGACTGACATGAGGCCATTATTACAGAGAGCAAGTCAAGGGAGAAACTTCTCATCCCAGAAGATGTTGGGGATATTTCATTAGATTTTCCATCAGCCTCTGATTTGTTTCACTTCAGTAAGTAACTGATGTGTCAGGAACTGAAATTTGATATTAAATGCGTTTGAGAGAAAAACATATTTGAACCATTCAAGTGCAAACTATTCTTTTGAATTTCAGTATATGTTATGTCCCTTTGTGCTGCCATACTTGCTCAGGGTATCAGTGGATGGTAGAAGTTACTGACCGGAAATATTATGACTGTTATCATGTCTCTTCATAGATATGATTAGTTCTAGAGTAAAAATGATTAGTTCTGGGGTAAATATGATGATCGTTAGGTAAATATGATAATCGTGAGGTAAATATGATGATCGTGGGGTAAATATGATGATCGTGAGGTAAATATGATGATCGTGAGGTAAATATGATGATCATGAGGTAAATATGATGATCGTCAGGTAAATAGGATTAGTTCTGGGGTAAATATGATCATGAGGTAAATATGATGATTGTGAGGTAAATATGATGATTGTGAGGTTAAAAGGATTAGTTCTGGGGTAAATATGATCATGAGGTAAATATTATGATCGTGAAGTAAATATGATGATCATGAGGTAAATATGATGATTGTGAGGTATTTTTGATAATCTTGAGGTAAATATGATGGTAAAAATGATCATGATGTACACATTTTGATCATGAAGTAAATATGATAATTGTAAAGTAGATAATGATGACCAAGATATAAAATATTGATGTTTGTGAGGTTTGATTGTGAAGTAAATAGGATGACCATGAGGTAAATATGATGATCGTGAGGTAAATACAGATGTTTGTGACATAAATATGCTGTTTCTGTTCTTAATATGATGAAGGTAAAGTAAATAATATGATCATGACACCCTGACTGTCCAGTATTGAACGTAGTAGTCACTTCACAAGTCACAGAGAAATCTCGAAGTTTGTGATTGTTGTCATTGATTGTTGTTACACTTTCGTCTACTTGAGTGGGATCACCTGTGCTGCACCCTGTGTGTGTTGTGTTAGTACTACCATCTGTCACCTCCGCCCCATATGCATGCCATTGATCTGATAGAGCCACAGTCAGGATAGTGTACTGTCCAAGCCACATGCGGTTGAACTGTTTCTCCAGTCTTTCTCTACCATCCATCCATCCATCCATCCTTTGAATCACCCATCATCCAACCACCATCCATCATCAATCCATCCAACCACCATCCATCCATCTTCTACCGCCATCCTCCATCCATCCATCCATCCTTTGATTGATTCATTAGTCTTCTGAACACCATCAATCCATATACCCATCCAACCACCATCCATCCATCTTCTACCGCCATCCTCCATCCATCCATCCATCCTTTGATTGATTCATTAGTCTTCTGAACACCATCAATCCATATACCCATCTAACCACCATCCATCCATCAATCCACCATCCATCCATCCATCCATCCATCCATCTGTCCTCCGAACACCGTGCATCTATCCATTGAGAGAGTGGAATCTTTGGAGTTCTATGCAAGTGGCTATGTAATGTGATGTTAAACCCCATTTCACCTCACCATCATCTAACTACCTTCTATCCACCATCCATGCACCATCCCTGCATCCATTGAATCATTCACCCATCCATCAATCCCCCCCCACATCCATCATTCACCCATCCATCCATCCCCCCCTCATCCATCATTCACCCATCCATCCATCCGCCACATCCCCCCCCCACACACACACACATCCATCATTCACCCATCCATCCATTCACCCCATCCATTGAAACATCCATCATTCACCCATACATCCATCCATCCATTCAGCCCAGCAAGCCACTGTTCTTATCTTGCAGCACTATTTAACACCTGTCTGCTATGTCAGGATTTACGGTATTTTAGCTAAGCAAGAATCTATGTGTTTTGTTATTTCAGCAAATATGAAGCAGGCATTCACATACAAGACAAGCAAGCCTGGTAGCAGCTGGCTGTATATACATTAAATGACATAGCACCACTGCAATCAATTAGCCTGTATACCTGGTCTGTGTCTATGCACTGATAGGCCTGTGCCAGCATTTGGGATTAATTGTGCTACAGGTTTATAATCTCCTGTCATTGAGCTAGGTAGGCTTTGAGAGTGTTCTGAGAGGTGATGCAGAGACAGGGAGAGTTATATTTATAATATATATATTATTTTGGGGGCATTAATGGCAGAACAGGCCCGCAGTACACCATGCTTGTCTCCCCATGGGATTCAGGGAATACTGGGCTCCGGTACTCCATGCTTGTCTCCCCATGGGATTCAGGGAACACTGGGCTCCGGTACTCCATGCTTGTCTCCCCATGGGATTCAGGGAACACTGGGCTCCAGTACACCATGCCTGTCTCCCCATGGGATTCAGGGAACACTGGGTCCAGTACACCATGCTTGTCTCCCCGTGGGATTCAGGGAACACTCAGTCCAGCACACCATGCTTGTCTCCCCATGGGATTCAGGGAACACTGGGTCCAGTACACCATGCTTGTCTCCCCGTGGGATTCAGGGAACACTGGGCTCCGGTACTCCATGCTTGTCTCCCCCTGGGATTCAGGGAACACTGGGCTCCGGTACTCCATGCTTGTCTCCCCCTGGGATTCGGGGAACAAGGGGCCCAGTACACCATGCTTGTCTCCCCATGGGATTCAGGGATCACTGGGTCCATCACACCATGCTTGTCCCCCCATGGGATTCAGGGAACACTGGGCTCCAGTACACCATGCCTGTCTCCCCGTGGGATTCAGGGAACAATAGGTCCCAGTACACCATGCCTATCTCCCCGTGGGATTCAGGGAACACTGGGTCCAGCACACCATGCTTGTCTCCCCATGGGATTCAGGGAACACTGGGCTCTGGTACACCATGCTTGTCTCCCCATGGGATTCAGGGAACAATAGGTCCCAGTACACCATGCTTGTCTCCCAATGGGATTCAGGGAACACTGGGCTCCGGTACACCATGCTTGTCTCCCCATGGGATTCAGGGAACACTGGGTCCAGCACACCAAGCTTGTCTCCCCATGGGATTCGAGGAATTTTGACTTCAGTACCCCATGCTTGTATCTTCACGGGATTCAGGGAACAAGGGGCCCAGTACATCACACTTGTCTCCCCATGGGATTCGGGTAAAAGTATGATCACTGTTAGAATTTCTGTCACCTGTTAAACAGACATTGTGGTGTCAACATAGCACCATTTATGTTCTGTTCCAGGGGATGACTAGTAAATATAGGGACTTTTTCCGGTAAACATATGGTTTATACATTTTGAGTTTTAAGCATTTTCTAAACTCTTCAGTATTCAATCTTACAGTTAGTTTTGTACATGTATCACAAAAACGTTAACGTTTGTCTGTTTGTTGTTTAATGCCACACTCTGCAATGTTCAAGTTATATGAAGATGGTCTGTAAATATTTGCATCAACCACTCACTCACTGATCCACCGGACCACTCACTCACTCACTGATCCACCCGACCACTCACTCACTCACTCATCCACCCGACCACTCACTCACTCACTCATCCACCCGACCACTCACTCACTCACTCATCCACCCACCCACTCATCCACCAACCCACTCACTCACTCATCCATCTTGCAGCTACAAATGTCAAACATTTATATTTGTAAGATATTCTGAGATGCTGTACTGTGCACTTTAAGAATATCTAACATTGCATCCTCTTTGCTCTTCAACTTCAATTTGATTTGGAAACGAGAGACGGGAAATATAAAAACAAATGGCAATGCCATCAACTCTTGCTGTAATGATCAATCTTCACGCATAGGAAACGGTTTTTAACTGATCATAGCTTTTTTTGTATCTTTATAGACATAATAAATGATTTATGGATCTGCTGACACTCAAGATCAGGAAGCTGGAAAAAAATAAAATAAAATTGCTTGTCACGCTAAAGACCCGGGTTTGATTCCTCATGTGGTAGAATGTGTGAAGGGAATTCAGGTGTTCCCTACTGTAATATTGCTAAAAGTGGTGTAAGACCATACTCACTCACTCACTCACTCACTCACTCACTCACTCACTTACTTGAGGTGTAGCAGTGAGTGACTTTGTTGCCATGGTAACACTATTATTGTTTAATACATTCCCGTTACATTTTCCCAAAAAGGCAAATGAATAATACAGAATTTGAAAACAAAATCTTACCCTAATGACCCTATTGTTTACACACACACAATAAAAGAGATGTGTCTAATAATAATTATATTTTTATTTTGACCACTGACCGAAGATTTTGAGTAAAAAATTTGAAA
The DNA here is from genome assembly GCF_022045235.1 of Haliotis cracherodii. Taxonomy (NCBI): domain Eukaryota; kingdom Metazoa; phylum Mollusca; class Gastropoda; order Lepetellida; family Haliotidae; genus Haliotis; species Haliotis cracherodii. The sequence goes on from NW_027266268.1 coordinate 6,835,534, forward strand.
TGAGGGTTGAAAATAATTATTTTCTCAGCAGCAACTTTTGACCTAAACACAGTGTTTACTCATGGTAGCCATGTAGTCAGTGTGTTGCTTGTCATGGACTATATTTCCTGGTTTGAATCCCCACATGGGTACAATTCATGAAGCTTGGTCTCTATTGACATATTGTTACAAAAATGTCAAAATAGTTCATAATCTCCAATTCCGACTGACTCACCTCCATTGTGGGAAGTGAGGGCCAATGTACGTCAGTGTGGTACCTATTGATTCATCCAGTACAACAGAGACCCGTGTGATCATCTGGAGTACTGGAGTTCTGATGTATTATTGAACAATAAATGGTTCCATTCCATAGATGTGTTGACCAGCAAGTTCTTTTTCATGTCAACCAGCCATTAAGGATAGTCAGATTTTTGTCTTTTAAAAGACAAATTGTCCTTATCGTATTGCAATTTTGTTACCAATCAAGTCGTAAAAAAAGAAAAGAGTCTCTACATTGATGTACAATTCATGTTTTATAAAAATGGGCAACTTATGTGTATTGAGATTTTCATAAGTCAAGTTTCAATATAAGCTCTCAGAAGGTAAACTGGTCATCGCCCTCAGATCATGGGGACAGATTTATGTGAGCTGAAACGTTCAGAGGTCGACATTTAAGTCACTTCTCTATACAGGGCCATCGGTAGCGGACTATTGTCTAGTGTACCCTGATAATTCCATAGATATGGGTTTGATCTCTCTCATGTGTACAATACATGCAGCCCATTCTTGTGTGCAGCCCATTCTCGTGTGCTTCCCATTCATGTGTGCAGCCCATTTTCGTGTCCTTCCCATTCTTGTGTTCTTCTGAATCTCGTGTACAGCCCATTCTCGTGTGCATCCCATTCTCGTGTGCATCCCATTCTTGTGTGCCTCCCATTCTTGTGTGCATCCCATTCTTGTGTGCCTCCCATTCTTGTGTGCCTCCCATTCTCGTGTGCATCCCATTCTTGTGTGCATCCCATTCTTGTGTGCCTCCCATTCTTGTGTGCATCCCATTCTTGTGTGCATCCCATTCTTGTGTGCCTCCCATTCTTGTGCACAGCCCATTCTTGTGTGCATCCCATTCTTTTGTGCCTCCCATTATTGTTTGCTTCCCATTCTTGTGCACAGCCCATTATTGTTTGCTTCTCATTCTTGTGTGCTTCCCATTATTGTTTGCTTCCCATTCTTGTGTGCTTCCCATTATTGTTTGCTTCCCATTCTTGTGTGCTTCCCATTATTGTTTGCTTCCCATTCTTGTGTGCTTCCCATTATTGTTTGCTTCCCATTCTTGTGTGCATCCCATTCTCGTGTGCTTCCCATTCTTGTGTGCTTCCCATTATTGTTTGCTTCCCATTCTTGTGTGCCTCCCATTCTTGTGCACAGCCCATTCTCGTGTCCAGCCCATTCTCATGCACAGCCCATTATCGTGTGCTTCCCATTCTTGTGTGCTTCCCATTATCGTTTGCTTCCCATTCTTGTGTGCCTCCCATTCTTGTGCACAGCCCATTCTCGTGTGCTTCCCATTCTCGTGTGCTTCCCATTATCGTGTGCTTCCCATTCTTGTGTGCTTCCCATTATGGTTTGCTTCCCATTATCGTGTGCTTCCCATTATCGTGTGCTTCCCATTATCGTTTGCTTCCCATTCTTGTGTGCCTCCCATTATCGTGTGCTTCCCATTATTGTTTGCTTCCCATTATCGTGTGCTTCCCATTATCGTGTGCTTCCCATTATCGTTTGCTTCCCATTCTTGTGTGCTTCCCATTATTGTTTGCTTCCCATTCTTGTGTGCTTCCCATTATTGTTTGCTTCCCTTTCTTGTGTGCTTCCCATTATTGTTTGCTTCCCATTCTTGTGTGCTTCCCATTATTGTTTGCTTCCCATTCTTGTGTGCTTCCCATTATTGTTTGCTTCCCATTCTTGTGTGCTTCCCATTATTGTTTGCTTCCCATTCTTGTGTGCTTCCCATTCTTGTGCACAGCCCATTCTCGTGTCCAGCCCATTCTCATGCACAGCCCATTATCGTGTGCTTCCCATTCTTGTGTGCTTCCCATTATCGTTTGCTTCCCATTATCGTGTGCTTCCCATTATCGTTTGCTTCCCATTCTTGTGTGCCTCCCATTCTTGTGCACAGCCCATTCTCGTGTGCTTCCCATTCTTGTGTGCTTCCCATTATTGTTTGCTTCCCATTATCGTGTGCTTCCCATTATCGTGTGCTTCCCATTCTTGTGTGCTTCCCATTCTTGTGCACAGCCCATTCTCGTGTGCTTCCCATTCTTGTGTGCTTCCCATTATTGTTTGCTTCCCATTATCGTGTGCTTCCCATTATCGTTTGCTTCCCATTCTTGTGTGCCTCCCATTATCGTGTGCTTCCCATTATTGTTTGCTTCCCATTATCGTGTGCTTCCCATTATCGTGTGCTTCCCATTATGGTTTGCTTCCCATTATCGTGTGCTTCCCATTATCGTGTGCTTCCCATTCTTGTGTGCTTCCCATTATCGTGTGCTTCCCATTATCGTGTGCTTCCCATTATCGTGTGCTTCCCATTATCGTTTGCTTCCCATTCTTGTGTGCCTCCCATTATCGTGTGCTTCCCATTATTGTTTGCTTCCCATTATCGTGTGCTTCCCATTATCGTGTGCTTCCCATTCTTGTGTGCTTCCCATTCTTGTGTGCTTCCCATTATCGTTTGCTTCCCATTCTCGTGTGCTTCCCATTATCGTTTGCTTCCCATTCTTGTGTGCTTCCCATTCTCGTGTGCTTCCCATTATCGTTTGCTTCCCATTCTTGTGTGCTTCCCATTCTCATGCACAGCCCATTATCGTTTGCTTCCCATTATTGTGTGCTTCCCATTATCGTGTGCTTCCCATTCTCGTGTGCTTCCCATTATCGTTTGCTTCCCATTCTTGTGTGCTTCCCATTATCGTGTGCTTCCCATTATCGTTTGCTTCCCATTCTCGTGTGCTTCCCATTCTTGTGCACAGCCCATTCTCTTGTCCAGCCCATTCTCATGCACAGCCCATTCTCGTGTGCTTCCAATTCTCTATTCATCCCATTCTAGTGTGCTTCCCATTCTCGTGTACAGCCCATTCTCGTCATGGGAAGAACAATTCAAGTTACATCTTTAGAAAAATTCCAACAATAAAAAGTTTGAAGAAACTTCCTTTCGATCAAAAACAATATTAGTATGTTTTTCGTG